>NW_020173512.1:355296-460401 GCF_003031525.2 Neophocaena asiaeorientalis asiaeorientalis | reverse complement strand
TTTTGCGGTACGCGGACCTCTCACTGTTGTGGCCTCTCCCGCTGGGGAGCACAGCCCCTCAGCGGCCATGGCTCACGGGCCCAGGCGCTCCGCGGCATGTGGGATCTTCCAGGACCGGGGCACGAACCCGTGTCCCCTGCATCGGAAGGCGGGCTCTCAACCACTGCGCCACCAGGGAAGCCCCGCTTTGGTACTTTTTTTTCCAGGTTGTTGAGGATTTCTGCAGGATGGTGGGACTGAGCAGAACAAAGTGAACCGCCCAGTGCAAAGTGTTCCTAAAAGACCCCTAATATAAATTGTCCTTTCCCACCCCGGTGATGTCTCTTCTCTGCCACCTTTATTGCCTCGGGTTATCTGGCTTGTATAATAAGCTCTACTGTTTCTGTATTGTAAGGGAGCTTAAGATGGATGACATCTGAGAAGTGAATTTCTGTGATCCTGGTAAAGGTTTATATAAAATTGTCTTACCTACTTATTTAACTCTGCTTTGGAAATAGTGACAATTGTTACTATGTCCTAAAGGCCTTACATTTAAATTTATCTTCTACATGGGGGCTGCTGAAACATCCAGAAACGAGCGTAGGGTCCCAGTGTGATCAATTATCCCAGCTATTAGAGCATCTCATCACTTTCTGTGATGGGAGTGCTCTGAAACCTCAGACAGTGTTTTTATACTGGTGTGTATCTGTGTGTGTGTAGACTAGTCTCTCATTGTAGACGCATTTTAATAACAACCCCTGGGCCCATCTGGACCATAATGATGGCCTCAGTTCTCCTGTGGAATTCCCAGTATCCAAATATTTCTCTCAGATTAAATATCTGTATTTAAGATGATTCCCTCCTTGGGTGTTGCTCTCATTTTCCCACCATAAATCTCCCTTTCTGTCTTTCCTTCCCCCTTTGGATTATCCATGAGACCCATTGTTCATGGACCACATATGTCCCAGCTGACCTTCAGCTGTGAAGTTAATAATCTGGTAAGGGGAGAATTCATGTAAGAAAAAGCCAAAATATCTGGTTCTGCTTAAAATTAGATCTAAAAAGCCAAGACCTATATGGGGCCTGAGAAAGTTGGAGCATGAGTGAGTTCTCTTGGTCTTCTCAAGGTCTTACCACAAACTGAGACCCAAGGGTGTTTCACCCCGGTCAGTTACTGCTGACGGTATGTTGGCTGTTTATGTTATTATTGTTCTTCAACTCATAGTGTCATTGTATCCCCTAGCGATTGAAGCTCAGTTGTCAGATCAATCTCATTTTACGGCTTGGCTCCATCCGGAAAGCCAGTTATGTGAACTTGAGTGGTTTGTTCAAATTTCTTTGGATGCAGTTGTTTTTTTTTTGTTTTTGTTTTTTTTTACCTGTGACACGGGAATGCTGGTGTCTATCTTGAGAGGTTGCTCTGAGGATGATCGATATTGTAGGTAAAGCATATGTTATTAATAGAAGCCACATGAGAGTTTCCTGTCCAGTGGTGGCCTGTTTCACCTGCCTCTAGACATCGTCTGTTGTATCCTTTGGGTACCACGTTCTACGTTCACTCTGTTTGCAATAGCCCGTGTGGTGTTGCGTTCAAAGAACACTCATAATTCCCCCTGTGGAGACGGGAATATATAGCATGGTGGTTAAACCCCTTGTCACCCTCTTACTAATTGTATGACCTTGAATAGGGCACTTAACTTTTCTTAACTTTAGTTCCTTTATCTATAAAATGTGGACAATTATAGTACCTATCTCATAGGGTTGTTTTTATAGAATAAAGCATGTATAAAGTCCTCAGTACAATATCTGATGGAAATACTGGAAATTGTTTTGATTTATTTAATATTGTTATTGTTACTATCGTCGTCATCATGTGTCATTTTTATAAATTAGTGGTTCTCATCCAAGGAATATTTCATCCCCCAGGGGACATTGGGAATGTCTGGAGGTGTTTTTTGGTTGTCACGGCTTGGGGGTGTACTACTGGCATCTAGTGGGCAGAGACCTGGGATGCAGTTAAGTACCCTGCCGTGCACAGGACAGCCTCCTTTAAAAAAGAATTATCTGGTTCCAAGTGTTGATAGTGTTGAAGTTAAGAAACTGTGATATAAATAAATTGTCCACAGCAGTCAGTGATGTCATCTGGAAATCTTTCCTCTGTTTTGATGTTCTGGAATTACCGTGTCCCTTTTACTAAGCCATCTGAAAAATGCTTTGTTTTGCAGAATGATGAATTCTTTGGAAATTTCTGCCTTTCTGTGTTCTGTGCCAAGCAGAGTCTGTGCCAGGCTGTGTTCAGGAGCTAATGGTGTGATACTTCTCTGGGTTTTTACATTGCTGAGACAAATGTTTGTTTTTCAAACTTCTTGAAGGTTACACATGGGACTTGAATGTCCTTGGAGTTGTCCCAGGGAGAGGCGAAGAGTGGATTTTAGAGATTCCTTAAACAGTTGTGCTAGATTCTTGTTAATTTATCATTATTATCTTAAAGGTTTAAGTAGTTTTAATGGACCTTCATTAAAATTTTTTTGAGGCCCTCATGTTATCATTCCTGTGTAAGAGAAGGTATGAGGTATTTTGTCCTTAACAAAATTTATTTAACAAGTTATTTTGCCTTCTGACATTCTCAAGTGATGAATGGAACAAGGTTTCACAAAGGGAACAATTTTAAGATGAGAATTTTGAGGGAGCACATCCTGTCACATCTGAATATTTCCATAGTATATCTTTTATTTATAGTCAACAAGCATGTAGATAAAAATTATTTAAACATTGACTGTTGAGAATAAATGTATTACAAATAGAAACCTTTAATGCTTTTTCATTTGCAGATAACCCTTCACAATAAATATCAGCTGTGTAATTTAGGTTAAATTTTCATCTCCTGACAGAATAGTGTTAGATTCCTCATACTATTTTTACTCTGTATCACTGCTAGATTAGAGATGTTTGCTCCAATAAGAAAAATCAACTAATTTATCCATTGTCTTACTCAAAACCTGTTTCACTTTCCAAGTAGCAGAAAACAAAGAAATAAAAAGTGGGAGGAAGATGTTATTAAAAAGAAAAGGAGGCCATACTGAGTGAGTCTGTTGGGATTGCTGAAAATGTTGTCTTTGTTTTCATCTGCTTGATGGTTTCATGGATGTAACCACCAGTAGAAGACATCTAGGTGTAGACTCAATTTGTGTTCCTCACTGTGGGTAAGCTAGATGTCAACAAAAGATAGACACACCGGAGTGATCCTTTGAGGGGAGTCTTGGAGAATGTGTTAGAGTCATCAAGGAAGGAAAAATGGTCAGCATTCAGTCCTTGAGGCATGAGATTAAGGTTTCCTCAGTCATTCGTTCTTTTGGCAAGCCATTCGATAATTACATAATTGAGTGTTGGTTATATGCCAGCCACTGTGTACTTGATGGGGTTTACGGGGATGAACAAAAGAAAGATGGTTCTTGCTTGAGTGTTGCTACCAGTTTACTAATTCTCATTCATGTGAACAACTGGGTAGAGCCACTGGTTTTTAATTCCAGCATGCAGTGTAGGGTTGGGTTATCTCATATTCTGGGGGCGGCGGGTGGGGTGGAGGTTAAAGTAATTGCAAAGGACTTTTACTTTTTAAAAATATTTATTTATTTATGGCTGCGTTGGGTCTTTGTTGCTGAGCGCAGGCTTTCTCTAGTCGAGGTGAGCGGGGGCTACTCTTTCGTTGCAGTCTGCGGTCTTCTCATTGCGATGGCTTCTCTTGTTGTGGAGCACGGGCTCTAGGCGTGCGGGTTTCAGTAGTTGTGGCTCACGGGCTCTAGAGTGCAGGCTCAGTAGTTGTGGAGCACGGGCTTAGTTGCACCATGGCATGTGGGAACTTCCTGGACCAGGGCTCGAACCCATGTCCCCTGCATTGGCAGGCGGAGTCCCGAACACTGCACTACCAGGGAAGCCTGCAAAGGAGTTGTAAATTTTTCTAGACATATCTTACATAATTCTTTTACCCGCTCCCTTTATGTTTAGTTTCATGACTAATACATGAATGCATCCATATGGTCAAAAATTAAAACTCCAAAGATAAAGGGAAATTTGCCTCCATTTCTTTCTCTTCCCTCCCTCCCTCAACGGAATAGAGCTCAGAATTCCCCTATCAGAAGCAGTCATCTTGTTCAGACTTCTTCTGAGAGAGAAAGGTCAGGGAGGGAGGCAAGGAGAGAAAGTTTTCAGGGGCCAGATTTGTGTCTCCAGTTCTCTGAACAGTGTCTGGCACATAGTAGGAGCTTAGATAAGTTTTAATGGAATGACTGTTTTTAAATGAATGCAGATACTTTGGAGATTAATGAAATAGAAACTCTTTTGGTGAATTTCTTAATAGTTTTTGTTTATATGTATTTTCTTAACCAACAAATATTAAAAATATAAGTACTGTCATTCCACTAAACTTTAAAACCTATCTGTGTATTTGGAAAATTTTGGAGCCACTGGGTTGGAGTGTTGGACAAGCAGTGGATGGGAAAGTTCCTGGAAAGTGAGGCAGGCTGCCAGGAGATGGTTTCCCAGATTTGTAGGGATCTTCCTCAGAACCTGGGTAATGTGGAGCTTTTTCTGGCCAAGTTTGCCTAAGATACTACTTGAGCAAAGTGATCCAAATGCAAAGATTTTTCCTCCAAATTTTTTGGTCGTCTTGATGGCATCTAAACTCTAAGCAACCTGTCATTTTTCTAGAATGTTATGAGTTGCATCTGATCTCAAGACCTTGCTACTTTTACTGGTTCAAAGCTTCAGATTTTTCTTTTCTTTTTTTTTTTTAAACCAGCCCCTTGAATGTATAGTATTAGATCTGGAAGCACTCAAGCCATTGATAGTGACTGCATCAGTATTTTTGTATAACTGGAAGCTAAACACCTGCTGTTGTTTGAAATCTGTATTTTTTTCCCCCCTGACTGTCTGTGGTTGTTCCTTGCTATTTCAAAAATGAATATTCCACTGGACATTTTAACTCCGTGGTATTAGCCCTGAAGAATGTTACCCAGAGTTCTTTCTCATTTTCGTAAACATCTAAAATAGAAACCAGTGTTGCTTGGCAGTTTGCAAATAAATGTAAGGTGACTGAGAAGGAGAGCTAAGTAAGAACTTGCAGAGAAATTTGCCTGAACTCACCTGATTCATACCACCTTCCTGCCTCCAAGAAAAATAAAAAAAATATGTAACAAACAGATTCATTCTAAGACAAAGGAAGTAAATATGCCAAAGAGTTTCTGGTAGAATATAAGAACATTGAAATACTTAGAAACCATAGAAGTGGACACATTTTTATTTTTCGGTTTTTATTATTTCTCGTTCCCAGACATGACAGTTTTGCCAGTTTCTTGTATGACAATTTTTTCTCCCTAATTTAAATATATCTCCCACGGTGGCAGTACCTATTGCAATGAACACATTTCATATTATTTGAAGCAGTTCCTAGTTTGCCCACTGAACTGTTTGCTGGACTGTTTGCTGGGTGATCAGGAGACTGTAATAATGTTGAATGGGTCTAGCTGACACCTCAAGTCTGACCTTCTCTGCAGATCCCTCCATCACCTCCTGGGGATAAGAGAGAAATTCAGAATTACTGAAGGGTGCCCTTCAGTTTTAAATAAAATACTCTGAAGTAATGAAGGGTTGATTGTATTTAACAGTTTGGCACCTTTAAATGTGAGGACCAAAAATTGATGAAGAAGAAGAAGATGGTGATGATGATGGTGGTGGTGGTGATGATGGTGGTGGTGGTGATGATTAGCACTTACTAAGGGCTTGCTGTCTGCCAGATATTTTTCTAAATGCTTTACATACATTGAGTCATCTCTCTTACTTAGAACCCAATATGGGGGCAGCATTATTAGTATCTCCATTTATAGATGAGGAAACAGAAGTATTGGGAGATGAAGTAACATACTTAAAGATGGCTCAACTAGTGTGTGGTTGACCTGGAATTCTGTAGCCTGAATCTTAATTTAGGGTGTCGAAAAAATCTGGAAAAACAGTATAAAATTATTTTTGAGCAATATGTTAGTTGTTCGAATAATATGCTCACTTTTTTTTTTCTTTAACTGCTAGACATCTTTTCAACTAAAGAACACTGAAATGTAAAGCATTGGATCTACTTATTAATCTGGAGAACAATGTACAGTACGCTACAGCATTTCCAAAGAGTTTTGAAACACTGATCAAAAGAATATACTTTAAAAATATTTAAACGTAGGTTTTAGTATTCATTTAAAACTATAGTTGACTGATTTGTGAATCAAACTTTTAGTATAGCTGTAGCATTTCTGGAAAGTGTTTTAATTAAAAGAAACCTCAGTTCACAATGAGGGTTGCCTTAGATCTTGGGAATATTTATTTTGACTGCAATCTTCTTGAGTGTAGAGTTTAATGAAACTCAAGGCATTCTTCCAAAGCCACGGTAAAGAGGCAAGAACTGTAGCAGCTCTACACCCATCTTGACAGGAGTCCTACCACTGAAGTCTTTCTTTGGAACTTAAGGGTGACATCTTTGATGTATGTTTCAGAATGATGTCTGCTCTCTGGGTTCTGATGACTTACGTTTCCTGGGAGGAAGGACATGGAAGGGTGGGGAGGTCATTGTTCAGAGCATTTGTGGCTTTTTTTTTTTTTTTAACATCTTTATTGGAGTATAATTGCTTTACAATAGTGTGTTAGTTTCTGCTTTATAACAAAGTGAATCAATTATACATATACATATGTTCCCATATCTCTTCCCTCTTGCGTCTCCCTCCCTCCCACCCTCCCTAGCCCACCCCTCCAGGCGGTCACAAAGCACTGAGCTGATATCCCTGTGCTATGCGGTTGCTTCCCACTAGCTATCTACCTTATGTTTGGTAGTGTATATATGTCCATGACTCCCTTTTGCTTTGTCACAGCTTACCCTTCCCCCTCCCCATATACTCAAGTCCATTCTGTAGTAGGTCTGTGGCTGTGTTTTTAAAAGGAAGAATTGAAGGTGTGTTCTAGCAACTCAGGCAAGTTATATCCCGGTCAAGAGCTGTATCTCAAGAGCTGTACTGCCCATAAACTAACATTACAGGTTTATCTAATCCAAGGATGTACTTGCTCATAACACTGCAAGCATAGCATACTTTTCCAATGTGCTGAATCAGTTCTGTTATTTTCCCTGTCTTTATTCTGGAACTCTTCAAAGTTCCTGAATGTTAATATTGGTTAAAATATTAATATTTATAGAAGCTGCGTTTCTGTTTTCTTTGTTTTTCATTTTAAATCTGTTTCGTCAGAAGCAGCAGTTGCCATACTTAGAGTAATTAAAATGCTTTTCTAGAATAATGCAGTTAGTCCTAAGCTCTCTCAAGGCATCTTAACCCTATTAAAGCTTCCTTACAGGCTTCTTCAGTGTTGTCCGCTCTGTAGTGTTTATCTGTCTCCACTCTTTCTTTGAAAACTTGAGAGACCATTGAAGCTGGGTTATGTCTTGTATTGTCCACACTAATTAGGCTTGACTTCTATCTCAGACACTGAGGGTTTTAATTTTTTCCCCTAAAGTTAAAAAACTACCAGCAAATAATCACTCAAGATTCAGTGTGTAACAAATTATCATGACTCCTGAGCCATAGCCAAAGTTTTCTCGATAAATAGCAAGTGCTATTAAAAAAAAAAAGTATGTTTAGTTTCACTTCAAGATCACGTCGTGAAAAGACGAAGGGAGAATGAAAAATTCTTGAATATTTGTTGGCCATAGCTAGCGCAAGGATCCTCAAACTGTGGCCCTCAGGCCAAATCTGGCCTGTGATGTTTTAGAAGTAAAATTTTTTTTGCACTGCATGGCATGTGGGAATTTAGTTCCCTGACCAGGGATCGAATCCGTGCCCCGTGCGGTGTAAACGTGGAGTCTTAACCCCTGGACTACCAGGGAAGTCGCTGTAAGTAAAGTTGCAATGGAACACAGTCATTCTCATTTGTTGCTGTGTAGTCTGAGGCTGCTCTCCCACTAAAACAGCAGAATTGAGAGGTTAGGGTAGAGACTGTACAGCCTGCAGTGCCTAAAATATTTACTATCTGGTACTTTATTATAGATAAGATATGCCAACCCCTTAGAGCATGAGAATCAGTGTAACTGTGATTCATACGGTTTAAGCTTTATAAAGTATTCAAATTGAATGACTAAAAATACCGTAGTTCTGCTTCATAGCACATCTTAACTTGCTGTTAGCAGGCTTGCCCTGCTTAGATTTCACGGCGCTCAGAGCCTGGGAGCCAAGGTGCCCCACTCCCTCCATGTTCTCTGTTTAGTAACCAAACACCCAACAGAAGATTGCAGGATGAGGGCCAGGTTGACGCAGGCAAGGCCAGGGACAGAGACCGTGGGGAGGCCATGAAGTGAGGGCCTCACCCCAAGGTGACCTTAGGCCAGAAGGACTGAGCACTGTGGTGGCAGCTGAGGAAAAGAAAGGGTTGAGTTTTGAGATTCCCTTATATATTCTAGGTTCTAGTCCAGTGTCAGATAGGTGATTTGCAAATATTTCCTCCCAGTCTGTAGCTTGTCCTTCCATAGAGCGAAAGTTTTACACTTTGGTTAGGTCTCATTCACAGTTTTTTCTTCTATGGATGGTGCTGTTGGCCCTTCCAGGTCTTCTAGCCGTGGCTTTCCTCTCATCCTTTTATGGTTATTGTACCTTCTAGCTTTAGGATGTGGTCCAGGAAGGGAAAAACTTGGGATCCAAGCCGTATTTTGTATTGTGGATGTGCAGTAAATCCTAGATACTCTGGCCATTTTGTCCCAGGAGAAAGGAAGGGGATGGGTTTTCCTGGAGTCTGCAGGCTCACTGGAGCGCAGTCTGAGGAGAAGGTTGGAGAACCTCTCAGCCAGCGGGAGCTTTAAGCACCGTCTGGATCCACAAGGTGCTAGCATCACATAGCAGAAAATAGACTTGTTTTTTCCTATGTGGTACAGGTGCAGAAATATATCTGTGTAATCTGTTTTCTTTTATCTTTTCCATAACTAGAGTCTCCTTTAGAGTGTAGAGAAGACAAACCGAGGGGAGGAACCAGGGACAGAGTGCCCTGGAAATGCAGTTCTCCCAGACAACACAGCTCTCTAGCTGCTTCACCCAGGCGGGTGGTTGGTCAGATATTTGCTTCAGTTATTTTCTCTGAAATCATTATCTCTTCTAGATAGCGCCCCAGATTCTTAGCTAACCCCTAGGAATTAGCTCAGTGGTTATTTTAATTCTCTAACTTATCCATAGTCTCCTTTGGGATAAATACTTTGAACAGTGATGCTTACAGCCAATGCCTCAGTCATCCTCCTTTTCTCATCAGTCGGAGGTAGGGGTTTGGATAATTTCTCAGTTCCGTCTCACCTCTACCATCATGTGATTTGGGGATTCACAGTGGAAGGCAGTTGGTTTAATTACCTCAGGCTGTGCTGGCGAGGGCTCTTTACATTAGTACCATTGTGCATAATTAACCAACTTATATATCAGTCATTTTATCCTTTGCCAGGGCCTGAGTAATTTTATTAAAGATGGTCACAGATTCATCCCATATACCATCTGCCCTAGCTAAACTGGCTTCGTCCCTTCAGTTGAGCCCAGAGTGCCTAAATGGTACGAATCAGTTGAATGTGACCAAGCCCTGCCAGTAAATGTCACCTTCAGTCTGTGGCTCTGCCTTCCAAAGTTCCTGTCTTCTTAAGCTTGGCTTCCCCAGAGGCAGCCTTCAAAGGGTTTCTCATCAAGGCAAGAAACCTGTTCAACTTAGCTGATTGCCTGAACAAATCATTAGGATCAGAATTTAGCCTTATAATGAACCAATTTTTTAAACTCAAAAACAGTAGTTCTCCTACTTTGATGTGCTTGAGAATGAATTGGTGAGACAGACTTAAAATACAAATTCTAGGGCCTCACCTCAGAGATTTTGGCTTAAAAGGATGGAGTGGAGCTAAGAACGCTGTTTTAAAAAGGTACCTCCAGGCAGTTGGGTTGCTCGTCCCACAAACCTCACTATTGCAGAAACCTCACTATTACATCAAGGGGTGGGGGGGAATATATATATATGTGTGTGAAGGTAATGTATTTTCAGCGTAGAAAACTTGGCAGATGGAAAAGGATGAAGAGGAGAGTAAGCACTGACCATAAGCTATCAATGAGAATATTTACCTCATTGTTGATTTCATTTAGGAGGAAGGATGGTAAATCCTCCATTTCTTCCCCTTCTCTTGCCCTTTTCCTTCTTCCTTTTGTCTCCTCCCTCCTTCTCTTCTGTGTTTAAAATATGTAACTCTATATCCACTGATAATTTTTTGAAATTCTCATTTGTAAGCTTCTTCTACCTAATGTCCCTTAAATATTTTCTAACACTGATATCTTTTCAACCATGTGCTTTTTAATTGCTGTCAGTCAGTCACTGGGATGTGGGCTCATGAGGGCAGAGATCTTATTTTGTTCACAGCTGAGCCCACTGCCTGTTACAGTGCTCATAAGAGATGGTAAATATAGGTTGAGCAGTATCTGAACTTGTGAATCATAATTTATTTAACTAATCCTATATGGCCTGTCATTTAAGTTTCCACCCAATTTTTGTTATTGTAACACACTAGTTAACACACTTGTATACATATATGTATTAGTATATTTATCTAGCCATTTTCTTGAGAAAATTATACATCAGGTGGAATTCTATATTGAAGTGGAAATATCAGACCAAAGAGTGTTTTGATGAGCAAATAAACCTATTCCACTTAACTGAAGCATAAAAGGAAATTTATTGAAGGGCTCAAGGACAGCTTCTAGAACCCAAGAGCCAGGAAGAGAGCTGGGCCTCCTGGGGAACTTGACCTGGTTCGTAGAAATTCAGTGAGCAGAGTTCTAATTTGTCTTTCCTTGATTTTCTTATTTCCTTCCATCTCTTTTTTTGCATCTACTCCATTTTCCTTCCCCTGCCAACTAGCTTTCTCTGTTTTCACATGTTCATGTGGAAAAACGACCATTGCAGCCCTGACTTTATGGGATGTTTCAGCAACGGGGCCACAACCAAACAACTAGAATTTGTGTCTCAATTCTGAATACTGGGAAAGAGTCTCTGACGGACCTAGCATGGGTCAGCCAGCTCTGATGGGGGAGATCATGTGTTCCGTACAAGGAGGCAGGTTGATCATCAGGGGCTTGGGGTGAGAAGTTGACAGGAATGGGGGAATGAACAGCAAGCACTGTAAGGGGTGTCCCTTGCTAAAGAATTGCATGTATAAAGCATGTGGATTTGAACATTCTTTTATGACACCAGTCTCTAACTACTGTAGGATTGAAAGGTCCCCCTGTCCCATGTTCCCCCAGGAGACTGAGATTATTCGGTCAAAGAGTTATGAGGCTACCATTTCCCTACTTTATTAGCTGAAGGTTAACATTTTTTATCCTGTAGTCAATTTAACAGAACTAGTACAATGTTATCTTATCAAGTTCTAATTCTTAGTGTTTTGGGAAGAATAGGCTGTGTTTTTGTCCTCTACGTAACCAATAATATGGCCACCCAGTTTGGCTTTTAGTCCAAAGGAGGAGCATTACTAGACTTCAGAAGGGTTGGATTAAAAACTCACTGAGTCTCAGCTAATAAAAGACTGATTTAGGCAGAACCATGCTGGGCAAATATTTTGCAAGAAGCCCTCAATGGACTTACTTGTTCTTTTTCTTTCTTCTTCCCTAATTATGTGAACTGCTGTAATTAAGAAAGCGTTAAGATCAAAATGTGAAGCAAAGCGGGCTTCCCTGGTGGTGCAGTGGTTGAAAATCCGCCTGCCTATGCAAGGGACACGGGTTCGTGCCCCGGTCCGGGAAGATCCCACATGCTGCGGAGCCGCTGGGCCCGTGAGCCATGGCCTGTGAGCCTGCACATCCGGAGCCTGTGCTCCGCAACGGGAGAGGCCACAACAGTGAGAGGCCTGTGTACCGCAAAAAAAAAGTGAAACAACGCATTTTATCATTTGTTTTTCTTTTTTTTAAATTATGGTCCAGTGGTCTTATAGTTGTTCCTAATCTTTTAACATTTATCTTGATTTTGAAATGTTGGGTTTATTTGGTGAAATTAGGGTAATTATAAACTTGCTTTGGCTCTTAGGAAAGTTAGAACTAGTTTTTTCCCCCAAATCCTTGTTTGATTTTTAAGAAGAAGAATCTTTCTGTTCGTCATCTTTAGTCCTGCAAGTTTTGAAATGAGAGGGATGCAGTATATTTATTACATTAATAATGATGCTAAATGATTATGCTTTTAATAATAATGCTTGTTCTGAGCAAGAAATCATTTTGAGGAATTAAAGATTTTTGTTTTTGTGCAAGATGCTTCCTTTTTGTGAAAAATAGAACAAAGACAGTAAATTTTGATGAAATTATTGAGGTTGTATACTGTTGAAGGACTTCATAAAAACAAGCCTTGTGATTTTTTTTCCCATTTGTAAAGTACTTCATAAATTTTACATAATCCTCACCAGTTTCGGGTCCCCAGTGGCAGCATTAGGACCCTGAGGGAGTGAGACATTTACAAAATCAGCCTCTTGAGGTGTTTCTATCCCATTATTCAATGTTTAATGAGCCCACAGGGTACTTGCTTGGACCGTGCACGAAAAAGGTTTTCTGCAGTGGCCTTAGAGATTTGAGCATGGAGGCACCTTTTATTCAAAATGACAGAAATGGCTCCCTAAGTTAGGGCTCAGAGATTTGAGTTTGATTTCTGAATTTTCCCTAGACTGGCCAGCTGACTTTAAATTATCCAGACTTTCTGATAATCATCTGCCTCAAGTGCAAAATGGGTCTCAATTAAACCTCTCAGGATTGGTTGAAGGATTAAATGGTACTCAGTGATTTGCAGAATGTTCCGTGACTTGTGACTATAGGTTGTAGTCAGGATTTCAGCATCTGGGTTGGTCTCTTGTCTCCCCCAATAGGACTTCTCAAGGCCTTTGTTACCGCCTGCAGGAGCTCATGACCCAGGAGGATTAAGCATCCTTTGAGAATGGTGAGGAGGGAGGAACCCCATAGGATGGGGGTAGCCTCACTAGTCCATATGCTTGTTTTTCTTTCTTCCCTAATAAGGAGGTGTTTTTGGTCTTTTTGTTTTCTTTTTTGTTTGTTTTGTGAGTTTCGTGCTTGGGGGAATCAATAAACTTTTCTAAATTTTCCTTTTAGTCTCACTGAGCAAACCCCACACATGATTGGAGAAGTCGTCTTCTAATGTTATTTTCCTTTGAGAATGCCCAATTTCTGTGAATATTGACTTACTTTCTGAGATGCTTCAGTTTGGTGTGAGTAGCAATACAGAGAAAAATGCAAACGGGAAGTAATTTGGAGGGAGCTACTGTACAGTTGATTTTATTACAGCAGAGGGTCTTGAGTGCAAGCTGGATTTGGTAGTCTGTCTTAGCAGTCCACAGACCTCTGTGACACAGCTGGCAGTAGGGCCTGTGAGGAGTGAATTTAGGTAGAACAAACTGAAAAGGCATCTTCCTGAAATAGAGTGAAATGAATTATCTAAAATGCTTAGGGAAAAGTGGTCATGACTTATGTGAGTACTAGCAACTTGTTTCCAGAGGGAAGCAGCTGTTACAGTAGCAAAGAAATGATAATTGGAATAAGAGAGGCCAGGTTTGGGGTCCAAGTATTATTACTGAGTTCATGATCTTGGCTAGTCTATTCTCCTTTTTGAACCTCAGTAGTACTATTTGTAGGATTGGAATGAGAGCCCCTACCTCGTGGGATGGTTGTGGGATTGCTAGGACAAACTGCATATGGAAAAACTCTTTGTAAAAGTTTAAAGTACTTTTAACCTACATGTGATTTGTGAGTCCTGCCCACATGGGCTTTTGGAGACTTCTTGCGCAGTTGAGTGACAAAGTATGTTGATTACTTTCTAAGGTTTCTAGTCTGACCTCAAGGAATTCAGAAGAGTCTAGAAAATGTGGAGGAAAGGAAAAATGCAGCTTCCAGACTTGCAGGCCATTGCAGCCATGGCTCCCGCAGGATCTAGCCTAAATAAACATTTTTTTGTGATTGGCTCATCTTTACCTCCTTCACCCTTGTCAGTCTCTGTTCCATACTTGGTTTCAACTATATTAAACTCTGTTATTTCTTGACCTTGCTAAGCTATCCTGCTCCCAAGCTTTTGTACAGGCTTTTTTTTTTTTTTTTCTGCCAAGGGTATTTTTTCTGCTTATGTCAGTGGCTAGATCCTGCTCTTAAATTTCAGCTGTATTATCCACATCCATTTATAGTTATTAGTAACCACCCAAGGTTAAATTAGGTGTGCAACCTCTGTGTTCCCATAACACCACCTGCCTAGCCCTGACATTCCAGTCTCTTTTGTTAGCACCCATTTCTGTTTGTCCATCTGGTCTACAAGACTGCGTGCTCCCAGAGGGCAGGGAATGTGCCCTTTTTGCTGTCATGTCTCTAAGCACCTAATATAGCCCCGAGTTACATGGAGTAATTTTTAGGTATATAAATGAACGACGCGTGAGAGTTAGTTTCCTTGTCGTTCAAGTACAACGTGTTTTGGCATTCTATTTAAAGTTTCTGGGCTGCCTAGAACCGGCTAAACATGACATCTTTGTTTTGACAATAGACTCTTCAGTATAAAATGGCAAAGGAAGGCTTTTCAAGTTGAGTTTATTGTTTGGTGATCGAATTTCTTGTAGAGCGTGTTGCTATGAAAGTGCTCCAGTGCCTGGTAAACTCAAGGTGCCTCGAAGATGACTGGGGTCTGTGTCTGCAATAGCTCATCCTCCACCCATTTGTTAATCCCAAATGAAAAATCATTCTTAAAAAAATCATGCCTAATTTTTATTGTGGCTGAGCTTAGAGGGAAATAGAAGTTTTGCAACTAAACCTGGCTTCTGGGCAGGGAATAGGACCAGTATTATTATTGCTAAAAATACTATTCTGATGTCAGACCGTTTGAAATACGAGATTGTTGGATAGGAATGTGGCTTCTTCTAATGAAATGTTCTGTGCTTGTGGTTTATTGAGAGGTGCATTGATTGAAGAACTTTAAATAGGAAGACCAGAGATAAAGCATTGTGAGAGATGTGTCAATCAGTATTAAAGGATTCCTTGGCCAGAGGAATTATGTTTAACACCACAGAATGGTCTCTATGAACGTGTTTGGGAGATACTTATTAAGTGAAATGACTGTAATATTTTATTAATTTGTGGTATGTATCTAGGGAAATATTTTGATCTGGCTTGCAAGGCATAGCAGATAAAACTTTTTTTTCCCCTTAAATTGAAGAGCTGCGGATTTCACTCAGTCATTAATTTCTCTGATTCATTTAATGAATATTTATTGGGTGCCGCTTACACCAGGCATTGTTCCAATGGAAATAGCAAAGAACCTGAGACCAAGTCTTTATAACGTGTTTCATTTCTTGTAATGATTTTTTTGTCTCAGTGAATTTTCTGCTAAGTAACTTTGTATAATGTGTTAGATAACAAGAAGAAAAAGAAATAATGTGATACAGTGTCATCCATAGTATCTCTGATTGAGGCTGAATTTAAACATTTACTTTTTATGTGTGTTTAAGTCATGGTTTTCTAAACCTGTCACCTACTCTGGCCACACTGTTGGCTTAGATGTATTGGATGAAACATACTAATACTCTACCCCCTTCCCCATCAAAAAGGGGGTAATGAGATCAAACAGGTAAACATTACCCAGGTAATGAATGTATTGACAGAACCTCCTTGATCTGTAGCTATGAAGAAAGCGCCCTCTTGTGGTTGCCTGTGGTTTTAAATTATTTTTCAAATACCTGCTTATTTAAAACTGTGGTAATTCATGAATACGTATGGAGTACAGAATGGTATATTAATGATATCTCAATAAAGCTTACAATGTGATTTAACTTCTGTACTTCATATGTTTTCATTTCTCTTGTGTGTATAACTAGGAATGGAACTGCTGGGTCATAGGGTAATTCCGCGTTTAACTTTCTGAAGAGCTACCAGACCGTTTCTCAAAGTGGCTGACCCATGAGGGTTCCAATTTCTCCACATCTTCACCAATACTTGTTATTAAAGCCTTTCTGATTTAAGCGATTCTAGTAGATGTGAAGTGGTATTTCATTGTAGCTTTGATTCACATTTCCTTAGTGAGTAATGCTGTTGAGCATCTTCTTACGTGCTTATTGGCCACTGTGTATCTTCTTTGAGGAAGTGAATATTTAAATTCTTAAACCATTTTTTAATTGGGCTGTCTTTTTACTGTTTTTTTGTTTTGTTTTTTTTTTTACATCTTACAGATAATGGATCCTAATCATTACATGATTTGCAAATATTTTCCCCATTCTATGGGTTCTCTTTTCACTTTCTTAATAGCATCATTTATAGCACAAACATTTTTAATTTTAATGTCCATTTTGCCTGTTTTTTTCTTTAGTTGCTTATGCATTTGGCTGTATCCAAGAAAACATTGTTTAATGAAAGGTCATGAAATTTACTTCTGTTTTCTTTTAAGAGTTTTATAGCTTTAGCCCTTACATTTAGGCTTATGATCCATTAAATCAATTTTTACCAGTGGCCCAGTAGTAATTGCATTTGCCTCATAGTTTGTGAGGACTTAATGAGACAGTACTTATATCTGGAACATAGTAAACACTCAACAAATGTTAGTTGTTGTGGTTATTGAACTTGAAAACAGATCAACTTTACTAAAACAGAATCCTTCAAACTATTAAGATTATACCTTAAACTATAATGAAAGCAAAATTCAATTACTCTGGAAGGCAGATATTTTGTGGAAAATAATCATAATAATAACATGAACCGTTCATCTAACTTGTGATTTTTCTTTTTTGCTAGAAAATAATCCCATGTAATTCTTTTAAAAAGAGTTTATATTATTCCTTGGTTTAAGAGGTTTAGAAAAAAGTCATTAGTTACTCCCTGTATTAATTTCCTTTTTACTGCTGTAAACAATTATCACAAACTTAGTGTCCTAAAACATACACATGTTAAAAAACATACAAATATATGATTTATTACAGTTCTGTAGGTTAGAAGTCTGACAGGGGTCTCACTGGGCTAAAATCTGGTTATCTGCAGGGCTGTGTTCCTTTCTGGAAACTCTAGGGGAGAATCTGTTTCCTTGATTTTTCCAACTTCTAAAGGCCCTTTTCTTCTGTTGTCATCAACCAACAATGTTGCATCTTTCTTCCATAGTCACAGCTCCCTCTGAGTCGTCTTCTGTGCTTCACTGGTCCACTACTAAGGGCCCTTGTGATTAGATCTGGGCCACGTGGATAATCCGGGATCACCTCACTATTTTAAGGTGCTTTACAATTAGCAACGTTCATTCTTCTTTGGCATGTATCATATTCATATGTTCTGGGCATTAGGTCGTGGATATTTTTGGGGGCCATTATTCTGCCTTTCATGCTTCCTAATTATAGTGTCTGCCAGCTGTGACTGTACAGTATTTCGCTTTGATAGCCATGGGTTCTAGACCTGGGACATGTGAGGAATTGACATGAAAGGTATCCCATCCCAAACTCTATGAGACAGTGAAATCTGCCCATCTGACCAGGAGGATGCTCTTCTCACGTGTCTCTATTTTTACAGAACCATTTGCAGTGAGGTGCTCTCCAGTCAGATGGTTCAGCCTCCCACTGACCCTGTGACTTAAGGAAAGCTATCTAAACTGTGTTTTTGTAGCTTCCGAGGGAGGGGCAGGGTGACGGAGAGTAATCAGAATTGAGCTCAAACCATTACCAGGTCCCTTTCATGGCAGTTGTTTTCATTATGGATGTTGCCAGTATAGTCCCTGAAGCTGTTACGATCCTGTAACAGTGTCTCAGTCATGAGATGAAATTGAATTATCTATAATGTGAGTTTAATGTCAAGTCAATTTCATTATATCCTTGTTCTTTGAAAAGATGCAGTTGCTATATAATTAGTCTTTATAATAATTTTTTTAATGAACCTATTTCTATGAAACAAACTATTTGGTTTAAAAAAAAAATTGACTCCATTCCCTGATCTGGGTAGATAGGGGACTTGGGAAGATGAAACAATCAAATGTTCAGATAATCACAGGAAACCCTTAGCCTAGTGCCTGGCTCATCGAAGTGCTCAGTGAATGCTATGACGTAACTTATGATGTGCCAGTATTTGTTTTTGAGGATGCTATTGGCAGGGACTATTCTGTTTTCCTTTCAAACTTTTTTTTTTTTTTTTTTTTTTTTTTTTTTTTTGGTGGGTCTCTTTTAGAAAAATAGTATTTGTTTTTGTTTTATTTGTTTCTTGCGGTACGCGGGCCTCTCACTGTTGTGGCCTCTC
This sequence comes from Neophocaena asiaeorientalis asiaeorientalis, assembly GCF_003031525.2. NCBI lineage: Eukaryota > Metazoa > Chordata > Mammalia > Artiodactyla > Phocoenidae > Neophocaena > Neophocaena asiaeorientalis. The sequence continues at coordinate 442,108 of NW_020173512.1, read as the reverse complement.
CCATTGCGGAGCACAGGCTCCGGACGCGCAGGCTCGGCAGCCATGGCTCACGGGCCCAGCCTCTCCGCGGCATGTGGGATCTTCCCGGACCGGGGCAGGAACCCGTGTCCCCTGCATCGGCAGGCAGACTCTCAACCACTGCGCCACCACGGAAGCCCTTTTCCAAACTTTTAAAAATAAATATGGAAGCACTAAAACGTAAAAACTAAAAAGTACCGAAAAAGTAAAATTCATCTGTAGCCGAAGCCCTTATAAAATAAGCAGTGCTAGTACCTCCTTCTGCCCCAGGTGGGCTAGATTCTTTGCCTCTTCTCTCATTAGCCCCCTTCTGTGAACCACTGTTAATAATTTGATACCCATCCTTCCTTAATTTTTGTAAGATTTTACAGGCAAATCCACACATGCTTTTAAAATATACAGTGGTTATTCATCCAATTGATCAAAGTAATGATTTACTTTAATGTTAGGATCTTTTTTTTAGAAAAATGGATTCGTTCCTCAAAGAAGAACTTTAGTTCAGCTGTTAACACTTTCTGACCTTGTGTAATCTTGAATATGAGTATTAAAAGTATCCGTGAATAAATGTGCAAGTAGCCTTCCAAGACTCTTCTTTTAATGGTATCCGATCTGGTTTGTTCATCCTTAGTAGTGTGAGTATAGAACTTCTACTCTAAGCTTTCTTTAGTGTTTTTGCGAGTCTTTAAGACAAGTTAGTAATTTTAGCATTAAGTGTTGATTTAAAGTACTCTGTAAAAGTTTGATAGGGTGAGTATTTTTGCCTTCCTGCTTGCGTGTTTGGTGGCTGTAGACTTGAGTAAATCTTTCCTTCTTCCTGCCTCTTCTTGTGACACATTAAGTTGACAGCCTCCTCTCAAAAGGCGCCACCTCTTTTTCAGGTTGTCAAACGTGTTACAGCTTTCATCCCCCCCCCACCCCCTTCTTAAATGCTGTGATTTGCGTGACAATTCAGGCTCCCTTCACAAGTAATCAATAACAGATCTAGCTAATAAGAAAATGGTTCGAGTTACTTGCTACTGCCTTGGCTTAACAACATTCTTGTCACTTTCAAAAGATGGATCTGTTTTGGAGACCTTAAGGAATCAAGATCTTTTCCTTTATGGTGTGAGAAAAATTCATTAGACTGTGACTAAAAAATAGGCTTGTGTTCCCACAGGTGAACTATCCATCCAACTAGACCAATAAATCTTAAGTTGAATGTTTCTGGGAAGGGGCAGAGGCTATCAAATTAGGGGATACATCTATCAAGTGACCGTGCCATTCCTGCTATTAGAAAGCGTAGTTAACGTTGCCCTTGCAAAGTTTAATTTTAAATTGTTTAGCAATTTCTGGACTTCCCCGGTTGCGCAGTGGTTCAGAATCCGCCTGCTAATGCAGGGGACACGGGTTCGATCCCTGGTCCGGGAAGATCCCACATGCCGTGGAGCAGCTAAGCCCGTGTGCCACCACTACTGAGCCTGTGCTCTGGAGCCCATGCTCTGCAACAAGAGAAGCCACCTCAATGAGAAGCCCGTGCACCGCAATGAAGAGTAGCCCCCACTCGCTGCAACTAGAGAAAGCCCGCGCACAGGAACGAAGACCGAATGCAGCCAAAAATAAAAGAAAATTGTTTCATAATTTCTTATGCCAGAAAACACAGGCAGAGAGGGCCATATTGCTGGGGTGAAGATGTATCATATCTGGAAAAAATGTTGAGTGTGACATGAATGGCATCTGAAAGATCCTCCCCCTGACCTTCCTTATTTTGGGCTGAGTCCTGCCAGAAGCTAATTGGGGACCTTCTATGCGAACTTGAAACCAGCCTCGGTCCATTTGTTTCCATCGACGTGGAGAAGAGAGCCATGAACGTGAATGCTGGCTGAGCCCAGGATGTTATGGAAGAGGTCATATTGCCAGTAATGTCTGCTGAAGCGTAAACTTAATAGTGGAGAAAAAATGAGTATGCTAAGCGGTTATTCCTGTGGAATTCTAGAGCATAACCAAGTACAAGCACAGAACAACTCCTTGGAAAATCAAAGATTTTCACTTAATTGGTTAATACAGGATTTCTTAACCTCGGCCCTATTGCTGTCTGGACTGGATAATCCATTGTTGTGTGTGGAAGTGCTGTTCTGTGTATTGTAGGATATTTATCCCCATCCCTAGCCTACCTCTAGGCACCAGGAGCATGTTACTTGTTGTGACAACCATTCATGTCACTGGACAGTGACAGTGTCCCTGGGAGCATCATTAACCCCTGTGGAGAACTTTTGGAATACATTGCCATCCTTGGAAACTTGTTAAGAGCACCTTGAGCTGAGATGAGAGTTGTCTTTATAAAAGTTACTAAATGTGAAGATAAAGTTTGATTGTTTGGCTTTATTCATCTCTGTTTAGGAAATTTAAAAGAGAAGGGCATGAAGTCAGGTGGATCTGAGTTTGATTTCTGGCCCTGTGACTTGTGTGGTTTTGGCAAGTGGCTTAACTGCTGTTTTTCCTCACCTGTGCAGGTGAGGTGATGGTATTAATCTTCTTGGTGTGCAGTGAGGATGAAATTAGATTGTATAATGGCATATTACTCAGCCATAAAAAGAAACGAAATTGAGTTATTTGTAGTGAGGTGGATGGGCCTAGAGACTGTCATACAAAGGAAAGTAAGTCAGAAAGAGAAAAATAAATACCGTATGCTAACACATATATATGGAATCTGAAAAAAAATGGAATGGACTAGAGAATGGACCTGAGGACACGGGGCGGGGGAAGGGGAAGCTGTGACAAAGTGAGAGAGTGGCGTGGACATATATACACTACCAAACGTAAAATAGGTAGCTAGTGGGAAGCAGCCGCATAGCACAGGGAGATCAGCTCGGTGCTTTGTGACCACCTATAAAGGTGAGATTGGGAGGGTGGGAGGGAGGGAGATTCAAGAGGGAAGAGATGTGGGGACATATGTATAACTGATTCACTTTTTTATAAAGCAGAAACTAACACACCATTGTAAAGCAATTATACTCCAATAAAGATGTTAAAAAAAAAAGAAATTAGATTGTATGTGTAAAGGGCTCTATTTGGGGCCTAGAATGTGCTGGGTATTAAACAAGTGTTATCTCTTGTGTCCTCCTGTGTTTCTCAAAAGGTTTTTCTTTTTAATTTAATGTTTTATTTTTAATGAAGTTAGTGCTGTAAACTGTCTCTCACATGGCTATTGTGGGGCCTCGCAGAATACGGATCTAAAATTGCTTCTCAGGACATAAGTGCTCAATAAGTATGAGACGCATGAGTAAGTAACGCACAACATGTAAATTATTATAGAGTATCCATCTCATCATGATGTTACCAGATCCTCATATAGCACTCTGGTAGTGGTAGCTAAAATGTATTTGTGCCAGGCATGTTGCTGAATTCTTTACACGTATTATTAATTTAATCTTCACAAAAACCCTATGAGATGGGAACTGTTATCGTCATCTCCATTTAGAGATTGTTTACACAGAGGCCCAGAGATTATACAACACTCCAATCAAATAGGCAGGATTTGAAGCCATCTGTGTGTATTTGTTCCTCATATTTTTAGGAGACTGAACATACTTTTCATGTTCATTTGCTATTTATACTAAGGATGGCTCCTGTGTTTTAATAAAATAGTGATAATGAACTTGATGTTTATTTGCTTTTACTTACTTTTCCCCCTTTTCATTGTGTAGCATTCATCCTGTTCCTGTTACAAACAACAGTAACTCTTTTAACCCTTACAACAATCCCCTGAGGCAGGTAGTGTTACTCTTTGTTTTATAGATGAGGAGACTGAAGCATTGAGGCTAAGGAATTTACCTAAGGTCGCACAGCTGCTGAGCACCTTTTCTATGTGTTTGCTTCTGAAAGTTAGAATAAGGATCCTCAAGAATTTAAAAATAGAACTACCATATGATCCAGCAATTCTACTTCAGGAAATATAGCCAAAGGAAACAAAAGATTAACTTGAAAAGATAACTGCACCCCCAGGTTCATAGCAGCATTACTTACAATAGCCTAGACATGGAAACAGCCTAAGTGTCCATTGAAGGATGGATGCATGAAGAAGTTGTGATATATACATACAATGGAATATTATTCATCCATAAAAAATGAGGAAATTCTTCCATTTGCAACAACATGGATGAAGCTTGAGGGCATGATGCTAAGTGAAATAAGTGAGACATAGAAAGACAAATACTGTATGATCTCAGTTATATGTGGAATCTAAAAAACAAACCAACCAAAACCCGCCCCCTCCCTGAACTCATAGAAAAAGAGATCACAATTGTGGTTACCAGAGACTGGGATGGGAGGAAGGAGAATTTGAGGAAGGTGGTCAAAAGGTTCAAACTTCCAGTTATAAGATAAATAAGTACTAGGGATGTAATGTACAATGTGATGGCTGTAGTTAATACTGTTGTATGATAGATAGGAAAGTTGTTAAGGGTGCAGAGTTCTTATCACAAGGAAAAAAAAATTTGGTTTTTTTTTTTGCTATTGCTTTTTATTTTATCTATATGAGATGATAGATGCTAATTGTGGTAATTATTTCACAATATATGTAAGTCAGACCATTATACTGTGCACTTTAAACTTATACAGTGATGTATGTCAATTATCTCTTGTTGATTGAAAAAACAAACCGCACATCGTTAGACCTGTACCACTTTTATTTGGGGACCTTACTGAGGACTGACTGCAGCCTGGGAGACAGCCTCTCGGATAGCTCCTAGGAACCACTCCAAAGAGATAGGAGAAGAGGCCAATATTTATAGAATTTTGGTAATGAGTACATGCAACCCAGCATACATCTCAGTTACTGCTAGTCAGGAGGAACAGATGTCACAGTTAATGATTTTAGTGGTTTTCTAAGTATGGAAAGATGCAAGAATCCAGATTCACAAATTTTTCCCCCTGAAATGTAACTATGTAAGGACCCGTTTTGACTGTCTTCCCAGAGCACAGAGTGCCTCACCCTGTTCTTCATCCTGAATTCCTTTCAGGGTAGACTGTAGGTCAGCAACTGCAGTGGCTAATGACTTAATCCATGTAGAACTGGATGGCAGGCAACATTCTTTGTTTTATAATCTCAAGAAAACTGGAAAAAACTTTAAACAATAGAAAATTTTGTTTTTATAAATTTGTAAATGTTATAAAATTTGTAAATGTTTATTTAAAAATTTGCATTTATGAATAGTTTTAGAATCAGGAAAGTCTTTTAGTTTTCACTGGTTGATTTTGGTGCACATTCTTTTTTAAAATTTATTTTATTGAAGTGTAGTTGATTTACAATGTGTTAATTTCTGCTGTACATTAAAGTAATTGTTATATATACATTCTTTTTCATATTCTTTTCCATTATGGTTTATCGCAGGGTATCGAATATAGTTCTCTGTGAGATACAGTAGGACCTTGTTCATCCATTCTCTATATAATAGTTTGCACCTGCTAATCCCAGACTCCCAATCCATCCGTCCCCATTGACAACCACAAGTCTGTTCTCTATGTCTGTGAGACTGTTTCTGTTTTGTAGATAGGTTCATTTGTGCCATATTTTAGATTCCACATATAAGTGATATCATATGGTATTTGTCTTTCCCTTTCTGACGCAGTGTGATCTCTGGTTGCATCCATGTTGCTGCAAATGGCATTATTTCATTCTTTTTTATGGCTGAGTAGTATTCCATTGTATATACGTACCACATTTTCTTCATCCATTTATCTTTCGATGGACTTTTAGGTTGTTTCTAGTCTTGACTATGGTACATAGTGCTGCTATGAACATAGTGGTGCATGTATCTTTTTTTTTTTTTTTTTTGCGGTACGTGGGCCTCTCACCACTGTGGCCCCTCCTGCTGTGGAGCACAGGCTCCGGACGTGCAGGCCCAGTGGCCATGGCTCACGGGCCCAGCCGCTTCGCGGCATGTGGGATCCTCCTGGACTGGGGCATGAACACACGTCGCCTGCATTGGCAGGCGGACTCTCAACCACTGTGCCACCAGGGAAGCCCATGTTTTTAGTTTTTGAGGAACCGCCATGCTGTTTCCCCAAGTGGCTTTGCCAATTTACATTCCCACCAACAGGGTAAGAGGGTTCCCTTTCCTCCAAATTTTGGTGCACATTCTTGATCTGTGCACTCCTTCATCATCCAGTCTATCAACCCACAGCCTCTTGTTGAGCATCTACTCTGTTCCAGACACTGTGCTAGCCGTGGATGCCCTTCAGGGACTGTGGGAAGATGGAAAGCAAGGAGAAAGTAAAGGCCTTGCTGGAACCAGTGGCATAAGCCAGGGGCACTGTTCTGCACAGACCTATCCCGGGTATGAATCTAGCAGCCCATGGTGGGTGTCAACAAAAGTAGCTGAAATGCAGAAAAGGTCTGATGGAAGAGATCAAATCACTCTTTGTTCATGAATCACACAAATGTCTTTCAGCTGCTCTAGGCTAGAAGCCCTGTGGATTCATGTTTTACATTAAATCTGTGGTTATTTTTGGGGGGAGGTTGTACCATTTTTTGTTGCTGTCAGGATTTTTTTTTTTCATTATGATGCCTGAAAGCTGGCATTAATTATTGTAGCATTGTGTCTGCCCAGAGATTTCTTCCAGCTGCCAAGAAAACCAAATATTCGCAGTCAAAATCACCCCAGATGTGTTCTGTTATAATTTAGAAATCAGCCTTTACAAAACTGATGTCCAATTTATAATTTAATGTGTTTGACAAGGGGATCTTTGTGTGTGTGTGTGTGTGTTTAATCACCATTTAAAAAAATTGTGTTTTCTGGGATTCAGAGACCTTAAAATTTTTTTGGAACTATATCTTCATCCTTTCCCGTCATCACTTTTTTTTGACATTAATGTTTGTGTGGCTTTTTAAAAAAAAAATTGAAAGGAGGGTTTAATTAATGAAAGGTAAAACATTTAGAAGCCATAAAAAACCCCCAGGTGTCTAATGCCAACAGTGTTTCATGCAGAAAGTAGTAAAGAATGCTGCTCTGATTTCATTTATTCTTTTGGTACCACCTATGGAGAAGGCAGGGGAAAGAGTAATTACATTTCAAGCAACTGGTAAAAATTACCAACTGGGTAGCAAGGGTGACCAAAAAAATGCATTCGTGTGTTCAACTAGATATTGAACACACTGTAAGTTGGTGGTGTATGTTTTATTTCTTTTATGGAAACACAGTTTGTTTAATTTCTTTATTTCAGAAGTAATAATATATGTTCATCGAACAACAATTAGAAAATGCTGTTAAAAAGACCTATAGTCTTACCATTGCTTGTAACCACAACGAACACTTTGGTGTAAATTATTGCAGATGTTATCTGTGCATATCCATTCGCATATAGACTATGCTTTCTTTATTATAAGATGCTGCTTATTGTAATGTCTGTCATTGTTCCCCAAAGTTAGCAGCAGTATTTTTGCAGGGTAGAGGGGAAAAGGTGAAACTTTATGATATAACATGATTTCACAAAAATCAGAATGAGAAAAATGCATTTGAGATTAATGTATATCTCTATTATATTAATGTGGGTCTTTTGTATGATAATAAGTATGATAATGATAATAAGAATTATAGCTAATATTCCTGAACTCCTACTCTATGCCAGGCACTATGTACTTGATGTATATTGTTCCATCACATTTTCACTGCTGCCTTGTGATGATGGTAATATTTTTATCCCAAATTTGTAGATGAGGAAACTGAAGTTTACAAAGCCTGAGTAACTGACTCATGCAGCTAGTCAATAGCAGAGGCAGAAATCAAACCCAGGCCTGTCTAGTTCCAAACACTTCTTAATATGGTCTCCCTGTTCATCACCGAAGGGGAAAGTATTTTGAGTGCGCTATTTCTCTTAGAGCAGATGAATGTCAAGGTAAAGAACGTGTACACAGTGCATCCATAGGCTATGTGAACAGTAGCTTGGCGGACTCTGATTTTTAGGGGACAGTTGCCAGTGGAGTTCTAAGGAAAGTATGTGAAGTATTTATTATACGTCCTTTTCTACCAAAACCTGGGTATTCAAAATAAGAAGGAGCCCTTTGCTCCAAGAAGATTTAAAATGTAGAACAGATTTGGACTTCAGAAACTAATTATTTCAGAAGCATTGGCAGGACAAAAATTGTGCTCATTTCAAACACATTTCCAGTGAATTCATGGGTGAAAAAAATCACAGGGAGGAAGTAGAGGCAACAATAATATCACTGATAAATATCTTCTGTGCCTTTAAGAGCAACAGCAGAGGTGATAACCACCATTTTGCCCTGCTCAGGACTTCTGTGCTTCTCAAAAACAGAATTTTAGTTCACCCATAATTACACATCATAAACAGAATTTCATAATAAAAGATTCATCCAGTGTTAGACTAAAAAGTCACTGTATATCAGTGTTTTTTTTTTGAGGGGGGCACAGGCTGCGGACGCGCAGGCTCAGCAGCCATGGTTCACGGGCCCAGCCGTTCCTTGGCACGTGGAATCTTCCCGGACCGGGGCTCGAACCCGCGTCCCCTGCATCGGCAGGCGGACTCTCAACCACTGCGCCACCAGAGAAGCCCCTGTATATCAGTTTTTAACTTTTGTTTATTAGCTAGAGAATCTGTGGCTATGAAAACAAATATCCTGTACCACTTAGTTATTGGGTTGGTTGCGCTGTGGGATTCTGTAGTGTGTAATTTCTGCATCAGAGCTATGTCTCCTTTGGAATTTTCTCTATTCCTGTGAATTCTTCTTCCTCTTTGTTCTTTGTAAGGAATTATTCTTATTTGTAACTTGTTCAGCAATCACAATTAATTCGTATTAAATGGAAAGTACAGTGGGATATAAAAATTCTAATCGTTGTATCTAATTACAAAAATGTCATTAAAATTCATGACTTAAGTATAATTAAGGCATAACCAGCCTAGTCAAGGCAATCTGAGGCCTGAGAAAAGCCAATTAGAATAGTTATGGTTTCCTTCTGAATTAACAGTATTTTCCAGAAGGCAGTCTTGTGCCCTTCTTGATCACGGAGCAGATTCAGAGGTGGTTGTAACTTAGAATTACGAAGCCTATCTACCAGCACCAAACCCTTTGGAACTTTCGAAGCCAGTGGCCGACTTTGAACAGTTAGAGTGGTGTTGCTTGCACCTGGTGCCAGAATATTCTGAGCTTATCTGCCAGCGATCTCCCTACCCCTCCCCTTTAGGTCATTTGTGTTTCTGAGGTGTTGGCTGTTGTTTTAATATGTCAGTCCTTGGTCATAGTGATTCAGAGTCAGTGGGAACTTGGGAGTTCATGTGGTTTCTTTAACTTTGCATTTTATGAAGGTAAAAGTAGTAATAGCTAACATGAATGGAGAACTATTCTGTGCCAAGTGCTTTTAAGAAAACTTTAAAATATGATTTCATTTATTTCTTATAACAGCCCTGCCAAGCAGGTACATTTTCTCCATTTAACAGGTGAGGAAACCTGAAAGATAAAATAACTTTTTTAAAGTAAGGAGGCAGTGGCTGGTCTGAGGCAGTCTGCATGTTAACTCAGTTCTCCAGCGCTTATAATCTCCCAATTCCCACCTCCTCACATCGTTTCCTTTCCCTAAATTCTCATGGTGTCTACAGCTTCCTGTGCATCTTTTCTGTCATCCTTGAAGACGAGAAATCCTCACTGGCTTGTTCAGTAGTCAGGAGCTGGGTCACAAAATCAAGTCTCTGAAAACATGTCTTGTCCCAAACACACACTGATTTACAAATGCCACCTGTAGTTCCTCTGCACTTTGTGAGCTTTCTGGTTCGTGAGGCTTTATCCTGGACTCAGCAGCGTTCTTTGCTCCCTGGTCATGTTCTCTGTGTTTGCCTCAATCCCAGGAAGGGATTCTGCACACGACAGCCCCGGGCTTATTTCTTTTCCACACCCAGTGATCTTGAGGAAGGAGGCACCTCTGCCTTCTAGTGCCATTATCATTCTCTGAATGGAACCCAGTTGGCTCAGCTGGGTCCCATGCTCACATCAGGGTTCATTGTCCACCGTGGATTCCACATCCACCCCTGTGGGCGGAATGGCAGGTTCCTGTGATGGACAGCTCTATCTGAGTCCCATGGAGCCTGGGCAGAAGAGACAAGGAGGCAAGGGGTTTCCCCCAAAGTCTGACAGTACTAATGGGTAGACCTTTGAGTATAGAATCATCATTTCCTTATCTCTATTTTGATAAGGAAAGACGAAATTGACAGGCCTAGTGTATCAGATTTGTTTATTTATAATTTTAAAAAGCGCATATTTGTTTTTTTCATTAAAATATTTACAACCATAAATTAAGATCTTACATGATGTAGAATCATAAAATGCACTTCAGACACCATCTGGCCCCTGGTCCTCATAGCGTGCTCCAGGCAGTGCTGAGGATTCATGACTTAGGCTGAAGTGTATAGTAAAATAATGACGGTCTTAGTGAACAACAGGTTAAATCCATTAAGCTTCTCCTTTTATCAAAGTTTCTTAAATTTTTGTTGCTTACTCTACCTACCTTATTTCCTTTGGAATGCTAGCAGAAAATAAAATAATGTAAGCTAGTAGCAAATAACTATTAACCGCCATATTTGAAGAAGGCTGGTTATACCTCATTTTGATATAGCCAATTTTTTTTAAACTGCAGGTGTGTAATATGGTAGTTGTGATTTTATATTACATAGCTATAAAATTTTCCTTCTGATTTATGATGAAATCTCTGCTCTGCCACCTGAAAAGACTGAGAACCACCTTTAGGATGTGTTTTTCCACATTCACATACCGTCTGTGCTGATATTTGCTCAGTAATATTCTGTATGTCAACTTCCTCAAAATAAAAAATAGAAATAGCCAAAAATAAATAAATAAAATAAATTTTAGGGCTTCCCTGATGGCGCAGTGGTTGGGAGTCCGCCTGCCGATGCAGGGGACACGGGTTCGTGCCCCGGTCCGGGAGGATCCCACATGCCATGAAGCGGCTGGGCCCGTGAGCCATGGCCGCTGAGCCTGCGCGTCCGGAGCCTTTGCTCCGCAACGGGAGAGGCCACAACAGTGAGAGGCCCATGTACCACAAAAAAAGTAAAAAAATAAATTTAAAAAAAAGATCAAATGAGATGGATAATGAGATTAGATAATTTCTTACAAGGGTTCTGAAATGGTTTTTTAAATTTATTTGTTTTATTTATTATTTAGTTTTAGCTGCATTGGGTCTTCGTTGCTGTGCGTGGGCTTTTCTCTAATTGCGGCGAGCAGGGGCTACTCTTCGTTGTGGTGCGTGGGCTTCTCATTGTGGTGGCTTCTCTTGTTGGGCAGCACGGGCTCTAGGTGCGCGGCCTTCAGTAGTTGTGGCTCGTGGGCTCTAGAGCGCAGGCTCAGTTGTCTCAGCGCATAGGCTTAGTTGCTCCACTGCATGTGGGATCTTCCTGGACCAGGGCTCGAACCCGTGTCCCCTGTATTGGCAGGCGGATTCTTAACCTCTGTGCCACCAGGGAAGCCCCTGAAATAGTTTTTTAAATTGTGCTTTTGTTTTCACGACAGTTCAGAGGTAAATAAGACACATTATTATCATCTATGGATCCACTCTACAGAAATCAGTCCATGCTGTTTTTTAAAAGGCACTGTTATATAGAGATAGTAAGTATACATTTAAAACAAGCTGCATATTTATTTCTTTGGTGTCCAGAGATATGTGTTGTCAGTATCTGTGTCTGTATGTTCTCACCACAGAAGAATAGAGAATGGTACTTTATCATCATCTTACAGCCCAGGGATTCTTCAACTTTCATTTGCATACGAATCCCCTTGAATATCCTTAAAATGCAGCTGGCAGCTGGGGTGGTGCCTGCCACCATGTATTTTTAATAAGCTCTCTGTGATGCTGATGCCCATTGAGCAGCAAAACCAAGGGCAAGTGTAATGTGATCCCATATTTGTAAAAAGATCATGAAACAACCCCTAAATATACACACTGATTAGGATTATATACAGTAATCATTTTGCCTTGCTTACTTGTATTCCTTTTGTCATCAGAAAAAAGACTGACGACTATTAAAGGACATTATCCTATTTCTTTTCTTCGATGATAAAGCAAATATTGAGTTCAGACTTTGCACAAGTTTTTTGCGTGGCGCTGCTTCTTACTAAGGAGTTGTTGGCTTTAAAACTGAAATACTTCGATTGAAAGTTACCAAGAGGCTATTTGCTAGTTTTACATTTCGTGAGTTCTCAGCACAGAGTTTGGATGGGTAGGCTTTCTCAGAATCCCAGTAGGCTGCAGTAAGATGGCACTGGAAAACTTTGCTTGTCCCTGGAGTTTAAAGGGGAATATGTTATCCTCTATACGGAGCAGTTTTTATCTTTTAAGCATATGGTTCTCACGTTTTCTAAGACAATTATTTCTTTACAGTAATGCCACTGTCGAGTTGTCTAAAGCAGAGATATTAAAAATTAAATTCTAGGAAGGTTCAAACACACACTTGTGTGTGTTCTTCGTTAACTGGAAAAAAATGGGCCTCCACTTCATCTTTGTCATTTATTTAATAGATGTGAATAAAGTCATTCTACCCTATAGCTGGCTCTATTATGTGAACCCTGCAGGAGTGATTAGTTTTTCAGAAAGCATTCTGACTTTCTGCTTTTTGATTTCAATAGTTGTTGGAAGTATGTGTGTGTGCTTTAGTAAAGCAAAAATGGTTTAAAAACTTAATTGAGGGGCTTCCCTGGTGGCGCAGTGGTTGAGAGTCCGCCTGCCGATGCAGGGGACACGGGTTGGTGCCCTGGTCCCGGAAGATCCCACATGCCGCGGAGTGGCTGGGCCCGTGAGCCATGGCCGCGGAGAGGCTGGGCCCGTGCGCCATGGCCGCTGAGCCTGCGCATCCGGAGCCTGTGCTCCGCAACGGGAGAGGCCACAATAGTGAGAGGCCCGCGTACCGCAAAAAAAAAAAAAAAAAAAAAAAAACTTAATTGAGGCAAGTGATCTTTGTTGTATCAGTTCTTGAATTTGATATGGTAGAACCAATGTCCTTAAATAATTTTTTCTTCAGTTTGCTTAGAGGATTTCCATTAGGAAGAAGATGCTTGCCTAATTAGGAAGTTCTGTTGTCAGTGCTTCATACTGAGGTGTCCTTTCCTTGGTGGAAGAAGTAGATGGCTTTGTGCTTTTTAAATGCTATAAAAATATTCTCCAACTTAGGATGATGGGAATGTTGAAAATGCTTTGAGGAAAGTTTTCATTAAAAAGACAGACAAAATTATGGGTGACTCAGAAAGAGAAAGCATATGTATTTTTGGATCTGGAAGAAATGTTACAGAATTTAGGGATCACACGGGTCAGGAAGGAAAGTTAAATGTGTGAATAAGTGATTATTGATAAGATGGAGAGGTAACAAGTGTCAGGATCTGAGAAGTTCATCCTGGCCAAACAGAACATGTGTGCCAATTGATTTTGCATGCCACGATTCTGCTATTTCTGCTAGATAATGGAGACCAAACACATAGAAGAGAAAAAAGAGAAACTGAAACTCACAGAGGGAGATATGACTTGCCCGAGATGGTGGTCTGCTACCTGCTGAGGTGGGACCAGAACCCAGGCAGTTTTACTCCCAGGCTAGTGTGTTTTCTGTTGTTGCACCACAGTAATGGCTGTGATGAAGATTTTCCTTTCACTTCAGCAGCCCATATTCTCCACACTTGCCATTTTATCAAGAGGACTCCAGTTTGTCTTTTCAGGTGTCTTGAAGCTTTTGCAGGTAATTGGTAATTGCCAACTGTGGTGTCACTGGGATTAGATCATAGATGTCTAGGCCACGTTTAAAAAAATATCTTTAGCATCGCTTCCCTAAACGTATTCATTAGAACATTAGTATTTTTTAAAACTCCAGTAGGAAGATACGATGTGTATCATATCATTCCCAACTCTTTGACTATAAGACCCCCGCCACCCCCCCCTTTTTTTTTTTTGGTGTATCCCATTAAACTCATGATTTGAGCTAATTTAAGGAACATTGTTTTAGATATATACCTAACAGTAGAATCCCTTTCAACCTGGTTTCAAATCTCTTTTATTTACATCTCCTTTGAACACAATTCACTTTGTGTCTCTTAAGATGTGGCACCCGGAGTGGACTGCAGTAGCTTCGGTGTTTGCTCACCACTACTGTAGGTCCCCCCTTATCCGTGGCTCTACTTTCTGTGGTTTCATTAACCCGGGGTCAACTGCGGTCCGCAAATATTAAATGGAAAATTCCAGAAATAAACAGTTCATGAGTTTGAAGTTGCGTGCCTTTCTGAGCAGCATGATGGAATCTGCCATCCTGCCTGAGACGTGCATCATCCTTTTCTCCATTGTATCTGCCCGATAGTCATAGTCTCATTATTAGATCGACTGTATTCGCACTGCTGTGTTCAAGTGACCTTTGTTTTACTTAATAATGACACCAAAGTGCAAGACTACTAGCGACGCTGGCAGTTCAGGTTTGCCAAAGAGAAGCTGTAAACTGCCTCCTTGAAGTGAGTAGGTGAGAGTTCTTGACTTAATGAGGAAAAAAAGATTGTGTGCAGAGGTTGCTAAGATCTCCAGTAAGAATGAATCTAATATCCATGAAATTGTGAAGAAGGAAAAAGAAATTTGTGCTAGTTTTGTTGTCACACCTCAAACTGCAAAAGTCATGGCCACAGTGTGTGATAAGTACTTAGTTAAGATGGAAAAGGCATTAAATGTGTGCAATAAGGGATTTTGAGAGAAAGAGAGATAATATTCACATAACTGCATGCATTACAGTATATTGTTACAATTGTTCCATTTTCTTATTATTTTTGTTAATCTCTTGCTGTGCCTCATATATATTAAACTTTATCATGGGTATGTATGTCTAGGGAAGAACATAGGTGTTGGTACGGTCTCCAGCTTCAGGCATCCACTGGGGTGGGTCTTAGAACATATCCCCCAGGGATAAGGGGAGAACTACTACAATGCCCACTAGAGCAGGACTTCTCCCTTCTTTTTTATTTTTTATTGAAGTATAGTTGATTTACAATGTTGTGCTAATTTGTGCTGTACAGCAAAGTGATTCAGTTATACATATATTCTTTTTTATATTCTTTCCCATTATGGTTTATCACAGGATATTGAATATAGTTTCCTATGTGATACAGTAGGAACTTTTTTTAAAAAAAATTATTTATTTAGTTAGACTGTGCCAGGTCTTAGTAGCGGCATGTGGGATATTTGTTGCGGCATGCAGGATGCGGATCTTTTAGTTGGGGCATGCAGACTCTTAGTTGGGGCATGCGGACTCTTTAGTTGTGGTATGTGGGATCTAGTTGCCCGACCAGGAATCGAACCCAGGCCTCCTGTATTGGGAGCACAGAATCTTACCCACTGGACCACCAAGGAAGTCCCGGGACCTTATTGTTTATCCATTGTATAAATACTGGTTTGCATCTGCTAATCCTAAACTCCCGCTCCATCCCTCCCCGGCAACCCTCCCCGTCAGCAACCACAGATCTGTTCTCTATGTCTGTGAAGACTTCTCCCTTCTTCTAGGTCATATACTACACTGAATACCACCAAAGCTCATTAGAATCCCTACTTCTGAGTGAAGCAGGTACTTCCCACTTACCCAAATGACGTTTTCTGAGGATTAATTTGTTAACTTGTGCTGTGCCTTGTAGAAAGAGCTGTGCTAAATCTGTGAAGTTTAATTAGTACTAAATATGTTAGGAAGGTTAATGCAAAGGGCCATAGTTTGTTAATTAAACAATCAAAGAAATGTTAGGCATAGTTCATTCCTACCTGTTTATCTCAATTTAATAAGTAGCAAGAATAAAGCCACAGATGGGACTGAGGGTTGGGATGGTCAAATCAAATTATTTAGCTAAGGCCAGCAAATATTTTGATTATATTAAGCAGGGTCATGTACTTATTAAGAAGTTTGGCAGATTTTGCAGAAGTGTGAATATTGTATAGGAAGCATCATTACTTACCTGTCAACCCACGTTGAAGATTGTTCATTGACTTGTTTACAAAAAAAAATGAATTGATTCCATAGGGAAGGAACCACTGGCATTTCTAAGACAGTGATTTAATTCTGTACAAAATTAATTCTAAAAGGCTGTACAGCCTTGGTTGAGTATTTCTAAAGGCCAGTCTCACAGCTTCCTCAGGCAACATTTTAAGGCAACATATGATGGAGAGGCACTAGAGGTTAGTGGATTTGGGGTTAGGCTATCCTGAGCTTGATTCCTAACTCTTCCAGCTCTCTAGCTGAATGACTTTGGGTAAATTACTTAAATATTTTAAAATTCAGTTTTCTTTGTTATGTAAAGTAGGGTGAATAATACACACTTTCTAAGGTTGTTAAGAGCACTAATGAGACCCTTGTGCTTAATGGCACTCAAACATTAGTACATTTATAGTTGTCACCACCACAATCAGTTGTTGAGAGAGGACCAAATACTTGTCACTACATAAAAATCAAGCCCCCTAATAAAAATCTTGTTATAGGTTGGGTAGCCTTTCCCTTTGGTATCAGCCCATTCCCAGCACCAGAGCTATAAATAGGATTCATCCTGTTTGCCAGAGATTTTCATTCTATAGGAGTTGATTTCATATATTATACTTCTAAAATAGAACAGGTAAGTCAGATGATGTTAGTCAGATAATGTTAATTATTAAATTCTTTGGGACTGATGACGCCATGATGAGGGCCATCCATTGACCTCCATAATGGAAAATATGCATTGTGACTCAAGGGACACGGCCCCTTACGAAAACCAATCTCACTGTTTGGTTGACTTAATTTAGTTCCTATAATTTCTTTGTTGATGAGTATCCATTTTTCTGCCATATTCTTGGCTCAGTGTTGAAACCTCAAGGAAATAGTACATAGTCTGTTGCCATGGCACTTTGAGCCAAGTGAAAAAGACATGAAAACAGACAAAATAAGAGGTACCTTTTTTTTTTTTCATCAAAAAACTAGGAAGATGTTAAGTGTTAGTAACATTTTTTTTTAATAAATTTATTTATTCATTTATTTATTTTTGGCTGTGTTGGGTCTTCGTTTCTGTGCGAGGGCTTTCTCTAGTTGTGGCAAGCGGGGGCCACTCTTCATCACGGTGCGCGGGCCTCTCACTGTCGTGGCCTCTCTTGCTGCGGAGCACAGGCTCCAGACGCGCAGAGCTCAGTATTTGTGGCTCACGGGCCCAGCTGCTCCGTGACACGTGGGATCTTCCCAGACCAGGGCTTGAACCCATGTCCCTTGCATTGGCAGGCAGACTCTCAACCACTGCGCCACCAGGGAAGCCCAAGAGGTACCGTTTTTATTATTTATTTATTTGGCTGAGCCATGCTGCATGCACGATCTTAGTTCCCCAACCAGGGATCGAACCCGTGCCCCCTTCAGTGGAAGTGTGGAGTCTTAACCACTGGACCTCCAGGGAAGTCCCAAGAGGTGCTGTTTTTAAATGTCTGGAAGAAATCAGCAGGCCCCAGGCATGCACTGAATCTGTGTATGCATAGTTATGCTTATCCTAGAAACAAACGAATTTCCGAAATTCCATTCAAAAAGTCATGTTAATTGATAATATTTTTTTCTCACCATATCTTAAAGAGGATTTTTTTTAAAAAAGGGAACTGATTTATGGTAGATGTCTGCTTTCTGCAAACTATTGGGCTTTTGATGAATTTTTCCTCTAAGCGTTTTGTCAGGTTTAGGTGATCTTTCCGTAAGGCCTCAGTTGTCAGGACTTCTTTAAAACTTTAGGGTAAATTGAACTTTGATTTAGAGTAAATAAAACTGATATTTCCTTTCTTTTAAAATGATTGTTGTTTTGAAAACATAGTAAAGGTAGTGAAATGGAATATCAGCAACTATTGCAATGGCAGAGCTAGATGTTCAGATTTGTCTTCCCATTTTGAGGGAGGGGGAGAAGCAGAGAGAGAATGAATCACAGCAGTAAGTAATGCTAACTGAGAATCTCTTGATAATTCAGTATCATACCATTTTGACATCTCCGTACTGTTTTTGGTGGGGGCAGGGTAGGGGGGGCTAGAAATTCCACTAACTGTAGTAAGTATTGGTTGGCCAAAAAGTTCGTTCGGGGTTTTCTTACAGAAAAACCCCAAATAAACTTTCTGGCCAACTCAAATTTTCATGTTCATTATAAACATTATAAGTGTGTGTGTGTGTTTATAATAAAATAACTGAATATGCATACATTCCCAACAAGGAGGTTGTGTTGTTTTGTGACCATTAGTGTAGGGTCCTGCTTAAGAGCAATCTGATAGCCTGGATTGGGCCCCAGCTCTTGCACTTGGTAGTCATGTGACTGGGTGAGTTGCTTTGTTTCTCTGTGCCTCAGTTTTCTGGGGTAGTTGTGAGGACTAAATGAGCTAATATATGAGAAGTGCCTGACAGGTAGTGAGTACTATATAAATGTTGCCATCATCCCCTCACTTAGCTCTGTGTTTTCCTTTGTAATGACTGCATATATTACATTGTGTGGCTTTACCATAATTTACTGAACCAGCCCTACTTTGGTGAATAGAGGTTGTTTTCATTTTTTGGTTCCAAATTATGCTGCAATGAATATCCTTGTATGTACACTTATGCCTGCATTTAGATCACGTCCTAGAGGTGGTAGAGTGATGCATACATGAATACCATATAGAGAATGCTGCTCTATATCTTTTTCTAAGTGCAGACCAGACTTTAAATCTTGTCTCAAGCCACTAACTAGTTGTGTGACTGTAGGTGAGATATTTAGCCTCTGAGCACCTCAGTTTCCTCTTTGGTAAAATGGGTGGAAGCAATAGTACGTACTTCAATGGTGTTGCAAGGATTATATGAGAACAGCATGTAAAGCACTTCGGGGGAGTGGCTGACCCATAATAAACACACCAGACATGATGTAACCAAAGGAACAAGTAGAAACAGGATCATTATTGTTACTGATAGCATTCTTGCTTCCCCAGAGCCCTGTTTCATGGTTCTCCAGTACATGAATAAATGAGCAGTGAGAGGTTTGCTACTTTCTTGGGATTATTATAAAGTAGGATAATGATGGCGTCTTTCCGAGAGCTGTGCATTTTTGGTTCTTTCCCCACCCCCTTCCTGCTCTCTGTACCTCCCTGTCCATCTGCTGCGCGGTAATGAGATTCCTAAGAGAGGCTAGTTTGGGGAGAATGAATAGGTGCTCTGAGAACCATCTTTGCTGCAAAGATCTCTTTTCCATCATCAGAGAGGTCTGCAAACAACTGTACAGAATTTCTGATTTGGAGAAGAGAGAAATGGATTTTCAAGGAGGTGCCGATGGGAACCCCTTCCCAGGACATGTTCATGGTTTTTGTTGGAGAGGAAAAAGTAGAACCAGTTGAGCTGTGATTATTCATGGATTGCCTGCCTTAAAGGACCTGGGCTTTTGAAGTGATTTTTACCTGTTGAAATGCAGTCGTTCTATTATGAGTGCTGGATACAGGAGAGTGAATTGCCGGAATGAAAATGGGAAGCAGTTCCCACCACTGCCCTGTTGACCTCCTGAAACTTTCTGGGTTCATATCATCATCTGCTATAGTGTGGCTTGATTCCTGAAGGGTTAACAGTCCTGGCTTTGTGTCCATCGAGTCTGGAAAATGCAGCTCTTTGTCCTGTCAAGACCATTTTTCATTTCTTGTAGCACCTGACTTGTTTTCACAAACACTTGGAAGCCCAGCAGTCCTCCCCTTGGAGGGGAGATAAAACCGATCACATTCCCTACCAAGTGGTCCTGAGAGGCAAGCCGCATCAGTTTTACCTGCAGTCATCTCGGGCATCTGTTTTCCGTGATTGCTACAGAGTTGTGCATTCCAGACTCATTCTCGGCTGGTTATCGAGGAGCAGGCTGGCTGACAGAATAAAGACTTCTTTTGCGGCATTGTCCATTCAGTGTGGCTTGTTTGAAGCAAAATGGTTCTCTGCTCTTAAACTCTCTGCCTTTGCCACTGTAGAAAAGAGACAGACATAACAGCGTTTGGAGAGGTTAGGAATGAAACCTCATGTAATTACTATAGGAAATGGCTTAACAATGCTGGGATTTGGTATTTTGCTGTCGTTCTGTAGAGTCCTTACTTGACAAGACTACTCCTAGGACTATTGGAAATGATTGATTCTTCATAGGCATTTCTAACGGTGTTCTTAAATTGACTCCATTTGCCTTCTCTGGCTGTGTCAGCGTCTCCTGTTACACTCTCTCATTGAATGATTATTTCTCTGAATTTGGTTGGTGATCAGATGGTGAAGTTGTATAGCTTTATGATGCCTGAAAGCTGGTTTTCCCGAAAAATCCTATCTTTTGCCTTCTACAATCTCAGGGACACTCTGGAAATTGGACATGCCTGGTGAGAGTCAAGATTGAGGGTTTAAAATAACATATGTTATTTTGCTGCATCTGGCACGTGAAGAGGCTCCATCCTTTCCTTCTTCAATATCTGCCTTTGTCAGGGATCCCTAATTCTGTCTTTAGGTCATCTGTCTGTATACACTAAATATGTTTAAAATGACAAACAAGCTCACTGTACTCAAAGAAAATTTCCCACCTATCTCCATCCCTTATTTCAAAGAAGTGTTTCCAAGAAGCTTCCTTCTGACAGACCAGCTCAGGCATGAAGTTTCTTTTCCTGGTTTTGAGGTGAAGCTCATATGTTGATATTTTAGGTCTGTGAGAATTTTCTTACCCTTCCTCTCTTTCACTGATCCTCTTTTATATGACAACGTTGGCAGGTAGCTAAGGATGTAGGCTCTGAAGCTTGATAGCCTGGGCTCAAATTTCAGCTCTGCTACTTCCTAGCTGTGTGACCTTGGGCAAGTTTCTTAACCTCTCTGGGGCCCAATGTCTTCCTTTTCAATGCGGATAATAATAGTAACTTCCTCATAGTACAGTGTCATTTTCCCATTGGGAAAATCCAGACAAATTGCTTTATTTCCCTCAAGTCCAGTTTCCTTCTCTTCCCAATGAGCATGATGCTTCTCCTTTCTGGGGCTGTGGTAAGGCATATGTAGCTGTGAGGTAATGTATAAGAAAGCTCGCAAGTGTTAGATGGATTTAAAATGTGAATTTGGCTAATATGCACAAGCATATGTGTTCATTGAGTTTCTCTTTTTTTTGGTTGCGTCAGGTCTTTAGTTGTGACACGCGGGCTCTCCGTTGTGGTGCGCGGGCTTAGTTGCTCTGCGGCATGCGGGATCTTAGTTCCCCGACCAGGGATCGAACCTGCGTCTCCTGCATTGCAGGATGGATTCTTTACCACTGGACCACTAGGGAAGTCTCGAGTGTCTTATTTTTTAAAAGTGGGAAATAAGTAAATATTTGCCTATTTTTCAGACTTCTTGGAGGGATATGTTAGAGTTAACGAAGAGTTTTGAGTCATAAAGTTTATTACCTGCTGAGAAACAATGGTCTCAATGAATGAAGGCAACAAAAATGCTATCATTGATTTCTCTAGGGCAGGGTTTCCCAAGCTTGACACGATAGACATTTTAGTCTGGACACCTCTGGTTGTGGGACTTCTGTGCATTGTGAGATGTTTAGCGACATCCTTGCCCTCTATCCCTTCCCTGCTAGTGGCATTCCTCTAGTTGTGAAAACAAAAAATGTCTTCAGATATTGCCATACATCCCTTGGGGCAGGAGGAGGAGTGATGTCACCCCCAGTTGAGAAGCATTGCTCTGAAATTATATATTGGAAACTAATTAACTTAAAATAAATACACTACAGGCTGGGTAAAGTGTGACACTGAGTCCCTGTGGACAGTTTGCAAAATCTGGTCCACTCTGGATAAAGAGGATTTTTTCCAGGTGTTTCAAGAGTGCCTTTCTTGGGTACGAGCTCCATGTGCTTAAAAGAAAAAAGCCGTGAGACAGACTGGTTGTCCAATATTTGGAAAGTTTTGAATATAATAAAATCGGTAGCAGGAAGATCTTTAAAGATGACGAAATAACCTTTCTTTCCCTCCCTTCCCTTGGTTTTGTTATGTTAGTCTTATTCTGCCTGCACCTCCCCCCAACCCCGCCTTGGTCTGCTTTGTTATCTTGACATGGGAAGGTGATTAGTTTAACTATGTGTTTTTTTTTTTCCCTTTTGTCCTTTTTGGTGAGTCTCTGAGAGACTCAACTAGGACTGGGAGATTTATCTCCTGGAGAGTCACTTCGCTATTGAAATCAGCAAGTGTCCTTTTTTGGGGTTAGATCCGCTTAATTAGGCTCTAGGATTTCAGCTGCATTGGAGCTGTGTGTATGAAAGATGCTGAGACATCACAGAAATGGGCCTCTCATGTTAGCTCTTCCTGAGAGAAGTTTCTGGCAACAGAAGAAATGCTCTTCAGTATCTCCCTGGAGCAGAATGTCTATCTGTGTTTTTCAGAGGAAATTAGGTGATTCATTTAGTTAAAATTCAAGTGTGTCTTACTTTATATATCAAAAGATGAAAATCTCAACTTTTAAACAAGAGAAAGCAGAAATGAATATTTTTTCTTTTCTTTCCTCTTTTTAATTTTTAAAAGAATTCATTTTAGAGTTCCATTTTAATGGATCAGGTGGCAGAGAAGCTGGCAGAGAAACCTAAAACTGCAGTTGTTGTTTGCCCCTGCATAATGTGAGACACTTCTGAGAAGATGGTTTAAGTCATTAAGAGGGTATGGTTTTATTTATAGAAATTTAATTTATAGTATATTAAAAAAACAACTATATAGCTACAGTGGAGTTTCTTTGTTTTCATGTTTCAGAAAATCTCTTTTCTGTAAACGCCCTCTAAAATGGTTATAAATCAGTGCTTATCGTGAGCTCAAACACAGTGAGGATGGAAAGCGTCTACATAGACAATCAAATGTATTTTTTTCTCCAAGTTTTTGGTAAAAAAATAGCAAATGGAAATCTCCATAATTTGAGAAGGACTTTTAAATGAGTTTATAAACTTTGCATTCAAAACTGTAACAACCCAAATCTGTGATACATTATGAGATTCTGAAGTATATCTTCTTAAGTGTCTGAAATAGAATTATTTCATTATGGTTTTAGAGTTACCTTCTTGAACTGAAAAGCTTTCAACTTGGCCTTCTATGTACAGGTTCAGATATAAGTTCCAAAGGAATTCTATTTTTCACCAAGGGTAGGTAACAGAATTAAGTAGATAGTAGTTAAGTGTTTGTTATGATAGTTTATTTGTGGGCACTATTTTGTTTTAGTTAAGACTGAAGTGTCTACCATATAGTTTTCATTTTAGCTCTGTTCTCTGAGTACTCTGCATTGATGGTAAGAATGTCTACCATTGAACTCAGGATGTGTCAGTTGGGAATATGACCATAATTTTTCATACATGTAGTTTACAGGAAGAGACTGCCACCATACCTCACTTTGGAGCATGTACAGTGGGCAAAGGGCATATCTCAGGATGTCCAGATACTTACGAAAGGCTTGTCGCTATAGAGACCTCTGTGGATAGCAGGTGCCAGAAGCTGGCATACACACGTCATGTTTATAACGCTATACTCACGCTGTCCGGTCCTAGAGCAGTGTAGCATTTAAAGAAGCATGGTCCCAAAAAGAATTTTGATCTTCACTCGTGTTTTTATGAGATATTGAAGGTGGTCCAAAATTACTGACTAATTGACAGCTCTCACTGAAATCTTCTGGCTTCTCTTTTCTCTAGCTCCTCAGTGTGTGAGGACTTTGCTGTCATTTACACCATCCTGTACCCCCATTCATTTCCTTAGATGTGCTGCACAGAAATGTGTACAGTTTCTTCTCAACAGGTCCTGTTCGTCCAGTGGAAGGCAGCCTCCATTTTAAGTCCGATGTGGAAAACTATATCAGTTTGTCCCTTTTCTTTTCAGCCAGTGGAGGTCAGGGAGGAAACTCGTTGGGAAAGAGAGAGGAAGAAATCCATGAACTCTGCCATATTAATGTTTTCATCACCTGCATATTGTGTAGTTGTTCCCAGATTTAGAATATCTTTGGAATCTTTCCTTTTGAAAGTTGAAAGTATGTTAAAGATTTAAGGGGAGAGCTTTTTCACAAGTGGAGAAGGGATAAAAGTAACACTATATGAATTTAACACGTAAGAGATCAGAAATGATAGATTTTGAATTATCCAGGTTCAAAGGTTATTCATTGTTTGTATTACAACATAACGCATAAAGTTGCCTCCGGGGTAACAGTTTTCCGGAATTGGCATTATCTGAAATAAGTTGGCACAGGGTTAATGAGATTTTATTTTAATAATTATGGTAACTTTGAAGAATAGCTGTTGCCTTAATTTTTTTTCTAGGCTTGCTTGATTGTGGTAAGTTAATTTTATTATTCACATGAGAAAATATTAAAGCATTGCACTAACCTTCCTGTAGGCCATCAATATATATAGTCATATCCTTGGGTCTCATTTACATTTTTTAGAAGATATTCATTTTATATTCCCGTATGTAAATTTTTACTACCTCATGCTGAATCCCAGCACAGACTGTGGAAGAAATTAATTCTAATACCGCCCACACTCTTTCCCTGCCTTCTCTACAACTCTGCGCAAAACAGTGATTTTTACTTCAAATAAACTCCTACATGCTTGTGCAAATTTGCCACTATCACAGACTACAGGTATAGGGCAAAGAGTATGGGCTGCATCTGGTCAGAAGTGACCATGAACCCAGACAAGTCAATTAACTTTTCTAAGTCTTTTCTTTAATTGTAAAAAGGAGATAACTACCTTCTTGGGTGGATTGTTGTAGGCATTCATTGAGGGAATGTGTACATTGGTACAGCTACTATGGAAAACGTTATGGAGGTTCCTCAAAGAATTAAAAATAGAACTACCATAGGATCCAGCAATTCGAATATATCTGAAGGAAATGAAATCACTCTCAAAGAGATGTCTGCACCCCCCATGTTCATCACAGTATTATTTATGATAGCCAAGACACAGATGCAACCCAGCTTTCTATGAATGGATGAGTGGAAAAAGAAAATGTGATGTACTAAGAGGGAAGTTTATAGAATACAATCCTACCTCAAGAAACAAGAAACATCTCAAATAAACAACCTAACCATACACCTAAAGCAATTAGAGAAAGAAGAAGAAAAAGAAACTCAGTTAGCAGCAGGAAAGAATTCATAAAGATCAGATCAGAAATAAATGAAAAAGAAATGAACAATAACAAAGATCAATAAAACTAAAAGCTGGTTCTTTGAGAAGATAAACAAAATAGGTAAACCATTAGCCAGACTCATCAAGGAGAAAAGGGACAGGACTTAAATCAACAGAATTAGAAATGAAAAAGGAGAAGTAACAACTGACACTGCAGAAATACATAGGATCGTAAGAGATTACTACAAGCAACTGTATGCCAAGAAAATGGACAACCTGGAAGAAACGGACAAATTCTTAGAAAAGCACAACCTTCCAAGAGTGAACCAGGAAGAAATAGAAAATATAAGCAGACCAGTCACAAGCACTGAAATTGAAACTGTGATTAAAAATCTTCCAACATACAAAAGCCCAGGACCAGATGGCTTCACAGGTGAATTCTATCAGGCATTTAGAGAAGAGGTAACACCTATCCTTCTCAAAGTCTTCCAAAATATACCAGAGGGAGGAGCACTCCCAAACTCATTCTACAAGGCCATCATCAACGTGCTATCAAAACCAGACAAAGATGTCACAAAAAAAGAAAACTACAGGGCAATATCACTGATGAACATAGATGCAAAAATCCTCAACAAAATACTAGGAAACAGAATCCACCAGCACATTAAAAGGATCATACACCATGATCAAGTGGGATTTATCCCAGGAATGCAAGGATTCTTCAATATACGAAAGTCAATGTGATACACCATATTAAAAAACTGAAGGATAAAAACCATATGATCATCTCAATAGATGCAGAAAAAGCTTTTGACAAAATTCAACACCCATTTATGATAAAAATTCTCCAGAAAGTTGGCATAGAGGGAACCTACCTCAACATAATAAATGCAATGTATGACAAACCCACAGCCAGCATCATTCTCAATGATGAAAAAGTGAAAGCATTTCCTCTAAGATCAGGAACAAGACAAAGTTGCCCATTCTCACCGCTATTCTTCAACATAGTTTTGGAAGTTTTAGCTACAGCAATCAGAGAAGAAAAAGAAATAAAAGGAATCCAAATCAGGAAAGAAGAAGTAAGACTGTCACTGTTTGCAGATGACATGATACTATACACAGAGAATCCTAAAGATGCTACCAGAAAGCTACTAGAGCTAATCAGTGAATTTGGTAAAGTAGCAGGATACAAAATTAAGGCACAGAAATCTCTCACATTCCTATACACTAATGATGAAAAATATGAAAGAGAAATTAAGGAAACACTCCCATTTACCATTGCCAAAAACCAAAACCAAACAAACAAAAAAACCTAGGAATAAGCCTACCTAAGGAGACAAAAGACCTGTATGTAGAAAACTGTAAGACACTGATGAAAGAGATCAAAGAGCATACAAACAGATGGAGAGATATACCATGTTCTTGGATTGGAAGAATCAACGTTGTGAAAATGATTATACTACCCAAAGCAATCTACAGATTCATTGCAATCCCTATCAAACTACCAATGGCATTTTTCACAGAACTAGAACAAAAAATTTCACAATTTGTATGGAAACACAAAAGACTCCGAATAGCCAAAGCAGTCTTGAGAAAGAAAAAAGGAGCTGGAGGAATCAGGCTCCCAGACTTTAGACTCTACTGCAAACCTACAGTAATCAACACAGTATGGTTCTGGCACAAAAACAGAAATATAGATCAATGGAACAGGATAGAAAGCCCAGAGATAAACCCACACACATATGGTCACCTTATCTTTGTTAATGGAGACAAGAATATACAATGGAGAAAAGACAGCCTCTTCAATAAGTGGCGCTGGGAAAACTGGACAGCTACATGTAAAAGAATGAAATTAGAACACTTCCTAACACCGTACACAAAAATAAACTCAAAATGGATTAAAGACCTAAATGTAAGGCCAGACACTATAAAACTCTTAGAGGAAAACCTAGGCAGAACACTCCATGACATCAATCACAGCAAGATCCTTTTTGACCCACCTCTTAGAGAAATGGAAATAAAAATAAACAAATGGGACCTAGTGAAACTTCAAAGCTTTTGCACAGCAAAGGAAACCATAAACAAGACGAAAAGACAACCCTCAGAATGGGAGCAAATGTTTGCAAACGAGGCAACTGACAAAGGATTAATCTCCAAAATATACAAGCAGCTCAGAATCAAAAAAACAAACAACCCAATCCAAAAATGGGCGGAAGACCTAAATAGACATTTCTCCAAACAAGATATACAGATTGCCAACAAACACATGAAAGGATGCTCAACATCACTAATCATTAGAGAAATGCAAATCAAAACTACAATGAGGTATTACCTGACACTGGTCAGAATGGCCATCATCAGAAAATCTACAAATGCTGGAGAGGATATGGAGAAAAGGGAACCCTCTTGCACTGTTGGTGGGAATGTAAATTGATACAGCCACTATGGAGAACAGTATGGAGGTTTCTTAAAAAACTAAAAATAGAACTGCCATACGACCCAGCAATCCCGCTACTGGGCATATACCCTGAGAAAACCATAATTCAGAAAGAGACATGCACCACAATGTTCATTTCCGCTCTGTTTACACTAGCCAGGACATGGAAGCAACCAAAGTGTCCATCAACAGATGAGTGGATAAAGAAGATGTGGCACATATATACAGTGGAATATTACTCAGCCATAAAAAGAAACAAAAGAGTTATTTGTAGTGAGGTGGATGGACTTAGAGTCTGTCATACAGAGTGAAGTATGTCAGAAAGAGAAAAACAAATCCCGTATGCTAACACATATATATGGAATCTTAAAAAAAAAAATAGGGGCAGGACAGGAATAAAGACACAGACGTGGAGAATGGACCTTGAGGACACGGGGAGGGGGAAGGGTAAGCTGGGATGAAGTGAGAGAGTGGCATGGACATATATACACTACCAAATGTAAAATAGATAGCTAGTGGGAGGCAGCTGCACAGCCCAGGGAGACCAGCTCCGTGCTTTGTGACCACCTAGAGAGGTGGGATAGGGAGGGTGGGAGAGAGTCGCAAGAGGAAGGGGATATGGGGATATATGTATACATATAGCTGATTCACTTTGTTAGACAGCAGAAACTACCACAACATTGTGAAGCAATTATTCTCCAATAAGGTTGTTTTTTTTTAAAAAAAGAAAATGTGGTTGTATGTATGTACAGTGAAATACTATTCAGCCATAAAAAGGAAGGAAATCCTGTAATTTGTGTCAGCAGGGATGGGCCTCTGTGGTACAGGGAAAGACAAATACTCTGTGATCTCACTTATACATGAGAACTCATAGAAGCAGAGTACAAATTGGTGTTTGCCAGAGGCTGGTAGTAGGGGTGTGGGAAATGGGTGAAAAATTGAGATAATGTAAATACATTGTGTTTTGGGCTGTAAAATGGATGTTTAGCTAATCCTTCCCCCTTCCCCCTTCCCCCTTCCCCCTATGGAAGATACTCTCTTTTAAACATGGAAAAGTAGCAATCAACTGATACATACTCTAAATGGGTTTAGCCTCCAAGATAATGTTCAAATTAGTTGACTAGGAATGTGCCATGTGTTCATCTGTAACTTGGCATATTTGGTTTCAAATAATGAGAATAAAGAATTTGAAACCTAGTGGGGCTTCTCCAAAGTTTTACTTCTTTTAGCTGCCTGGAACTAACACAGCCTTTGGGGGGAAAACTGGTTTATGTAAAACTGTTTTCCTTAAGGTATTTCCTTTCACAATGGCCCTGCTAAAAAGGTAGATGCAACAATAAAAAAAAGTACATAATGAAATACACCTAATAAAATGTTTGTTTTGGGGCTTCCCTGGTGGCGCAGTGGTTGAGAGTCCACCTGCCTATGCAGGGGACATGGGTTCGTGCCCCGGTCGGGGTAAAAAAAAAAAAAAAAAAAAAAAAAAAGTTTGTTTTGGAAGCTTGTGAAATAACTTCCTTACTCTTGAAAAATGATGATGAGGCTAAAAATCTGAGGACTAAAACGAGTGAGTTAGCATCAAATTGGGTGAATATGTCTTCAGGTGCCCTGAATGTTAATGTCTTTAATAGGTGTTTTAAATAGTTAATTTTTTTTCATTTCATCACTAATTAGCTCTTTATTTTTCTTTCCTTTTTGCAGCTGTCACTTGAATAGGGATAGAAATTAATTTTTAATGCGCCATTGTTTTTACATCAGATCCTTTCATATTTGCTTGATTTACCCTTTGTGGTAATAATCAAAATTCTGTCTCTCATTGATAAGTAGGAAATATAAGTTTTGCTTTTATGCTTTAAAATAATTGGAAAAAATTACAGTTTTCTAGCAGGAGCCATCATGTGTTAGATTTCAAGTGAATAGCAAATGGGTTAGGAAGGAGAAGAAAGTTCTCTGTGAGGAACTTTTGAAAAACAATGAGAAAGATTTTGTGCGATTATAGCTAATGTTGGGGGTAAACTAATTTAGTTGTTCTGTTTGACATTGTGTCCATTCAAAAATTGCTTGCATCCATGTGGTCAGCTAACAAGATTGTAGCTGAAGACAGGTTAAGATAATCAGATATCAAGGGTGGGGAAGATGACTTAGTATGATTCTTTGCTAAAATGGGGCTAGGCAGGCCAAAGACAGAATGAGGGCCAAGGCCAAGAAGAAGGCTTGGAGGAGCCCAACTAAAGTTTGGTCAATCAGAGAGTCTTTGTCAACACACAGGGACACATCAAGGCCTTGTCCTCAACCAAAAATAGATGCCTTCATGATACCATTCCTTTAGTAGCTTGGCTGTTCTGGGTGCTTTAAGAATCATACCTCTGGAATGGCAGTTGTACCTTTGCAGATCATTTCTAAAATTTTGTGGAGAGCAACCATTTTGGATTAATTACGTGATTCATTTTGACTTTAAGTTACGTTTATGTGATTGGTTACCGTTTGTAAAGCAGTTTCCTATACGTTATTTCATTTTCGCCTCACAAGAAAACTAAGTAGGCATTTCCTCGTCTTAGAGACAAAAATTAGAGCTTAAAGAGATTAAGTGACTTGCCTGACCTCATATTAAAGGGCAAAAACCTGAGTTTTGAATCTAGATCTTAGAGATGCGTTTAAGTATCGTTAAAAAGCAGCTTTAAAGATAAATACCTTTAAAAATTTCTTCCATAAGGAATTCTGTACTTGTAAAAGACAATGAAACAAAAAAGGAACATTTAAAAATTAGTGATCAAGTCTTTTTATTGTATGTCTTCTTCTGAGCTATAAAAATGTTACATGAACTTAACTGTAGAATTCTTATGTATTTCAGTGAAGGAACAAAATATATGTAGTATGCACATTCACATGCACACACATACCGTCCACATTTGACTCAGTGGTACTTACAAAGACCATTTTTCAGTGACATTAGGAAATTGTCTTTGTCATCAGTGTCTCTTTCCTAAGGCCACTATTAAATGACACAATTGTCGTCTTGTCCTCTTGGTAAGAAGTACTGCTAGTGTCTAGGAAGTGTTTTTTAGGAGGCAGCTTATCAGAACCGTGTAGAACAGTGCCCTTTTCTCCAAAGGTCAGCGTGACATCATAATCTGAGATTGAAAAGAGACATGAAAGTAGACAAAGAGAGATACTGTTTGTTCTTTGAAGCTGACCCCTCCACACAGTGAAACCTCTCTGGCCTGATGCTGATGCTGCAGAAGTCTCTCATTTCTTTTTCTCTCTGTTAATACCCTGTTGCCCAGCAGGGGGCAGGACAGTTTGTTTCTTTCTTTGTGAGAAGCTGCCCGCTGAAGGATCCTTACTTGTACTTCAGAGACTTTCAGCGCTAAGGGTAGAAATGTAATTGACACTCTTCTCTTCTGAATGAGAAACTAGTTATATCATTTTAATCAGATATTTCATCTAAACAATGATATTTTATACCCATCAGGCATTTGCTCTGTGCCAGGCATAGTAAATGTAAATGTGCACATAGTAAATGTATTAGCTGGGTCAGTCTTCTTAACAGACTTACATTATTTTTTATCCCCATTTTAAAGACGAAGAAAGTGAGGCTCTGAGAGGTTAAATAACTTGCCCACTGCATCTTTTTTTTTTTTTTTAAACTAGCATCGAGTCATTTTGGAGGGAGGTGTAGTTGATCTACAGTATTACATGTTTCAGATGTACAATATAGTGATTCACAATTTTTAAAAGTTATACTCCATTGATACTTATTATAAAACATTGGCTATATTCCCTCTGCTGTACAATATATCCTGGTAGCTTATTTATTTATTTTATACATAGTATTTTCTATCTCTTAATCCTCTACCCCTGTCTTGTCCCTCCCTGCTTCCTCTCCCCACTGGCAACCACTAGTTTGTTGTCTGTATCTGTGACTCTTTCTTTTCTGTTATATTCACTATTTTGTTCTGACTGCATCTTATATAAAGGAAGGTTCAGAGATTTTTACAAGCTGCGTCTTCTTTGGTAACTCATTTCAATACCCAAAGACACCTCCTGTTGTAAAATTCTTTCTTCAGCTCCGAAAATTCCAAGTATTACTTTATTTCTTGTGTTGATTGAGAACAGTTGAGTATGTAAAAGCCCTTCCTTTGAGATGTACTTGCTTTCCCCTGGTGGCTTTCAAATTTCAGTGTTTGTAAGTTTCACATTCCTGTGACCCAAGGATTCCAGTGAAATGGATCTGAATTGGGGCCCTGAAGTGTGCATTTTCCAGAAATATCTCAAGTGAGAGACAGCTAGGCTGTCCATTTGCCACATTTGGGGAAAGTCTAATCTACATAGTAAATTTTGAACTTAAGTCTGATTCTCAGAGTTGCTAATGACATTGAATAGGTTTCCCAACTGTGTATAAACCAGCATTTGTTAAATAAATCACAATTTAGAGGACCTGTGTTGTGAGTCTTTTATAAAATTTATGAGTTCATCCTCTTCATTCATTTCATTTGTTAATTTTTTTTTTTTTTTTTTTGTGGTACGTGGGCCTCTCACTGTTGTGGCCTCTCCCGTTGTGGAACACAGGCTCCGGACACGCAGGCTCAGCGGCCATGGCTCATGGGCCCAGCCGCTCTGCGGCATGTGGGATCTTCCTGGACCAGGGCACAAACCCGTGTCCCCTGCATCAGCAGGTGGACTCTCAACCACTGCGCCACCAGGGAAGCTCCATTTGTTAATTTGATTGTTAATGCCAGAATTTGTCTTAGAGGGCGACACATCTCTACATGAGAAGCAATATTAAAGATCCCTTTCTTACCTTTCTGGTTATAAATCCCAGTTTCTCATCACTTTTATAAAATCCTATTATCCCAACCCCTCTGTGACATGGATACCTCCCTGATGAACTCATTTTATCAATAGGCTCTCCAGATTTCTGTCCCCGTCTCCATCAGCATGCTTTGCAGAATTAAAGTTGCTTGCTTTATGGTCCCCAACCATCATTTTACTGATTACCCACTCATCTTGTTCTCGTGTTTGCCTGCGGGCTTTAGCCTTCTGATTTTAATTTGTGGCTTGTTATCTAAGCTTCAGCAAT
This sequence comes from Neophocaena asiaeorientalis asiaeorientalis, assembly GCF_003031525.2. Taxonomy (NCBI): domain Eukaryota; kingdom Metazoa; phylum Chordata; class Mammalia; order Artiodactyla; family Phocoenidae; genus Neophocaena; species Neophocaena asiaeorientalis. Next base: position 409,492 of record NW_020173512.1, on the reverse strand, counting down.
GACTGGACCCCATCCTGCTCTGCCTGCCCATCACCAGAGCCTTGCCCTCCAAGAGGCTGGATTTTCCTCATTTGTGGTGCAGGCTTCCTGACCCTTTTTCCACTGCATCATTATTTTGACTTTAAATCCTCCCCCCAGGGTTATTAAGCAGGTGGAAAGAGGATGCTCTGTCTGTATCACGTGGACCTTGCCTGAGGAGGCCCAAACAATACATGTATTTTAAAATAAAGTTTCCATAAAATAGCTGGAGACCTCCCCTTTGTTTGCTTGGCCCACATTTGATTCTGTAATATCAGCTCTACCTGAATATAACTTTCAACCTTACTCACATAATAGATGATTAGCCCACAGCACAGTTTAACAGCTGATTTTGATCACGTTTTACATCGAACAGAATCAAATTCATCTTTATTTGTCCTGATGTTCAGTTATAAGGAGAGCTCCAATAATAGTCGTAACAACCGCTATTACTAATCACATTTATCAGGCACTTCCAGGCATTGGGTTTTCTTTCATCTTCATCACTACCTTTGCTAGGGTTTGCTGGCTGCCACTGACTGCCTTCCACTGTTGTGTGACCAAGTCTTAGACACCCATTAGCTCTTCCACTATAGAGAATTGGCTATTTGTGCTGGGTTCCTCTGTTTAATTCTGTGCATCTTGTCACTCCCAGAGTCCCATCAATGCTATTCCAAAATATCTCGGAAGCGATCTTCTTCTCTCAAGCAGCTGCTGCCTGGCCTAGTTGAGGCTGCCATCATGAACACCGTCATCACTCCTCTGTCTTCTCCAGCCTCTGGTTTAGCCCCCTTTCCCAGGGCTGCTTTGAGATCCTGAGTTGCTTCTGCCTTTTTGCACATGTGGTCTCCACAGTGTCAACATCGTTGTGCCTTTCATCCCTTATTCCTAGCGTGGCTAAATCCTACTTGTCAACCAGGCATCAGTTTTGACAACGTCTCCTCCAGGAAGCATTTATCTTGTCTGACAGCTTTCTTTAGAGCCACACCTTAGTTCTAGTTACCATTTTCTGTCTTCCTGGTTGCCTAGCACTGTGCTCATAGGTTTCTCTGTCCATCTCCTTCAGTAGCTTCAATTCTGCTTTTTTATAGGTCAGTGGTTCTGAAACCTTTTGATCTCAGCACTCTTTCTCTCCCCCACAGCTTTCTTGTTTAAAGTATAATTGATTTACAATATTAGTTTCAGGGGTACAACATAGTGATTCAAATGTTTATAGATTATACTCCATTTATTGTTATGATAAAATACTGACTCCATTCCCTGTGCTGTACAATATGTCCTTGTTGTTTATCTTTTTTTTTGGCTGCGTTGGGTCTTCGTTGCTGTGCGCGGGCTTTTCTCTAGTTGCGGCGAGCGGGGGCTACTCTTCGTTGCGGTGCTTGGCCTTCTCATTGCGGTGGCTTCTCTTGTTGCGGACCACGGGCTCTAGGCGCGTGGGCTTCAGTAGTTGTGGCACGAGGGCTCAGTAGTTGTGGCTCGCAGGCTCGAGAGCGCAGGCTCAGTAGTTTTGGCACATGGGCTTATTAGTAAGCTCAGTAGTTGCTCTGTGGCATGTGGGATCTTCCCGCACCAGGGATGGAACCCGTGTCCCCTGCATTGGCAGGCGGATTCTTAACCACTGCACCACCAGGGAAGTCCCACTCCTTGTTGCTTATCTATTTTATGCGTAATAGTTTCTACCGATAAGTCCTCTACCCCTGTCTTGCCCCTTCCCCCTTTCCTCTCCCCGCTGGTAACCTCTAGTTTGCTTTCTGTATCTGTTTCTTTTTTGTTATATTCACTAGTTTGTTTTATTTTGATAACATACAGTAATTGTCTTTCTCTGACTTACTTCACTGAGCATAATATCCTTTAGGTCCATCCACATTGTTGCAAATGGCGAAATTTCATTTTTTTAATGGATGAGTAATATTCTATAGAATGTGTGTACATGTGTGTGTATGTGTGTGTGTAACATCTTTATCTGTTCATCTGTTGATGAAAACTTACGTTGTTTCCGTATCTTGGCTATTGTAAATAATGCTGCTGTGAACATTAGGGTTCACGTATATTTCCAAATTAGTGTTTTTGTTTTCTTTAGATATATACCCAGCAGTGGAATTACTGGATCATACGGTAATTCTATTTTTACTTTTCTGAAGAACCTCCATACTGTTCTCCATAGTGGCTGCACCAATTTACATTCCCACCAACAGTGCACAGGGGTTCCCTTTTCTCCACACCCTCTCCAGCATTTGTTATTTGTGGTCTTTTGATGATAGTCATTCTGACAGGTGTGAGCTGACATCTCATTGTAGTTTTGATTTGCATTTCTCTGATGATTAATGGTGTTGAGCATCTTTTCATATGCCTGTTGGCCATCTGTATGTCTTCTTTGGAAAAATGTCTATTTAGGTCTTCTGTCCGCTTTTTAATCAGGTTGTTTGTCTTTTTGATATTGAGTTGTATGAGCTGTTTATATATTTTGAATATTAACTCCTTATCGGTCATATCATTTGCAAATGTTTTCTCCCATTCCGTAGGTTGTCTTTTTGTTTTGCCTGTGACATCCTTTGCTGTGCCAAAGCTTTTAAGTTTAATTAGGTCCCATTTGTTTATTTTTGTTTTTCTTTCCTTTGCCTTAGGAGACAGATAAAAAAAAAATTGCTACAATTTATGTCAAAGAGTATTTGTTCTGCCTATGTTTCTCTTCTAGGAGTTTTATGACTTCTAGTATTACATGTAGGTCTTTTATTCATTTTTAGTTTATTTTTGTGTATGGTGTAAGTCTCTCTCTTTTCAGTAGACTTTAGTTTTTAAGAGCAGCTTTGGGTTTACAGAAAAATTGCACAGAAAATATATAGAGTTCCCAGTATCCTTTTCCCCTTCACCCATAGTTTCTTTTATTAATAACCTCAGGTGTTGTATATTTTTGTTACCATTGATGAACCAATATCAATATATTATTTAATTGAAGTTGATAGTTTACTCCTTTCAACTCATAAATATATTTGCGAATTCAGAAAGGTCTTGTTTCTTATGTAGTCACCTTTATAGAAGTTGAAACTGAGAAATTAAAAAAATATAACATTCCTTTATATTTTTGCCAATCTCTTTCTGGTCTGATTTAATAGAAGACGGTGTCTCATAATTGCTTCTGCCTTCATTCTGTTGTGATGCCACTAGTCACATAGCCTCTGGAAAACACCGCTGTATACTTCTGAAAAAAGTGAAAGTGTAAAGGGCATAAACGTGTTAGTATTATTAGGAAATGGGTTTGAGCTTATAGATCCTCTGAAGGGATCTTAGGAATTCTCATGGGTCCCCTGATCACACTTTGAGAACCACTTCTATCCACCTAAATGATGCTTCCTTTAAGTCCTGTTAATTCTTTAGGTCTCAGTTTAGATGTGTGTCATCAAAGAGGTCTTCTCTCACCTCATACTACATCTCCGTGTTCTACCATTCCATCACACACACTTATATTAGAACATCTGTATTTGCTACTAGACTATAAGGCCCCTGAGGGCAGGGACTGGGGCTTTTGTTCACTGTTGTGTATTCCTAGCACACATGTTCTGATTATATTTACTGTACCAATGATTGACTAGGCAGAAGAAGTAAGAACGAATACAGTTATTTTTTAGGAATTTACTAGGAAAGAGGGAAGAGGCTTGAACATCATTTATTTCTCGATTAGCATCTAAAGTCCGTAATGGCTGGTATCCTGCTTTTTCTCTGTGGATCGTCAGTGGTCATAGTTTGTGTTCAGTAAATGTTGTGCTGAGTGAATGGATGGATATTCAACTAGTGAATGGGTGAATTCAGGGGTTAGATGGGATTTCGAGTGCGAATGGAGGGTTCATTTGATGATGTGATTATCGTGTCCCGGAAATGACTAATTGCCCTGTTAATACTTGCTGCCAACTCTGAGTTATGTTTGATGCAGTGGTTTCATATATTTGTGTTAGGAACACTTATCAGATATACCTCGTAGATGGGAATGTTTCCATCAAAACAATCTTGAATTTGTGGGAACAATGTGCTTTGAATTAAGATTTCAGTATCCCCTTGCCATTGCCAGCCTTCCATGAGAAGAAAAATAATTGATTAAACATGTGGCTTAAACGACTAAGAAAGACATACAGTTATACCAATTGAATTTTAATATGTGTTATGTGTTTATGTTTTTCAGGTAAGGAATTATGTTTCGTTCTGCCTGGTTTCCTAAGGAACCTGACAGATGCTGTCTTCTTGTGTTCATTTGTAACCTGCCAAATCATGCGAAATACACTCGCCTACAAAATTAGGGCTTCAGCTGTAAGTAATAGGCTCTGTGCTTTTGTCAGTGGAGTGGATCTGGAGGTAAGGGCTGTGTAGGGCACTCTGGCTTGCATCTGCTCTCTGTTAGGCTGATTACTGACCACCGCTCCAGGAGCACCAGTCCCCACATCGTTGTGGAGACTGTCTATCGTCTGCCCTGTGCCTGCTATATTCTTCCTGCTTGGGGTGACTTCCCTTTTGTTTAATGCTTCCCTGTTTATCACTCATTATTAAGCCACAAAGCCTGATGATTTCCTGTATATAACATTTCCACTCTAAAAAAAAATTCAAATATACAAATATAAATTAAAAAAAAATATCAGTTGAAGAGGAAGCTTGAAACCATTATGCTAATTGAAATAAGCCAGACAGAAAGGGACCAGTATTAGATGATCTACTTAAATGAATTCTTTAGAATTCATAGAGACAGAAAGTGGACTAGAGGGTATCAGGGGTGGGAGGAGGGAATTCGAATTATTGCTTAATAATTACAGAATTTTTGTTTGAGGTGGTGACTAAGTTTTTTCCCTCCAGTCTTACTGAGATATGATTGAAAAAGTTTTGGAAATAGATAGTAGTGATGGTTGTACAACATTTTGAGTATAGTTAATGCCACTCAATTATATACTTAAAAATGGAGAATTTAATGGTGTTTTACACACACACACACAAGACACACGTTTTTTTCACAATTTTTAAGACGTTAAAAAATAAATCAGCCATAGTCCTACCCCTCAGAGATTTCACTGTTCATACCTGGGCACATTTTTCTGCTTTTTATATTGTTAACATGTTTCCTGATATTCTTTCTTATTACTGAAGTTAAACTCCTGTAGTACAGTAAATTCTACATCTACTTTCTTTGGTTTAATGTTCTTTTATAAGTATTTTTTCCGTATCTTTGGAGCCTTTGCATCCATACTATCAACTACGTAAGATTTTGTCCTAATCAGTCACATTCATTCAAGACCAAGTGCCATTCATCCCATTCCTGGTTACGCTGACTCGTCCATTTCATTCATTCAGCATGTAGTTCTTGAGCACTCACTGTATGCCAGTCATTCTTCTGGGCCCTCTGAGCCCAGAGGGTTTGACCAGTCAAGTTTGACCAGCAGAGTCCCATCATCTGACCCATGCAAACTAGTTCTGTGGAGTGTATTTTGGGAGACAGTGGGCTGGACGGTCTATGCTTCTATCACCTTCCTCTGGTCTGAAATTCTCTGATGCAGGTTGTTTAATTCAGACACTTGAAAACTAAGTGCAGGTAACCTGCCCGTGAACAAACTATTGTAAGCGTTTTCCAAAGTTAGCTCTTCTGGGACTTCCCTGGCTGTCCCATGGTTAGGACTCTGAGGTCTCTCTGCCAAGGGCTAGGGTTCAATCCCTGGTCAGGGAACTAAAATCTCACAAGCTGCGCATTGTAGCCAACAAACAAACAGACAGACAAAACAAAGTTAGCTCTCCTTCTTTTCTCTGTCACCGGATACTCAAGATGCTTTTGGCCTCTCCTCAAAACTGATTTGTAATATAATGAACAATTTCAAAGAGTTGTTAAAAAAAAAAAAACCCCACAAAACTCAAGTGCATCCCCTTACTAGAATTCTAATGAAGGAGGGTGAAGTCTCATTTTTTAAGAAGTAGAAGGGACTTCCCTGGTGGCGCAGTGGTTAAGAATCCGCCTGCCAATACAGGGGACACGGGTGCGAGCCCTGGTCCGGGAAGATCCCACATGCCACGGAGCAGCTAAGCCCCTGTGCCACAACTACTGAGCCTGTGCTCTAGACCTTGTGAGCCACAACTACTGAACCTGTGTGCCACAACTACTGAAGCCTGCATGCCTAGAGCCCATGCTCCACAACAAGAGAAGCCACTGCAATGAGAAGCCTACGCACTGCAAGGAAGAGTAGCCCCCACTCACTGCAACTAGAGAAAGCCCACGCGCAGCAACGAAAACCCAACAGAGCCAAAAATAAATAAATTAATTAAAAAAAAGAAGTAGAAGGATAAAGCTTGCACACAATAATGGAGTCTTGGTGAATATGTGTCTTTCCTGTGTGTAAATAAATTCTCCCCAGAGTTTCTTTTCTTCTACTGAAATGTATCCCACTCAAGATTAGAGAACCAACAGAAGAAAATGAAAGTTTTCTTCCCCTAGGGACAGGGGAAAAATACTCATTTTTCACAAAAGCCTTAATGAAAGTAGTGGAAATGTTTTTTAGCATTTTAAAATACTGGCAGAAACTAGGTTTACTTCAGAAACATTTTTCTTGGTCGATTTAGAAGTGGGATGGTGGAGTATGAATAACTGGATGGACAAACTCTTCGGGATCTTCTTAACTGTCTCCTCATTGTGTATAATGGTACCAGGCACACAGTAGGAACTTCATATACAGTTGAATGAATGAACGGATTTTGAGAGGGTGGAACTTTTTTACACTAGGCTATGAATATTATCACCATGGGAACAAAGATATTTATTTTAACACGTGATCTCAGGAAAATGAGAGGGGCGATCATGACTCCTGTTTGTGTTCTTATGAGTATCTAGCATTCGGACTCTGCAGATAATTTTGTAGATAGAAAGCAGATAGGATTCTTCTTTCCATAGATCGACAAGATAGGGCTTATTTTACCCTATCTTCTATTTATCGCCTTCAAAAGCTAAATTTTGTGTTTGTTTTCAGGCTTGTTTGTGGGCAAATGTTTCAGAGTTTGTTTACAAACATTTCCAAGACATATTGTCGATCAGCAGGTTTCCTCAATTAACAGCAGCTTCTTAAGTCTGTTTTCTGTATTGATTGTATGACAAATGCTATAGGGTTTTGTAGATGCAGGGACAGAGAAGTTTACGGACTCAGCAGAATCCAGGGCAAGTCTGATAATGAATCTAAGGACAATTTGTACAGAATGGAATTCATTAAAAGGGTGAGAACACAGGAGGCAGTTTGGTTGCAGGTCTTCGCTTGAGTAAGAACATGGCCCCCTGCTGGGCACTTATCCTGCCAGGTCCCAGGCATTGCACACACACATTCACTCACATGTGGTATTTTATGTCATCCTCTGAAGAGTTCTAGAAAAAAGCCTGGAACCTTCATTTCATGGATGAGGACAGAGTGGCTCAGAAACCATAGAATTTGCCAAAGTTTGGACAAATTCCTGGTGCGGCCCCACGTCACATTCTGATGCGTCAGGGTTCAAAGCCCTTATTTGCTCTCTGTAGAAAAGGAATTATTGAATGAGAAACATGTTCTGGGGGGTGTTGGATTTTTGTAAAAGGAAAAAGAAAAATGCATGCATTGTCTCAAAACATGAGCGTAGGGATTCTGAGAATCATCTCTTAAAATTAAATGAGATTATGTAAAATGTTTGACATGGTCCCTGGTGCCCCATAAGTCATGCCTGTTGTTGCTATTGTTTTTGTTATTGACACATAACAACAGAAGCCTTTGTAGATCAGTCTCTGTTGTTCTTGTACTTGGTACGGTGGGTGTGGCTTTGAGAAATACTCGGGTTGGAGTCAGGCTCTCCAGGTTCAGATCTCAGCATCTTAATTTACTGGGTGGGTAACCTGTCGGCCAGGTCATTAACCTGTCTAAGCATTGCTCTCTGTCCCTGTACAGTGGGGATGGTAATTGCACTAACCTCCTAGGATTCAGGTGAGGATTACATATTAGGGTCATGTACGAAATGTACCTTGTGCAATGTCTGGCACTCAGAAAATATTATTAGTGTTATTATCAGTCATTAGTGTCGTTGTCAGTGCATGATCATAAAAACCTAAAAGGCACACCCAGTGGAAGGTGATCCATGGTGTTTCCTGGCAGAAATGTGAATATGGGTTGCCGGTTTGGTGTGTGTGTGTATACACAGAGGTACGTGTGTGTATACACAGAGGTACGTGTGTGTGCTAAGTATACTTTCCTATCAGAGGCTTTGGTTAAACTAGCACAAGAAAACCATTATAAGTCTTCTTGGAGGCCGTGGAGAGGATCATTGATCATTGCTCGTTTCATTGTAAACCCGCGATTTAAACACTTTGGGACCGTAGTGAGAAGATGTGGCCTGAAGCCATTGGCACAAAGTGGAAAAGAAAACTGGAGAACTTTTGAAAGCACTCTTGTTTACTCTGAGTCTTTCTTTCTAAGTTAGAAAATTGTAAAGGAATACAGAATCTAATTTTAGGAGGCCTAATGAGGCTGGTTTCATAGGCTAATGGTATGTGTGGGTGGGTATGTGTTTTCAGTAATCCCTGAAGTGAAACTTTAGACCTTCCCTATCATCACCCCCTCTGACCTCCTTACCACAGGTAGCTGGAGTGATGCTGATGAAGTGCAATCTGATGATCTCACTTCCTTGTTTGAAACCTGTCCATTGGTTCTAATTTGACATGACTTACCTGGGCCTTTGTGACCTGGCCCTGGCTACCTACTCACTGAAAGCCTTTATTTCCTGCTTTCAGCAGGGTTGGAAGGGCTGGCAGTAGGTAGGGGCAGTTGGTTGTGAGTGAGAAGTGGCTGAATCCCTTAATACCAGGCTTTCAGGCCCCCCAGCTCATTGATGTCACTCACCTGGTGCTGTAGACATTTGCCACCTCTGAGGGAAGGCACCCCTGGTGTCTGTAGGACAGGGATTTAGCTCCCTCTTGCTAGGTCCCCATAATACTCTATGCTTATCTCTATTGGAACACTTGGAGCAATATTATACCATTGTCTTGTGCCCCATAGGATTCTCAGTGAGTACCATATTGTTGAGTTCTAATTCAAGGCATATTTGGTGAATGAATAAATTAGTTCCAAAGATTGCCTTGTCCCTTACCTGAAGAAGTTGCTTTTATCATTAATTTTGAAGCTGACCTGTCTTTCTGTCTAGCTCTTTGCCCAGGCAGCCAGCCAGCCATCCACTCATCCACCCATCCGTCCATTTTAAAAGGCTGGAAGAGACAATATTAGCAGTCAGTTCTGGCAGGTAAGAATATCGGTGTTTGTACTATTTGGTGAATGATGGTGTCTTTGGAATTAATAGTACTCCGTTAAATGGGGGCGCTGTTCTTGGCCCCTGGAGCTTTATTCATCTAGAAATAACCACTGGCAAATCCCAAATAGCTGTGTCTGCTGCTGTTTCTTGAAACTTTTCGTATGGGTTTGAGATCCAGTGACAGAGTGAAAGTCCTTTTGAAGCGAGACCCATAGAAAATCACAGGAGAATCGAATGATGGGAACAATGAATGAGGGGTGGATAACCAACCATTTCCTCTCTGAATTCACTTTAACAAATATCTGTGTTATTCCTGGAAAGTCTGAGTCTAGGAGTTTTAGTTGTTGGAGCATCTTAGGTAAGATATGTGGCTTTGGAGGTAGAGTCTTGGGTTTGGGCTACAGCTCAGGTTGACTCACTGGTGGGGTGAACCTGACCAGGCTGTCTGTCTCCATGGGTGTCCATGAGCTCTGACTATGGGGATAAAAACGGCAGCCTCACAAAGACTTCCTCAGGATTTACGGACGCGGTGCCTGTAACGTGATTGGCATGGTGCCTGGCATGGTCTGTATAAATTTAATGGATGGTGGCAGTTATTCTTAAACTGTTTGTATTGAAATGTCTAATTTCTTTAGTTTTAAATGAGAATTAGCAGAGGAGAGATCTTTAATTGTGGAGCTCCTTGGTCACTACATGTTGCCTTTATTTTGGTCTTTAGTAGGCTGTTGATAATAATCACTATTGATTTGCTGCTCTGGGGCCTGGGAGTTGTATTTTTACAGCAGCTTAGCGAGTTGCCGCTGATTCGGAATGATCCATAGCAAGAGCTATGGATAATGAATTCAGTGCTGTCTGAGCGTGAGTAGAGTCTTCAGGTTGCGCTTGACCCTTTGACAACATGACTGATTATTCTGATTTATAATCTCCACAGGATGCAGCAAGTCTACGGAATCCCACCGATTCCACTTAGTGGCCCCTGGCTTCCTGTCTTACATAACCTTAGGTGTCACTTGCAACGTTTATATTTTCTACTGACCTCCTGTCTTTAAAAAAATATACTTAAAAAAATGGGCCTTACCTACTTTTAAAACGAGAGACCGAAACAATACGTAAATACTGCTTTCATTTGCCTATTAGAACACTTGCAGACAGCAATCAATACAGTGAAATTGTAAACGAAGCCGTCTGCATGGCTCTCATACATTCATTTTCAAGGGAAAAATTAAATGCTAGGAATGGAGCACAATTCTAATAGGGATCTGAAGAAATCTTTGGAGATTAAATGACATCCATTTTCTTTAAATGGATGTCATCCATCCATTTCTTTAAATTTAACTTTGTATCTCCTTCAGGAATAATTTATTTTTAAATGATTGATAAAAATAAGTAACTTAACTGTATGTACAGGATCACACATTCTTTAATATATAGAGAGAAACTCTCATGTGAATTATTATACAGTGGTTAGTAGGATAATTTTAGGGTTTGTTCTCTCGCTCACTCTCTGTCTGTCTCTTTTTCACTTGCTTAGTCTGTCTCTTTTTTCCAGAGCTGTTAATCCAGATATGATACTGGATTTAGGCCCCCTGGGAATTTCTGGTAAATATATTTGGAGAGATTGGGTCTTTTTATTAAATTTTAGCAACTCTGCTTCCTTCAGGAATCTTCAAAGGTCATATATTTGAGTTGGGAACAGTCACCAAGGAGACTTCAGTGCTGCTTGCTGAAATAGAGATTTGACTAATGATAGTAAAGGTTATATAGATAAGACAGTGTATTTAACCTGCAAATGAAAACGAGTTGGCATCTCGCCAACTCATCCTCATTTGCTAAATCTCTTCTCCATGCCTTGATCTGTCAGCTCTGGAAAAAATGGACTGGGAGTCTGCACTCATTTTTGAAAAGGATAAATGGAAGTGAGGAAGGGCCATTATGCCGATAGGTAGAGTAGACTGAAGTTTAAATCAGACCCAAGATGTGGAAAAGTTAACAGTAGGGGTTAAGACTAGAACTTTTATGTTTTAGCAGACCTGCATTGCCCTTCTCTGAGAGAGGATTCCTAACAGCAGTGGTGACGTGGCCTCCTGCAAATGTTAAGGCTTCTGACTCTCTGTCCTCTGAGCTTTTGGACTGAGCCAGCAGGGGAAGAATAGTCCAGACTATGGGAGTGATTTATTTATGCTTTAATTTGCCATATAAAGCTACTTTGTTTCAAAATTAACATGAAACACCCAAGGAAGATTTAAGCAGTCTTCAAATTACCACATCTGCTACATCTGTCTCTATTAGCCAGATGGTTTTTTGATAGAATGAATCTTATTGTAGGAGAGATGGATGAGTTTTCCTTGTCTGGTTTGTCTCTTGGCGTGCAGTTGCCATCGACAGATGATCTTACAGCAGAGATGCCTGCTCTGGTGGGCGAAATCCAATCTGTTGTGATTTCCTTCCCTCAGTATAGTGTTTTGTGGTAATTTAAACGTCAAAATTATGGAGATTTTGTATACATTTCGGGGGGCTTTTCTTTAAAAAAAATTAGGCGCTTTTGCAACCCTGAGCCCACATAATCAGCAAGATCTGAGTAGATCGTTACCCCTTTAAGGGGCATGAGTGCTCCAGTTTGTCACAGCCCTCACCAATTCCCTCATGTTTTATACTCAGCTTATTTCTCTCATTTGAGTTTCTAGTCAGTGCATTCAAGAATCACTGAGTCACCATAATAAAGGATGAAATAATGCCATTTGCAGCAGCATGGATGGACATAGAGATTATCATACTAAGGAAGCCAGACAGAGAATGACAAATATCATATGATATCGCTTATACATGGAATCTAAAAAAACGATACGAATGAGCTTATTTACAAGACAGAAACAGACCCGCAGACATAGAAAACAAACTTATGGTTACCAGAGGGGAAAAAGGGGGGAGGATAAATTAGGAGGTGGGGATTAACACATACAAACTACTTTATATAAAATAGATAACCAACAAGGACTTACTGTATAGCACAGGGGACTATACTCAATACTTTATACTAACCTAAAGGTAAAAGAATCTGAAAAAGAAAATATATAAACACACACACACACACACACGTATGTATATATATGTATAACTGAATCACTGTGCTGTATACCTGAAACTAACATGATACTGTAAATCAACGGTACTTCAATAAAATGAAATTAAATTTAAAAAAAGAATCACTGAGTCATAGTTTTTTAGAACTTAGAGACACTTCTTATAGAGCATGTACAGTCTAGCACCTTCATTTAGTGGATGTGTAAACTCCAGGAAGTGGATCAGACGTGGGGGGATTGGGTAATGGATTACTTATGCTTAAACGTGATACACAGTCTGTGGCAAGATTTTTGCATGAGTTCCTCATGGTAGTCAAAATGGAAAAACCTAAGTCTCAGAAGAGTTTTGAGTGTTATACTGAAGAAATCCTCATTTTTAATCAATTTCACATTCTTGTTTTTAAGTCATCAGAAATAAAGTGAATAATAGGTGTGTGATGGATGATGTGAAAGCTTTAGCAGTCTGGCCTTTTCCTGCTGTAATATTGAGCTCCTTTAGAAGGCAGTAGAGAGCAACTTAATGTTAGAGTCTGGGGCAGGGATACTGGTTTGGAATAATTCAGAAACCTTTTCTTCTCTCTGTCTTTCTTGCATGGCAGATTCTGGGGATGCAGAGAGTTCTTGGAGATGTGAGAATTGGGATGAAAATTAGATTCTCCTCTAGGTGTTGTTTAGTAGCCTCCCTAGGAATCAATCAAGTAAGAAGTACGTATGTACAAAGTATTTGCAAGTTTTTGTGTCTCTTAAATCGGAGTGGCCAGATACTGCCTGCGTGTGTGTTTTGTTTGACTGCTAAGTGCCAGAGAACTGGACTGTAATTCTACCATACAGACAATGAAAAGAAAGACAGGAGCTTTTCTTCTCTATATTCTGTTGTCTCAGATTTCTGGGCTTTATCTTTACACCAAGACTGAATTCCTTTCACTCCTGAACAGGTTGGCAAGAGATATTTTGCTTAATTGATTTACATGGTTATTTTCTACTAGGAAGCAAAGTAATTTAAATGGGAAAAATTTCCACAACGTATAATGGAATTGTTTAATTGTGACATTTTATTATCATCTGAATCCCAGATAATCACTGATAACACTATTATATTCGGCCGGTTCTAAAATTTGAAGACTCATTCTGCCCTGTGCTTATAAAACTTAGCAAGAATAGAGATTACACCTTACGTTCCAATTTTGGCGACTATCAACATTCAGTGTTCATCTTAGTCCTTGATTCCTGGGGATAAATATGCACAGTTTGCTTGTTGGCTGAGTTTTAAGAAGTACCATTTACTATTTAAAGCACTAAAAATTGCTAATTTATGCATGATAATGTAAATTTCTTTATATGCTGCTAGAATTCAGTTTTAGCCAGACTGCAGCCAAATTTTAAGATTGGCTGTGTGATGGTGGTTTTAGCTATAACATGGAAATTACTTGTATGTGTGTCTGACTTGGCAAACAAACATCCTTATATTTCCTTTGGAGCTCTAACATTCTGAGGACAGATTTCCTCCAAGCGTATTTAGAAGTTTCACCTTTTCTTTGTATACTACTTGTTATATCACTGGGTTATGTGTTGTGCATTTAAAATGGACATTTAAATCACCTTCCAGGGAAAGTGGATGAAATACCTGTTGTACTTTGGTTACCCTTTGAGTATCCAATCACTGCGTTTGGGGGCGGGAAGTTATTTCCAGAGGTGATTTGCTTTCATCCTGCTTCTTTGCAGAGGATATGGTAAAACTTGGTATGGAGATGACCATCTCTCTTATTAAGAACAAACCCCAGAAAATCCAGGGAGGAGAGTTAGACAATAACCCATCCTCTTTTATAGCTCTGACCCATTTCAGCTTCCTACAGTATTCATATTTTACAGGAAACAGAAGACATACTATTGTTTTTCTTCTTTAATGGCCATGTTTTATGGGCTTTTTCATACATCCTTCCAAGTCTGGGAAACACTTGTGGCATAAACAACTTTCATTGCCTACCCAGCACCGATCTCCCCCTTGTTCCTGCTAAGAGAACCCCAATTTTGTGTTTAGTCAGCACAATTACTTGGTCTCAGGCAAAGAAGGCGTGACCCAGTCATCCTTGATGAATCACGATTGGTCTAAGCCAGTCTGGTCATCCCATTCTGCTTCAGCAGTGATTGGTGTAGAATTGTGCATGTGACTTAACTCTGGCCAACAAGGCTTAAGGGGAAATGGGAGAGATTTCCTCCCTGAATAAAAATGACAGACACCCATGAAGATAAATCCTTTTGCCTCTGTCTCTCTTGCTTCCTGCTTTCAATGAGGATATGTTGCTTGGAAATGTAGCAGCCGTCTTGTAACAGTGAGGTGACAGGCTTGAAGAAGAAAATTCACATGCTGAGGATGGTAAAATAGGAGAGAGCTGTGTCCTTGTCAGCATTGTTGAATAGCTGAATCACCCCCAGGGGCCACCTCCCTCCAGATTTCTAGATGAAAAATAAACTACTAATTATTGAAGCCACTGTTATTTAAGGATTCTCTTATTTGCAGCCAAAAGCATTCCTAACTGATATACCACCTAAAACGCAACTTATGCAATGGAGATGTTCACCATTCAACTAGATGAAAAGACAGCAGTATATTTTGTCTCAATCTGCTCTTCTGTAAATATTATTTTCTTTTGGCCTGGAACGAAAGACAGATGTTGAGAAATGTAATTAGATTCTTGGTATATGTGGCCAAGTTTTAATTTTTAATGAACATGAGGTCCCAAAGTGTTTGGCAACAGAAAGAAAATAATCCAGCATTTCTTATTTAATTAAATCATCCTGTACTACTGTATAACTGAAGATCAACGCTAGCAGGATTGCATTATATGGTGATTTTTGTGTTGCTGTCTTTTATTGCGAACCACTTGTAAAATCTAGTCCAGTCTGCTGCTTAGAATGCAGTACTGTATTTACAGTAGACTGACTCAGAGGTTGTCTCAGGAGACTCTGGTTACTGCTGCATTCCTGGAACAGCTGAAAAGGTCAGGAGGTGGAGTTTACTTTTATTAGTGATGGGAGCCTCAAAGATGGGTTCCCAGAGAGGACAGGCACAGGTCTGCTCAAGGAATCTCCTCTGAGTTAGATTCAGCATCATTTCTAAACCTGAATAGCTGGAGGTCTGCAAGTCACCAAATAGAATATGCTGGGTTTTTATTATCTATTGTGCATAATGTTAGAACACACTGATTGCTGTGATTTGAACCAACCTCAAAGGCTAGCTAGCCTTACTGAAAATTTCCACTAGGAAATATTTTTAAATGAATACATTTGTTTTCTGATACACAGATGTAAGCAACCTCAAAGTAGGCCAACAGTGTGATAGAAATCTTTAGGTGGCCTGCAAGAATGAGTAGATAAGCAGTTTGTAATGAGTGTGTTGGTTCTGTATAAATATATTTCTGTATAGTTTGTTCTCTTCAGATTGAATACTGTCCTCCCTGCCGTTGTTTGTTAATCACTAGTTTGTCGAACAGAATTTGAAAAAATTGGATAAAGCAGAATACAGTTGCAGATTACCCAGGTCCAAATTTTTACAAAATCCCATTTTTTTAATAGGGTCAGAATTAATCAGGTTTTACTGTATGCTGTGTTTTTCTTTTTTAAATCTCAGGGGTTATTAAACATGGTAAGTTATCATTTTGTGAGGCAGTGTTATATGGGTATTGATTAAGAATCAAGGTAAAGCCTTACTATTTTAAAAAATAATTGTCTTCGATACACACTTGGGTTCTACTAGAGGATTAATGCTTACGTAGTTTAAAAAGTTTTATCCTCAAGTTTTTTTTTTCCTTTCAGTTAAGATTCAACAGAAGGTTGTTGAGAATAAATGATGCCCTAGACAAAATAATATGAAAGCAAATGTGTTTTGTTTTGTTTTGCATCGCTTCTCTGGGATGACTGTATCTCCTCTGACAATAGTGCAGTGTCCCTGTGTGACAGAACATCTGGTTCTTAGCTGGGTGAATATCAGGTTTGACGCATCCCTCCAGGATTTGGACTTTTAGGCCCTGAGGTTTGAGGAGGTAACCTACCATATTTAGGTGTGAATTACGGCTGCATTTCTTTAGCTTTTCCTACTGCTGTTTCCCGCATAGCAGCACCTGTTTTTAACAACAGAAGTCATGTCAGTGCCTTTTCCTGCTAAAAAGTGCTGAGTGCTCTTCCTTAGATGAACATCCACATTCCTTACTGTGGTCCCACGTGATCCATTCCCTCCCTGGGTCTCCAGGCTCATCTTTTGCCACTTTCTCCCTCTTAGGAGGTGCTCCAACTGTGGTTGTTCTGTTACTCTTCCCCACAAACTCAGTTCTGTCTCAAAGCATTTGTACATGTCATTTGCCTGGTAAGGGAAATCTCTTTTTTCAAATCTTTGCTTGGCTGACTTAGTCTCATGGTTACAGACTCCACTCCTATGTCACCCCCAGTCTTTCTTTCTATGTCACATCACCCAGGTTGATGGGTAACACTTAAAATCATAACATAATTTCACATCTGAGTTTGTTTTATATATCAACATTTCTATCGTCTGTCTCTTTCTGAGGGTGGAAGTTCCATGTGGCCCACTCTGTTTATCTCTAAGGATGATGGGATTCCCCAGTGCCTAGGGCACATAGTAGGCACTCACAAATACTCCTTGAATGAAGCAAAAGGAAACAGACACACAATGTACAAATACACCTGTAATATTTTAGAAGTAAAATGGCAGAATTAATTGAGGCCATCCAAATATGTTCTTACTCTCTTCTCCCAGATCCCATTCTGTACTTTGTATCATAAAACGTCCACGTCACTGGGAACTTCATCTGGAATAATTCCCCCTTTCTTTTTTATTTTTTAAAAAATAATTCAGATGTAAGTGAAATGCTTATTGAAGCCCCTTCATCAGGTCACAAGTTAACTACTTAGAGCAGCATTTCTCAAACTGTGTCCTATGCATTCTTAATCCTGATGAAACACCATTAAAATTCGAGTGCTGTCAAATAAGTTGGTGAGATACAGAAGTATCATATTCCTTTAGCATATTAAGGAATTTTTCAGGGTCCTGTAGTGAAGAAATCTCTTCTTACTTTGTCTCACCGCTTACTATTCTCATTTGGTCACAGAATCCTCATCCCCCTGTATTTTGTTTTCTTCCAAACTCCTGTTAACATTGTATGCAGCTATAATATATCCTGTCCTTCCACCTCCAACTTTTGGCATATCATGGCTGAAATGGACAATGGTGATATTTGCATGACATTTCGGAGGGAATTTGCAGCTCTAATAAAATGCATATAGGGTGAGACCACGCTGGGGTTCTCAGCTGCGCAAATCCCCACCCAGACCTCCAGGGCCGAGTGCATCAGTCTTCCTTGGAACCCTGGTTGAGAAGCTGTGCTTTCTAGCACACTTATGGATGGTGGCCTAGAGAATGTAGAGTATGGCCTTCTTTCAAATCAGTGTGTATGCGAGACCATCATCCTCTCTGGCTGTTTCCTAGGTATCATCTGTGAAGTAACAGTGGCATCATTCAAAGACTATGGGCTTTCTAAATGCCGCAGAAACTTGGTGCCCCGACAGGAAAACATGGCTGTATACGCCTGCTTTGTGGTATGATTATCAAAGATTTGGTAGAGTTTCTAAATTCACTTCCCAGTTGTAGGAAAATGTACGTAGGAAAATGTACATTGCAACATTTATCCAATGTCAGAGACTCAGTGTTTTTACCAGGTTGAATGGCTAGCATCTCACACAGTGAATTTGCTTTTCTCCTAGACTCCCATTTTGGCATAATTTAATTCAAAAGCAGGGTTCCTTTTTGTGAAATATTAAGCCAAGGTGTTTTATATAAAGAGCATTGAATTATTTTATTCTCTAGGTGGCATAGTTTAAATAAGATGGAAGTGTAAATTGAATGAACTACAAGACTGTGTCTCTTTTACACTGTATAGCTTCTTGAAAAAAGACAGATTCATATGCAGCAGTAATTCATTTAATCTGAACCAGTCTTTGCATAATTTTATATTTCTCTACTTTCTCTGCCAAGAATTTGTTTGTATAAATCACTCTTCCCCTGCTAAACTGGCTTCAGAAAACATTTGAAAAGCAACTAGACTATTAACCCTTTAAATAATAGTTTCTTTCTCCCTTTTCTTTCCTTTATTTATTTATTTATTTATTGCTAATTAAATGATCTGGAATCAAGTTTTTTGAGAGATTTCGTTTCCATGCACAGATTTTTCTAATACTGGAGCATCCAGCTTGGAGCGTCTCAAAATCCTAACCTCCAGATTTTTTTTTGTCTGTGATCGGCTAAGGCTGGCTACTTCCATTATTTTTTTAGTTGGCTGGAATGAAATGCGTTGCCACTCATTCTCGGGTCTGGGTGGAGAGTGACGGAGGAGATTCACAGTTCCTGTCTTTCAGCCCCCTTGGCTTGGTCTCACTGAAGTCCCTTGCATTCCTTCTTTTTTGTGCTGTGGATCAGAAAGCCCACATGTTTGCTTTCCAGTCTTAGTTTCTGAGCAGCTGATGGAATGTACATCTATTCATTGTGGTGTGATCTTCAGAGATTTGGTACAGAGTTTCTAAGTCCACTTCCCAATTGTAGGAAAATGTCCACCAGCTTTTGCATAGTTGAGACAATGGAAGGCTACCTGACGATTGTCATTTCTGCTTTCTGGTGGGGAGAGTTAGACATGTAACAAGATATATAATATCACGTGGTGGTGCTGTAGTAGAAACTTGGGGATGTTTTAGTCATCTTTTTTTGTATCGCACGTGCTCAGTGATAATAGCCGACGTGCGAGGTAGGTCCTATTAACTCACTCTCTTTCTCAGATGGAGGCACTGGGGCACACATAGGTAACTGATCCTTTAAGGTCATGTAGTGATAGAGTCAGGATTCAAACCCAGGCATTTTGGTATTGGAGTCCACCCACTTCACCATTGTACTCCTGTCTCAGTTGAATGACTTCATGATAAATGGAAGGGATAAAGAATAAAACTTAGGAATTTTACTTGGAGTTCTGAGAAGATTGAAGAATTGAGTTCTTTTGACCGTAATCCTGGGCCTTGCGATTTTACAACAAAGTATGGAGTTTATGCTGTGGTTCTCATCTGTGCTGTGTTTTTCATTGTGATCATTCATTTAACAGATATTTATTGAGCACCTAGTATGTGCCAGGCATTATCCGAGGTAATGGGGATTCAGCAAAGAACAAAACAGGGGAAAAACCCTACTCTCAGGTAGCATACATTCTCGTGGGCAGTGCTGGTAATCTTGAGCCAGGTATGCAGTAAAATTTCCTTTCCGAAGACCTTGTACTTATGGCCACACTCAGGTGATTCAGAACAATTGGAGTCCTGTGCCTAAAGGATTTTTCCTCTGGACGGCTGAAAGATAACCTGAGCAAGTCATTCTGGTAAGAACCTGAGAGATGAGACAGAATCACTCAGAGATCTCCAGTGTGGTGGCAGTTTTCTGTTGCTATGGAAACCACTTCTCTTAGTATCCCTCTCCACCGCTACATCATAATTTTGACAGGACAATGTGACTGAGTTTATGTACACACACACATGTGCTTTTTAAAAAACCTAGCTGGGGTTGAAGAAAGCTCTAATACCTGCACTGTCTTTTATAAAGATCCACAGCGTTCAGGCTAATTAAACCTGTCTGTGCAGGTTTCTCATTGTCAGTGCCGTGCTTGGAGTATCAGATTGCCTTGTTTGTGGTGATGCTGTGTCGGCAAGTGATGGGCTTTTTAAAATCTATATGTTCACAGGTACACCTAGCAGATTTTCACTTTTTCTAATCCAGAAAACATGCTAATATTCACACTAAGCTCTCTGAGGCTCACGCTGCATCTCAGTGAAGATGAAATACTTGAGGCTCTAACGAGGCCCTCCAGTGTGATTAAGATTTCATTACTCTCACTTTAGCATAAGTTCTCCACCAAAACTATGATTATGATGTACATTTTACGTGTCAGAATTACTAACTTTGTCATCTTTTGTTGTCGTTGTTGCTAACTTCCTAACATTAATGAGGGAGCACTACTTAAACAGGAGATGTGTGTTGAAGAGGCATAGGTGCCAGCTTATTCTGGATGGTGGTGGAAGTTGCTGGCATGTTACAAGTGTAACATCTACATAATCTAGTCCCCTTCCTGGGGAACCCTGTGCACAGGGGAAAGGACTTGGTAGAATGACTTTGCAAAGTATAAAGGGGTCCTGAAGCTTTGTGAACTGCTGCTCCAGGAGTTTCCAGAGCCAGAGGTGCCAAGATAAGGCCTCCTGCTCTGTGTCTGCCACCTGGAGGTTCTCAGCTTCCTTTTGGACCCACCTTGGAGTGGGGAGATGTCAGATGCCGGACATTCTGCATGAAAAGACCAGTATGAAAGCTTTTGGTGAGGTAGCTCTTTTTTTTCTCCACATACCCACACAGTTCCTCCCTATGGTGTACCCACAGTGTCACAAGGGATTTCACTGCTATCCATACTCTGTCCCTCCTCTCAGGGCCATCATTCACTCATTCATGTATTAAAAATGATGTCATACAAAGTCAGAGAGAGGCATGGACATATATACACTACCAAACGTAAGGCAGATAGCTACTGGGCAGCAGCCGCATAGCACAGGGAGATCAGCTCGGTGCTTTGTGACCACCTGGAGGGGTGGGATAGGGAGGGTGGGAGGGAGGGAGATGCAAGAGGGAAGAGATATGGGAACATATGTATATATATAACTGATTCATTTTGTTGTAAAGCAGAAACTAACACACCATTGTAAAGCAATTATACTCCAATAAAGATATTAAAAAAATGATGTCATAGATGAATATGAATTGGTATAGAACAGTGTTTGCAATGTGTAGTGCAGGTGGTAGAAAGTTACAAGATAGCACGTAATATTGCATTGTTTATTAAAAGTAATCTGTATAGTATCTACATAGTAATCTATACAGTATACAGTAAATGTAATGTAATAGGTATGTTTTACAAAAATGAAATGTATATAGTAATATGTATGTATTGTATATGTATGTATATGTTCTATGTATTTTATGTGTGTTTGTATATATGCAAACACAGTTTGAACAAATCTAGAGCAGTGTGTTCATACTGGTTATCTTTGTGTGGACGGACTGCTGCTTGTAGATTTCTTTGTGTTTGTGTCTTCTGGCGTTTTGTTATGAATATATAATATTTTGGATTACATGTTATTTTCCGAATGATTTTAAAAAATCATTTTTAGTATCTAGCAATTTAGGGCATTTGCTCTGTGTCCTTTTGTTTGTAGGGCTGTGTCGTGCTAGTTGGAAATTCTGAAAGGCAGCTTATAAGATGGGGTGAGCGGCAGAGAGAGGGCAGAGTGCAGCTGACAGTGTCTCTTAGTGGGTTTTGGAAGGAAGGAAGGAAGAAGGAAGGGAGGGAGGGAGGGGAAACAAACAAGGGAAGGAAAAATACTGTGTTCTAGTTTGAAAGGACAGATGCACATCTGTAAAGGATGCCTAGTGATGCCTGGCTTGGGAAGCATGAATCCAAACATGAGAAATATATTGTTTCTGGGAGATTCATATGAAAAAAAGAGGATTTTATTCATCTTACTTTTTATGTTGCCCTCCTTAGTGTTATATAAACTTCTAGGTTCAACTCTCATGTTTGTGTGTGAATCCTTTAATAATTTGACTTCAGCACATGCTCAGAAATCTACATCATTCTGGACCACAGGCTACTTTTGACTGTTTATATGAGAGTTATGAAAAGGTGAAGAAATTTGAAGGCAGGGCACATGACTAATACGTAACTAAAGTGAACCGCCTATGCTTTGCAGAGAAAAGAAAGTGTGAGAGGAGAAGTCACTTTGAAAAGATAAAGCAAAGACTCACGATTTACAGGGTTTGGCTAGGCCACTGAGGTCATTTCTGTGTCTCCT
Organism: Neophocaena asiaeorientalis asiaeorientalis; assembly: GCF_003031525.2. Taxonomy (NCBI): domain Eukaryota; kingdom Metazoa; phylum Chordata; class Mammalia; order Artiodactyla; family Phocoenidae; genus Neophocaena; species Neophocaena asiaeorientalis. The sequence goes on along the minus strand of NW_020173512.1, from coordinate 387,185 downwards.
GTCTATTTCTACGACTGATCAAAGATTGGTTCATCTTTGTCTTGATCTAGAAACACATACTGTGAAGAGAATTGCATCAAGTTCTCAGACTAATCCTTTTTTCATCATCTTAGGAAGTTATCTTTTAGATCCAGCCACAGTGCTTCTGGCAATACTATAGAGCTTGCTTCTACTGTGAGAGTGTTCATCCATGGCATTCTTAACAAGAAAGTCTTCTTGACCAAAGTCGTGTCACGTGAACCTCAGACAACACAGCCTGTCAACTGTATGTCGTTGTGACCCAATGAGAAACACTTTCATGGGGAGCTAGAATCATAGACCAGTCAGTGCAGAGGCCCAGGGAGGGGTGTAGAGGTAAAAGATACCAGTTCGTGGAAGATGTTGTTAGGCAGTGTTTATAAAACCCTCCAGAATCACTCTTTGTCCACTTGATTAGACAGAATCTACTACCGCAGCAGACACTTAAAAATCTTTCTTACATTGTTTCCTTTTGGTGGCCATCTTCTGCTATTGTGTAATGGTTTATGTGGAGCTGGAGCTGACTCAGTGCTTTTGGCCCTAGAGGAGGTCATGTGACTAAGCCTGGCCAATCGGGATAGTGCTCCATCCTCATAGCCACTGTGATTAGTTTAGGAGTCAGGGAATCAATCAAGATGGGCCAATCAGAATCAACCCAAGGACTTTGGAGACCTATTTCAGTCAGTCTTCGTGTTGGTCTAATTGCTGTCCTTCCTTCCCTTTGTTTTTTGTGCCTTGCACATCGAGGTAAGTGACTGATAAATGAACCCTGGGTGTAGAAGAATTTATTACTTTTATTTTCCTTCTCAGAGTGATTTCTCAAGATGAAATATATTTATGTCCTCCGCCTGTGTGTTCTGGAGTCTGTGAGTTTTCTAACAGGGAGATTACACAAATCCCTTTGGAATTACAATTCACTGGCCTGGAGCACATCCAATAGTCCCTTCAATGCCTTTTGTGTCCTCAGAGACTCTTAGATTCTAAGGTTGGTCCTGCCTCTGATGTAGTGCCTCACTCCATAAGAGATGGTGTCTGAATTATCAGCCCCCAAGATGAAGACCAGGGGATGCCTTTAATTTAAAGCAATCCAGGAGACCCTGACTGCTTTAGTTGAGCAGATACTCTCATGGAGGCCAATTTTTCGTTTTCAAAGGCCTTAGGGAACTGAGAGACCTGAATCTCACATACCTTGACTTGTAACAGGGAACTTTTTTTTTTTTTTTTTGCGGTACGCGGGCCTCTTACTGTTGTGGCCTCTCCCGTTGCAGAACACAGGCTCCGGACGTGCAGTCTCAGCGGCCATGGCTCTCGGGCCCAGCCGCTCCGCGGCATGTGGGATCCTCCCGGACAGGGGCACGAACCCGTGTCCCCTGCATCGGCAGGCAGACTCTCAACCACTGCGCCACCAGGGAAGCCCAGGGATCTTTTTGAAAGCTCGATTCTCACAAACTGCTTCCAGCACCTCTGGTTGCCCAAAGGACAGCTGATACGGGAGCTGCCCTGGCTTTACTTCACTCAGTTTACCAGTCCCAAACAGAATGAATTTGACAATGTAAATTCTTCCCGCTTTTTTACTTCACCAGCACAAAATCTTGGTTATAAAATGGAGTGTTTTCCTATAATGAGTGCACATAAATATTTCATTGATGCAATTATCTTTGATGTGAAATAATTCTACAGCCTGGCTAGCGCCTGGGAGAAGTGATCAATCTACTTCCTTCCCCCAAGTGATTTATTTTTTAAATAAACAAAATGTGTGTCTGAAACTGTGGTTCATGTGTGTCCATGTCTCTTTGTACATGCAGTTTCCTTTTCTGGAATGTGCACGTGACTTCTAGGAGTAAGTCATAATCAGCATTAAAAATGCATTTCAAATTCTGAGCTTTTGCCACATATAATAAGAGTTAGTGAATTCAGCTTACACTTTGCACTTAGAAAGAAAAAAAGTTGGCCTGGAGAGAAGAAAGAAAATACAATAAGGGCACCAAGAAAAGCTTTCCGACCCTGCAAAAATTATAACTGCTGCCTGTCCAATTTTTACTTTTACTTGAGATACAGAAGATTGTTACACACCATTTTTACCATCTGATAAAAGAGATATGCCCTTGACAAAAATGCCTTTTTTCAAAGCGTTGCTGATTAAAACTTACTTGTTTGAGTTCATTTTTCTTCCTAGGTCTCCATTATGAGAGCAAATCTATATGCTTTATGATACTTGCAAATTTGCCACCTTGTTTGTTTTTATGATTCTTTGACGCTCCCTTTCTCACTCTCTTTTGTCATCTTATAATCTTTCTCACCATACTGTATGCTGATTCTAAAGCTGTGTCTGTATAGGTTCCTGGTCTTTCTGACTTGCTGGGAGAACAAAACACCATCATTCATATCTATAATAGTTCTGCAGTGGTGAGGAATAAAAGAAGCTGCCCGGCTTGGCGGTGGTGGGAAAGAGAAATTGCGGATGATTTAGACTGGTGTTGTGTGGTGTGTGTGTATTTCATGATGATGGTAGCTAAAAACCATCATTAAGAGAGCCTGCTATGTCAGGGAGGAAGTGACTGAGGACTTGACTTATCTAGAAAACTAAGTTAAGTATCACTGGTGATTCTGAAAGGATGCTGTCAGGATCTGAGATTCTACCCTGCATATGAGCTAGTATCATCGATTATGGTTTCATGCATGCTTCCAGAAAACATGAAACTCTTGGGTCAGATAAAGGACTTAAACAGTTACAGCACATCAAGCAACAAAAGCATCATTTATGTGTCAGCTCCCCAAATCCCAAGCGGGTGACGTGAAGAGGCCTAGGTGAATACTGTGTACACTGGGTTTGCTTCTAAGCCAAGGAACCCTGCGACTGGGGAATCCACCTCTTTTATGCAAACTTGCTTTTTGCCCTGAAGGGAGACAAGACTTTTCCCCTCAAGATTGCTCCCCACAGACACAGCCCTGAGTTGGTGGTCTGGACAAAGAGTGATTAGGGCTTAGCATTCTTTGCTGGGACACTCAGGGCTCAGCGCTCAGGGCCCACGGTGGATTGCCACTTCCAAGAGTCACCCAAGGTACTTTGACATATATAATCATAAAACTAGCTGCCGTTTACTGAGCATCACTGTGCTCCAAGCATAGTGCACATGCTCAGTATGGTTTAATTTGCATCCTTGCAACAAGATGGTGCAGCAGTATGACTGTTTACACTTAAAGAGTTGAAACAGTGTTTGTTCCCTGCCCTAAGATGAGACTATTATTTTGTTTTAGCTCCTTATATGTCTCCTTCCTGGCTCTTGTCACAATACGTCATTTTGTTTAATTTTTTTTCTCTGTCTCCACTGCTGGAATGAAAGGTCTTTTAAAGTCAAGGACTTCATCTTGTTCACCTGTGTTTTCCCTGCAGCTAGATTATGTGCCTGGTGGTATGTTAGGCATGGGGTAAATCTTTAAGGACTATGTCTGTTTTGTATCCCAAGCATTTTCTCAATGTTTAGCAAAGCACCTTGTGACCTATTAGGTGCCCCCAAATATTTGTTGAACGACTATATAAACGAGTGAATGGACTTCTCCAGCTATTGTACTTAGTAATGGAGTTAGGACCGGACGTGAATTCTTTCTGGCTTGAAAGCCTTGTACTTTATTATTAATCTCTGTCCTTCTCAATTGGTGGTGGATTCAGCCCAGTGCACAAAAATCCTTGGGACTTAGGGTTCTGTATCAGTTGTTTTAGTACTTCCCACAAGGTAGGCAGTTAGTATTATTTTGGAAGTTGGTTAGAAAGGAGTTTCATTTGTTTTTATTTTTGAAATATCGCTTGCAGCTTGATAGGGAGTATCAGAAATAACCATTTTTACTTAAATAGGAGCCTCTCTTTCCAGAGCTTCCTGTGGCTGTTAGCATAGAGGGTTTGACGGAGAAGGTTGAGCTGGTCTCCATGGTGATGGAGCTGGGGTGGGAGGGAGAGGAAGTGCAGACAGGGTGATGCCGCATCGTGACGTAACCAAAATCCTTTCGGCCACAAAGAGTAGGGTCTGCGGCCCATGACAGTGGACAGAAACTGGCTTGTAATGTGCGAGGAAAGGGGCCCTGAAAAGCTGTTTTTTTTTTGTGAAAGAGAGATTTGCCTGTATTCGGGCTCAAGACTTAAGAGTAGGATTACTTCTCTAACTATGACTTGCCTAAATGCGTATTAAGTTGGAGATTTTACCTGTGAGAGAATAAAGGTAGAACGGTGCTCACCTGGTAAGGTTCCCAGAGACGTCCCAAAGCACTTATGGGCAGAATTTGTAGAAATATGTCAGAAAGAATTTCACTGAGAACATATTTATAGAATGCTGTTCAGGTAGTCTCTTGCTACATAACCGTTCCAAAACAAACTGTTTTAACTAACAACTTTATTATTATGTCTCCTGGTTTGAGGGGTTGTTCGTGCTCTGGTCTCCTGTGTGGTTGCAGTTCAGATGGGAACTGCAGCTGGATGCATCATGGGGGTTCCTCACTCATGTGATGCTGGCTCGTAGTTGGGACCTCACCTTGGACTGTCAGCCAGCACACAGGCTCGTGGCTTCTATACCTGTCCTGGTTTTCTCACACAGTGGTGACTGGGGTCCAAGAGTGGGTGTCCAGGAGAGAGGAACTGGAAGTCTCTTAAGCCCTCGGCCCAAAAACTGGCACAGCATTGCTTCTACCGTATTCTGAATGGTCATGTTGTCCCAGAGACCATATTGAAGGGGAGAGGACATAGACCCTACCTGTCAATGGAAGGAGGATGAAAAAACTTTTATGTTGTCTTTTCAAACTACCACAAGTGCCAACTCTATCCTCTTGCTGTCTTCCTGGAGTTTATAGACAAATCTAGAAACTACTGTGTGCTCTTGAAATGTAAGGGGGAAAACGATGCTCAAAAGTCAAGGGTCTTCTAAACTTACCCAGTTTAAGCCTATGTCTTTTCCGTTATGCCTAAATTGTCTCCCTCCCATAGTATTTTGCTTTTCTAAATCAAGACTCAAAAGGCTTGTGAAATCTTGGGGAATAACTTCTTAAACTTTCTTTAATGGGGAGGTGATCTCCAAAAGAGAGACTTAAAAAGTCAAAAACTTATTATTATTTTGTTTAACATCTTTACTGGAGTATAACTGCTTTACAATGGTGTGTTAGTTTCTGCTGTATAACAAAGTCAATCAGCTGAAGATGTACATATGTCCCCATATCTTCTCCCTCTTGCATCTCCCTCCCACCCTCCCTATCCCACCTTAGACTTGTATGTGCCATAGTTCATTGTTTTCTCATCACGTAGGCTTTTTGGAGGAGCTTTGGCCGTAAGGTTCCTGATTTTGGAGACAGTTTTTCCTCATAATTTAAAGCACACCAGATACTTCTAGGCAAAAGTGTATCAGGCATGGTCTGATTTACACCAGTTACAGTTTGTGTTTCAATTAATACAGAGGCTGGTGTTATAAGTAAATTAGAGCTACTCACATCCTGCTTGACAAAAGCATGTCTTGAATTTTTAACCTGTTACACATGACACATAAAGTGAGCACTCTTATATGTTGATTGAGGTGATAAATTGGACATCAGCATGCTTAAACACACCTCTAATGGATAAGGAGCAGATAGGAAGGCATTAAATGCATCTGGTCTTGCTAGAAGCTCATGTTGGCAAAGAAATGCTGATGTTTTTGCTTTGTCCGTAATTTCTCATCTTCGTTTTTCCAAAACTCAACTATGATGTTTCTAAAAAAGGTTTACATATTTTCTCCTCCAATCTGGTTCATTCAGTAGCTCTTAAAAATGGAGGGAAACCTCAGAAGTGTTAATAGAGGTGGCTGAATCAACTCACTTTTAAAGGCAGAGACTTGTCAATAGTCACAGCTTCAGAGATAAGTTTTCTTAAAACTTAAGAGGACTCTGTAATCCAATGTGCTAAGTGTTGGACTGGAGAAAAAGAGATAGAGGGTCTTCATTTTTGTTGTGTCACTAGCCGCCTTGCCTTGAAGGTTGGTTTAAGAAATGTCAGGCTGCACATTTTTTCCCCCCTCATCCCTTTTTATACGTGGATAAAAACTGAGAGATAGTGATATGAATGCAGAGCACATTTCTGTCACATCAAAGGGAACAGAGATCTATTATATATGTAACATGTATGTGTCCATCCATCTTTATTGGAAAATGACTGACTAGTTTTAAACTTAATTTCTTCCCTGCTGAAGCTGGGGCGTGGAAGTTCTGTCCCATCTTCTGGGGTCTAGTTACATTAGAACAATTTGCTAACCGTTAAGAAACCTCGGATTTCCCCCTCTGAGGCCACAGAACCAATAGAGAATTGAGAGAGAGGGTGCGAGAGAGGGAAATTACTCTTTCCTGCTTGGCTGGATTTCCCCTTCCTTCAGATACCTTGGTAGTTGGTGGGGAAAAAGAGAAAATAAGGGCAGTGCTAATGGAGATGAATGCAGGGTCTCTTTGGAAGCTGTCAGAGAACATGGAATGCTATCTTTTGTCTGTTCTTTCTCTTTCCTCTCTTTTCTTTCTTCTTTTGCCTTCTTCTCTATGCCCGTCCTTCAACTTTTCTCTCCCTCTTTCCTGTTTTCTCAATGTACCTCCCTTTATCTTCCTCTTCCCCCAACGACCAGTACAACACTTGCCCATCTTATGTTTACTTAAGCCCTACTTAGAAGAAATCGGTGATTGAATCCTTCTTCTCAAGTTCATTTTTAAGAAGATGAAGCTTTTCTGGATTAATGAGAAAATGACGTCTCTCAGCCATTCTCTTTTTCTCCTGCATCTATGATACAGCTCTTTCCCCCATCACTGAACACAGTGGTTGCTCTTCTGACCGGATTCCCTCTCTTTCCACGGGGCAGAGAGCTCTGCCCAGACTCCTCAGTCTTCATGTCAAGTAGCCAGGGGATACTTATCCCAATGAAAGCTGGCCTTCCTCCTCTCCTGGCCCTCACTGTCTTCTCTTAATTGGCTTAAAAACAAAAGTCTCGGGCTTCCCTGGTGGCGCAGTGGTTGAGAGTCCGCCTGCCGATGCAGGAGACGTGGGTTCGTGCCGCGGTCCGGGAAGATCCCACATGCCGCAGAGTGGCTGGGCCCGTGACCCATGGCCACTGAGCCTGTGCGTCCGGAGCCTGTGCTCCGCAATGGGAGAGGCCACAACAGTGAGAGTCCCGCATACCGCAAAAAAACAAAACAAAACAAAAAAAAGTCTCCATATATAAATGGGATTACTTTTTTTTAAATGTGGGACTTCCCTGGTTGTCTAGTGTTTAAGGCTCCGAGCTTCCACTGCAGGGAGTGTGGGTGTGATCCCTTGTCAGGGAACTAAGATCCCACATGCCGTGGGGCGTGGCCAAGGAAAAAGAGCAATCTTGAAACTCAAGTTGGAGAAGGTTTAATTGTGGGAGAGGCATCAATTTTGTTAGGCTAGTTCTGAAGATTATTTTTTAACTTATAGAAAGTGGGTTGCATTTGTTGGGTTGATTACTTTGGTAAATAGGTCATATGCAGAACTATGTCCAATTCTATACTTTTTGATGATGAAATGCTTTTTAAATATATATATATGTGTATATATATATACACACACACATTGATGCTCTATCAAATGAGGCTTAACTCTTTGTACCTATTCAGTTGTATATTCTTCATGCAGTCACAGCCCCAGGTTGGATTGGCATGGTCATAACTTTGGATTTTTACAGGCTTTCTAATTGTCAATATTTTATTGACTTGTTTTCCTCTGATTCAGCTGTCGATGTAGTTTAAAGGCTTTACTGAGGAAGAAACTTGTGAGGGAAGTTTTGAAACCCACGACTGGCAAAACATCTTTTATCTTTGCGGCTTCATAACTCTCTCTCCTCTAGGGATGCTTTCGCCATCTTGATTGTGTATTTTGATTATTTACAGAGTGCTTCCATGTGGCATAGCATCAACCTTGAAGCATGTGAGTCATGAAATATTTAATTTGGAAGTGTGAAATGTCAGGTTTAGTTTGAAAGTTATACCTTAGGAGCCCTGATAATCAGCACCAAAGAAAAGTTTCCTACACCTAAGGTTTGGTCAGACTTTGGGGATAGAAGTTCCTACACTATCTACAGTAACTATGGCATGCATATACAGTCATGTTTAATCAATGAGCTGTCATCTCCCTAAATTCTTTGCCAAGTCTATAGTTTATCCTGCTGCCATGCTGAGACAGTGGTTCACTGGAAATGATGAATGAAACCTACAGGTGGTTTTGCTATGGAAATCATGCCTCCCAAAGATGGAATTACGGGACTGGGTTTAAAGCAAATTGAGCATCCTTAGTACCTGCCTTCAGTACACTCCTGTTGAAATGAAAATAAGATGCAGAAGCTTATTACCGTGGCCAACAAGGCCCTGTGGTGTCTGGCCCCTCCCTGCTTTTTCACTCCCATCCCATGCTACCCACTGCCCCTTTCCATTCGACTGGAATCAACAGAAAGGCCATGGTGCTGTCAAACTTATTTTGTCTTAGAATCTTTGCATTTCCATATCTTCCTTCCTGGCTGTCTCCCTTCTTCTCCCATGCCTGGGTCCTCCTCATCTTTTACTCCAGTCAGGGCTATCCCAGGTTCCCTCCCAACATCCCAAGCTTCCCTCTGCCCTTTTCACTTGGCGGATTCTATTGTAGTGTGTCTGTTTCCCAGCTCATTGAGACAGGGGACCTTGGCTCATTTTTGACAGTTTTCCCATATGAGCACTGTGCTTGGCACCTAGGAGGTGCTTAATCCACACTTGGTTGAATCAGTGAATGGAGCTATAAACAGATAGGATAGAGGGGGTTCCCTGGGGAAAGAGGACCAGACATAGCTTTCTTGGCATAAGAGGAGCCATTTTTTGCCTAAACCATTTTGTGATCTGAGCGTGACCATGGTGCTTGCCCTTAAACAAATCTCAGTAATTAGAAACCTTAAGGGAAGTGAGAGAATGCAGGAACAAAGGAAGAGTACTCAAGAAACAGTGGTCCAGGATGGTAACTTTATGCTGAGACCCCAGAGTGGTTGGAATGTAAGGCATGATGATGGTGACCTTTTTTGACCCTCGTGACTTCAATCAATTAAAGCTTGGACTCTGTCAACCTTTTCCCCAATTCTATGCTGAATTCTCTCCTGCCCAAGCCCCTTCATGAATGTGTCTGTACCCTTAGCTTAAAGCTTTCCCAGTTTTGATGTTTGGGAAGACGCTGCTTTGGGAAAGATCCCCGGTGTTCTCCTTACTTGCTGCAAGTAGTAAATCCTCCCTTCTCCCGATCTTTGGCTTGGTTACGTGTTTTGGCTCGATACCCACCAAGAGATGAACCCAGTTTTCAGTAAATTCCAAGAGCACCTCATAGCTGGCCTTGGTCTGCCACTGAATGCTAACCGCTTTGTAAAACTTCATAGGGCAGAAAAAATATTCAGTTAAGCTAACACAGTCGAAAAATTTTTTTAATTACTCAGAATTTAAATTATTTAGAATTAAATTTAAATTACTTATTATAACACTTCATTATCCAAATGTAAGCTTAGAAATTATTTTCTCTTACTTCAAATGGACCTTGATTAGTTTGACTTAACACCACGGAGATGAGAGTTTTTATAAAATCTCCCGAAATTCTCTGCATCAGTGTCCTACCTAGTATTTGTATGAACGTAATATGAGATGAATTGTGACTGATCCTTCACGTCAGCAGAGTTCTCCAAAATTTCAGCCAGGCAGAGCCATCTTTAATTGATTGGGGATTTGGAGTTTGCCACTTAGGAGTTTGTGTAGGAGTAGAAAGCCGTATTTTGAGACTAGAAGGAAAGTAGGGATTAGTGGGAAGAGTACCTAAATATGAGACATACCTCACAAGGCACATCTGCTGCAGAATGGAATGAGATGGGGTCTAGTGCGTGACTACAATGGAGGAGAAATATTTAGCTCATTAGACAGGTGCATTTCTACACAGGGTGCATTTCTACGCGCTGATGCTACCTGTGCCAAAAAAAAAAAAAAAATCTGAAGAAATGAGTCTTCACGAGGTAAGGCATTCAATTCTCAGAAATTGATGACAATAAGTGTTAAAAAAAGGAGCTGACCTACAATAGCATCCCTAAATTTAAAACCCACTTAAGCCCCGTTGACTCTTGTCAAACGTGCAAGCTCTTGGTGCCAAGTCAGATGAAAAACAACAACAACACATCCAATTCAAAACAATCTGTCTGGACAAAGATAACTGGAAACAGAGATCAAGGGCAGGAGGAACCTGGCAAGGGGTAATACCCAAGAAATCCTGAGGAAGCGTGTGGAAATGAGGGGGTGTACCACAGCCAGTCTGACTTGAGCCTCCCACTGGGAAGGATGGGTGGTCATCCCTGGGCAAAGTGGCTGAGTTGATACCTGGGGCTGGTAACGTTTGGTAACAACTGTGTCTAAGAAAATTGGAAAGAGTTGAAGCTTGGAAACAAGCTGCAAATGCAGTGTATTTTCTACGAATGACAGAGCTGTATTCAGGGGTGGGGCTGACTGTTCGCATTGGTGAACGAAAACATAGAAAGAATGAGGTAGAACACATGGCCGGCTGGACGTGTACAGTGTTGCTCAAGAAATGGTATTTTCCTATGAGGATTGTTAGGAGAGAACAGTGGACTGGTGACCTCCTTCCTTCTTCCACTCCTCACACCCTGCCTTGGGAGATCCTTCATTGATTGAGTCACTTCAAAAGCTAAGAAGGAAATAAAGGGCCATTAGGTTGTACCAGCTTCCCCCCAGATCCACTGAATTCTAGGCAAGTGAATTTCTTTTTTTTTAAATTTATTTGTTTTTTTTTTTGGCTGCGTTGGATCTTTGTTGCGGTGCGGGAGCTTTCTCTAGTTGTGGTGAGCAGGGGGCTTCTCTTCGACGCGGTGCACAGGCTTCTCATTGCAGTAGCTTCTCTTGTTGCGGAGCACGGGCTCTAGGTGCGCGGGCTTCAGTAGTTGTGGCTCATGGGCTCTAGAGCGCAGGCTCAGTAGTTGTGGCACACGGGCTGAGTAGTTGTGGCTCGTGGGCTCTAGAACGCAGGCTCAGTAGTTGCGGCACACGGGCTTAGTTGCTCCGCGGCATGTGGGATCTTCCCGCACCTCGGCTCGAACCCGTGTCCCCTGCATTGGCAGGTGGATTCTTAAGCACTGCACCACCCGGGAAGCCCAAAGGTGAATTTCTTGATAACTTTAAGGCTATCAATGTCTAAGAAATCCCCAGCTAATACTGAGGTTAACAATTCTCAGGTTAATGGGAGAGTGGGGTAGCATTTTATTGACAGTGTTCACTGCCATTTGTGATATAGAATTCATTTCGTTGAGGTTCATTTACCCAAGCAAATCTGTCCAGCCACACCCTTCCTCCCTCCTACCTACAGGCATCCCCATTCATGAGGGGGAACGGCTGTGCAGTCTTTGGTGTCATCTAAACCTGAAAAGAACCTGCCATTCTCTATCGGCATAACCTTAGGAAAGTTTTGCACATTCTGAGTTTGAGATGCCTGCAAGATATCCAAGTAGTGTCCAAGGGGCAGTTGGCGATATGGGAGAAGCTCAGGAGAAAGGTCCAGCCTGGAAGACTCATTAGCATAGAGATAGTAATTGAAGCCTTGGGCTCAGATAGAATCACCTAAGGGCAGTAAATCTAATGGAATGAGAAAGCGCACCTGGGAGTGTATTTAAATTTTCTTGGACAAGTTTTTATTGGGTCTCTATACTAATCAGTGAGAAAAGTTGTCCAGGGCAGTCTTGCTAGCATTTGAATAGATAATTGACTCGCCAGTCTTGGGTCCTCACTTCCATCCCAATCCTGCGTTCAGTGTATGCGCGCCTGGTGTTCATTACTCCAGTTTAGCTGAGTCAGCATTGGAGCAGCTGTTAGATTTGCTCATCTTCTGGTTCAGTGGCCATACAGCACATACAGCAGCAAAGACTGAAAATCTAGCCACCCTCTGCCCAAACAGTAGGGAAAAGCACATCATGCCTTGAAGCCCAAATGAGGCAGACTGGCAAGTGCAGCGGGGGATCTGAACTTGGAGGGTGGCCTGCCTCCATAGGTTCCTCCTCTCAGTGTCTCTGCTCCAGATTTTGCTTGAAAGTATTCTGTGAAGGCAGGTACCTTCCATCTTCCTTAGCAGGGGGGCAGCCGTGCATCTCAGAGATCTAAGGAAGAAAGTTTCTCACCACCGTATTTAGAACTCAAGCTTTTAGGAGTGGACATTTTAAAAGGGAGCTGCTTTTTTATTCATTTCCTTGACAAACATGCATTAAAGGCCAAGGCTTTAGAGATACTCTGTTGCCAATACAAACAGGTCTCTGCTTTCAAGGAGTTGAGATTCTGGAAGAGATATGCTATAGGTAAAATAAAATAATTACAGGTGGTTTAAGTACTGTGACAAAATAATTGGATAATCTTCTTTAGCTAGGGATGGCCTCTCCAAAGAGGAGACATTTAAGCTGAGTCCTGAAGATACAAAGGGGATAGATTTAGGAGAATCAAGACCAGTTAAACAATTGCACGGGCCAAGCTGGAGAGGCTGGTAATGCTAGGAAGCGGGAGGTGTATGCCAAGTGTGAGAGGTCTCCCGGGAAGCCTACAAATTACCCTATGACAAATGACAGTAGTCACCCCGGGGGCTATGGTGGCATTGAGCATTCCTCGGTTTCCTTTATAATCCTCTTTTCAAAGGCATTGGGTTCGACTATGAAAACTTTTTATGCCCAACTAGTCAATCCAAGAGGTGGTTTGTTGCATGCGTGCATTGATTTTTAATGAAGCAGGGTGGCAAAAGTCTGTCTGTAACTGGGCCGAGGCCTTTGAAATTGACACTTAAAAAATATGTATATACAAATTCTTCTTGACGTTTGGATTTTACGCTGCCATTGTAGGAGACCCATGAACATATGTACGGAATACCGATAAGAAACTTCCCTCAGATCTGTCATCTCCACTACAGCAAATGTTCCATCCAGAGCACTGATCCAAGAGGGCAGAGTTCCATTGTTTCTACTTGAATTTCCCAAGGGCCGCATCCTAGGGAGAGTGGGGCAGGGTTGGGGGGAATGACAGGCCTGGGAATATATGTAGGCTTTATTTTTGCATGTGATTCGCATAGCGCTTGATAAGCTGAAATCTGGCCTCAGAAAATGTTCAAATTAAAAATTTATCATGACTACCACTGCAGCCATTTCTTAATATTTCCTTCTCTGTTTTATTATTTTGCTCCAATTGACTGTCTGTGATGCATATATCTTTTTGTTAGAAATGTACAGCTGTGATTTAGAGCATCAGAGAAGGAAAAGGGGGAAAATCTGGGTCTGCCAGAGACCATTTCCTGGCAAATGAAGTTTGTATTCAAGCCTTCAAGCCTAGTCATATCTTTCTCAGTCCTATAGTAAGAGTGCCTTTATTTGGGGGTCTGTCTTGGAAGCTCAAGGAAGCCATATGTGTGATAGAAAAAAAAAAAAAGTGAGTCTTGTGTGGAAACCTACTTGGATTCAAGTTCAGGCTTTGGTCTTTGTATTGTGCAATTTTAGGTAAGTTACTTTGCCTGTTGACACCTTAGTTCCTTCCTTTGTAACTGAGGAGAAATACAAACTTCCCAGGGCTATTATGAAAATGAAACAATATGTATTATGAATGTAGCACTTAGCACGAGGCCAGCAATTCATATTGCTAACTTGTTTATATAAACTGGCCTCCAGCCATATTGTGGGCATATTTTTTGTCTCCAAAATTTGATAATGGGCACCATGGTGGTGGCTACCATGCATTGACTAAGTGATACGGGGACCCCAACCCTCTGTGTTCTCTAGAGCTGGGGAGTGACTGGAGTGCTTTGGTTTTCTGAAGAGCTGTGCACATCTTATCAGTACTCACATTTGCGCTTAATATTTAATTAACATATACATTGACTTTGTTAGAAGCAATTAGAGAAACAGCTTCAGGTAAAGACATTTTGTGAAATTTCTGGACGTGAGACTGTTAGACACTCAACGTTTTCAGTCCTTCGAGGATTTCTTACAGGATGTTTTACAGTCATTTTTTATTTTTCTGATTTCTGCTAATTATCAGAACTGTTACCTGAAACAGTCACAGCATTGCGATGAAATTAGATGTGCTTGTTCCGTTTTATTTGTAAGTAGATCCGGGGAAGCTGTGGAATACGAAGCTTGCTTTTAAAAAATATTTAACACATTAGATCCATTTTGTACAACTGTTAGTCAAAACGAGAGCCCCATTAAAGTGATAGGATAAAATTTGCTGTTTATTATTTAAGAGCTATCTCACTCACCTTATAAGGAATCAAGTTTTTAATTTACAAGCCAAAAGAGTAAAATTGTGCTGAGTTTAAGTAAATTTTGAAAATCTCACATCTTCCTTCAGGGCAGTAGTTCTAGCCTGGAGTGTACATCAGAATCTTTTGGAGGGCTTATTACAGGGCCCAGATTTCTGGGTTTCCACCTTCAGAGTTTTTGATTCAAGAGATCTAGGGTAGGGCCCAAGGCTTTGAGTTTCTAGCTTGGGGGAGGGCATCTGATGCTGAGTCCAGGGACCATATTTTGAGAACCACTGCTTTAGGGAAAATCTATAAGGGGTTATGCAGGAGAACTTTTCCCCATCTTGTTTCTTTATTACATGTGTTTCAGGGTGGGGTACATTGCTTTTTGCTAAGAATCCAAATGTGTATTTCTATTTGGCTTTTCACTATAATTGTTTCAAACTGGGAAATTGGGTTTATGGTATTTGGTATGAGGGTAGCAAGATATGAAGCTCATATATGTTGCAGGAAGGGGGACCCTTCCAGGGCCCGAGCTCTTGTCTAACACTTGGAAATGAATTGTCCGAGGAGACACACATACTGACAAAGCAAAAGACTTTATTGGAAAGGGGCGCCTGGACCCTGGAGAACTGCTCTGCCAGGTGGCTCGCAGTCACAGGAATGGGGTTATTTTCTGGGGTGTCTCTGGCCAGTCACCTTGCTTGTCCCATATTTGGTCTGATTCAGGTCCTTGCTGGTGACGCGCACATCTCTCAGCCAAGATGGATTGCAGTGCGAAGGATTCTGGGAGGTCGGTAGGATATACTATGGGCTGGCGTCTCCTCTCTCCTTTGGGCCCCTCCCAATTCTCCCAGTTAGCTGTTGGCGGTGGCACCATGTTCCTTGTTGGGACCTCCTGTTGTGAGACAGCTCATGCAAGCAGTTACTATTGTGCCTGGCCAAAGCGGGCAGCTTCAGTCAGTGGTTCCCTAATATATAGATATGTTTCCATGGGTGGATAAACTGTTCTTTAGATGAAAATAGGCTTTAATCATTTTTTAAAAAAAATATTTATTTATTTTGCCTGAGGCAGGTCTTAGTTGCGGCACACGGGATCTTCGTGGCAGCATGCCGGATCTTTTAGTTGCGGCATGCCGACTTCTTAGTTGTGGCATGCATGCAGGATCTAGTTCCCCGACCGGGGATCAAACCCGGACCCCTGCACTGGGAGCACAGTCTTACCCACTGGACCACCAGGGACGTCCCCCTTTTTAACTCTCAGTGGGAATTTATTCATTCTTTCAACACGTATTTGTTGGGGACTCCTTATGTACCACATATCGTTCTAAGTGTTCTGGATACTCCCGGAAAAAAGAGGATAAAATTCCTTTTCTAATGGGGTTTAGGTATTAGGTGGGGGCATGGGAAGGGGTGGATGGGAGGAAACAGACAATACATAAATCATGTCAAGTAGGAAATGTCCTGCAGAAGAATAAAGCTGGATGGGATTACAGAAAGCGATGGTGAGGGAGAGCGATTTTACATGGAGTGAGCCAGGTAAAGTGAGGGCTGAACCTGCAGGAAGGAAGTAGGAGATCTGTGCCTGGGAGTGTTTGGGGGAGGAGGGTGTTTCTCATGGAGGAAGATGCTTCCAGGATGGGGAGTCAGGAGTGTCCTTGTATTTGCGGAACAGCAGTTGGAACCCATTGGATGAGAGGGAGGTGATGTTGAATGGCCATTGGATTTTATTCTGAGTGAGAAGGGGTGTCCCTGCAGGGTTTTAAGAAGTGCAGTAACAGGATCTGCCTCACCTTGGGAAGGAGGAGCAGTCTGGCTGCTTGTGGAGAGTGGAAACAAGGAAAGCATCCTAGGTGATGTAGGATGAGTAAAGGGTGAGTAGAACACCGGCGTACTTGTTGCACCACTCATGACAGACATCACAAGTCAATCACAGAGCTCTTTCCCAGTGTTGTGGCTGTGGACTGGCATGACTTCCCAACACAACAAGCAGCCAGAACTGAGCTCTTGGCATCTGCACATGGAATGAAATCTCTTTCTGTCCCAACAGTTCATATATCCAATGGCTTCTATCCTTAGAAGAGGTCTGGGCCTCTGCCCCCAGCGGTATTCGTGCATCAACACCGTATACTGAACATTGTGAGGCAGACAATAAAAGGAAGTCCATAAGCAAATGGACTTGATAATTTCAGATCATAAGAGCTTTGAAGAAAAATGACATGACTGAGACCTGAAAAATGAGGCAATTTACATAATAGGGGAAGTAGAGGAGCAGCAGGTACAGGGTTCCATGGCAAGACGGACTGAAAGGGAGTGTGTCCAGAGCACAGATCTTGTTTTCTCTTAGTTCACACGTATCCCTCTGGTCCATGCAGACTGTGAGATCTGCAGTGCTCTCCCTGTGACATGATTGGCAAGTCGCTGCATCCTTTGATGGGGGTGATGCCTGAGTCATTTTTGGGCTTTCCCTTTAATACTCTCCCACCCAAAATATCTCTCTTCTCCTGCACTCATTTCCATTTTGTCTTCCTTTCTCTAGTTCATTTATTTCTTATCCTCCTTTTTTCACTTTGCCATTACCTTTGTTGAGGAGGATTGTGTGGGGGAATATATCAGGGTGGATTTCATATGGCATTCAGGTACTAATAAGCTTATTACTTTGGGGACTTTCTTCCTTCCTTCTTTCTCTCCAGAATTATTTTTTGTAATAAATGCCCATTTCATTTACTAAGTTTTCCCTTGGGCACAAGCAACCTTATATACAAAAGAAATTTCTCATCTTGTACCCTGATATAGTGTTTGCTAAAATATACACACAGAAAAAACTCATTCAACAGGAAAAATAAAACAGAAAGGAAACCAGTTGTTTCATCTGTTCAGAGAGGCATCCAGCCAGAGTAGTGAGTAGTAATTGCAGTATTTTGTCATGGAAGTCTTTGGTTGTATGACAGATTTCTGCTTTTTTGGCATACATTTGTTTTATTGCCCATTGGATTTCCTTGCTTTGAGAAGTGCAGCTGAGGGCTTAGTCACAGGAGTGTGAGTTGGCGAGAAGTATCGGGGCAGCTGCTCTTTGCTGTGTGAGAGTTTCCAGGTGTGGTTGGTCAAGAGCAGAGGCTCAGCCAGAATCAGCTGTCAGTGTTGTCAGCATCTGTCTTCTTTTTCTTTCTTTCTTTTTTTTTTTTAAATGTTTATTCATTCATTTGGCTCAGTCTGGTCTTAGTTGCGGCATGCGGGATCTTCATTGCTGTATTCGGAATCTTTAGTTTTGACCTGCGAACGCTTAGTTGCGGCATGTGTGATCTAGTTCCCTGCCCAGGGATTGAACCCAGGCCCCCTGTGTTGGGAGCGTAGAGTGTTAGCCACTGGACCACCAGGGAAGTCCCTAGCATCTGTCTTGATTAAGGGACTTTACAGTGAGTCCTTTTTGCCCTCCAGCCTTGAGGATGGCTCACTATGCTTTGGTTTACTCGTGTGTAAAATGGACTTGATTGGAGCCACCTTATTGGGTTTCTGTGAGGAAGAATCCAGGGTGGTGGTGATGAAAACAGTTCACATTTTGAGCACTTAATACCCACCAGGCATGTCCCAAAGCACTTTACATTCACCATTTCAGTTAATCCTCACAGTAGCTGATGAGGTCAATCCTACTGTCCCCATGTTCCTGTTGAGGAAACGATGGCATGGAAAGTTAGGTGAGCTGCTCAAGGACACACAGCTTAGTGCCATGCCTGACACACATGAAGTGTTTCTGGAAAGGAAATAACTGCTGTTGCTATTGTTTAGATTTAACTTTTAAAAAAACAAACCAACATAGCTTGAATATATTACAGAGTATAGGAAGTCTGATTCTCAATGTGTGTTGTTTTCTGTTTGTTTAGTTATCTGGCTCCATTTCACAGCACTCATTTTCATCTTTATTGTTTTTCTGCTGATAAAAAAGAAGTCAGTTAAAAATTTTTTTACCACGTTTTTTCCTTCCTATAAATGCTCTGAGTGTGGGCATCCTGTCAAAGCACAGTATCTGCTGGACCCCTTGAATCAGGCCTTTTTTGGGCCATCCGGGAAGACTCACCTTGACCCCCCCTTTGGGGATAGGGGAGTAGACATTTCAAATAAGTCAAAAAGGTCCTCCAGGAAATTATGATTGTGGGTATTCCTTCCCTTTCTTCTAATTTTTAGCATCTTCAAAGTCTCACTTGGCTTTCTTGGAAACACGGCCAATTTGTGTGTTATTTTTTATGTTCCAGGTGTGTTGGGACCCTCTTAGGAAAGTCTCTCAATGTTTTAGCGTCTCAGCCCCCATAACTACAAAATGGGGCTGGTGGGGATGACGATATGATGATGATGTTAATGAAACTAACATCTCCTAGGGTTATATGAATTAAATACAGCTTTGTAGGTTAAGGCTACTAAAGGCTTTTATTCCTCCTCTCAAATAATATACTTCATTTTCTCTGTGTTCTACTTTTCCTTCAATATCTAGTTTCCCTTACAATGTCCTGCCTTCCCCATTCTTCCTTTTTCCATTCTTTCCATCCTTCCATCTGTCCAACAGTCCATCTGCCCACCCATCCACCCATTCTTCCTTCTGTCTGTCTGTCCGTCCATCCATCCATCCATCCATCCATCCATCCATCCATCCATCCATCCATCCCTCCCTCCCTCCACCCCTCTCTTCAGCTTCGAGTACAGATTTTACCAAATGCCCTTTTGCACCCTGGGCCTACAGCAGTGAACAACTTTTCGCCAGTTACAGTGTGGTGGCCACATAGATGTTAATCTATACCATGATCATCTAGATATATGTTTTCTTATTTTATTGTGTTTATTTTCTGTCCCCCCCAACCCTGCACCCTAGATTTTTCACTAATACTGTAAGTGCAGCTGTATCCCCAGTGTCTAAAAAAGTACCTGGCACAGAGCGAATGCTCAACAAATGCTTTTGAATAAATGAATGGATCCTAAGTGAAACTTAACAGGCAGGCAAGTTGAGAAATAGATGAGCCTGCGTTTTATAAGGACCTGGTTTTTTTAACAGTTTTGGCAGTTTCAGAATTGTTGTAGCAGAAGATAACTATGAACAGTTTGCAAATGATGGCCTTTGTAGATTCGGGAGTTTCTTTTAAGTGTGTTGGAATTGATTTTCTGGGAGAAGAGAGAAATGCTGAGCTGATGTGACTCTGGGTTCCCACACCCAACTTCAGTCAGGGTGGTTCTGCTTTTCTCTGGTTTATGTATCTGGCTTCTACTTAATGTCAGATTTGAAGAATGGTTTTCCCTACTGAAAAGTTTCACCGTAGATTAGAAAATTCTTCAAATGCAGCACTGCTCTGGCAAGTCTCCTGTTTTGGCCACTCTCAGTCCTCCTTCAGGCATTCTCCACATCAGAGCCAGAATGATCTTTCAAAGTCTAAGCCTGACCACCATGTCACTCCCTCAGAACACCACAGTGGATTCTCATTACTAATAAAAACAATATCTACTGTTTATTAAGCCTTACTAAGTCCATTCTGAGCATTTTCTGTGTATTAACTCATTGGATCCTTTGTACTGGAAAGAGAGTCTTCTAAATCCCCATTTTACAGATGAGGGAACCAAGTCTCAGAGATGTTAACAAACTTGCCCAAGTGATGCAGCTAGCAATTAACCTTAGAAGAGAGACAAAACAAGGATCTTAAGGGTTCCTAAACTTTTTGTGCCTGGACCCTTCTGGTGCTCTAGTAAAAACGATGGAAGCTATCTCAGCATACTATTTTTAACTGCATAAAATAACATAATATTACAAAGGAAACAATTACCTTTAAATATAGTTAGCAAAATATTTTAAATAAACTTGGAGTGTATGGATGATACAAGTAATATATGAGCTTCTTTAAATGCATTAACTTACAAGATCCAGAGCCAGGCACAATAATGCCATAATTTTTAAATAGTGATGAACACGTATAAATTTCATGGTGTCTGCAAAGACCCTAACAAGATACGAAAATACTTCTAATTTCTATTGGTGAAAAAGTGGCAGATATTGCTATGATACCATCACGATTTATTGCCTGCATTCATAATAGAGGGAAAGGCTGAATTTTAATTAAAGGTTAGTAAAGATAGGAATGTAATTTTTACCCATCCAAGTTCTCAGACGCTTGGAATATAATCTTAATAATAAGTCCTTCCTTGTCTTGTACCCTACGTCTTGGCCTCTGGTTACCTTGCCAGCCATGTATCCCCTCCCACATCTCCTTGCTTTCTGTTCCCTGGCCACACTGCTTACCTTTGGTCCCTCATGTTCCTCTCCACAGGACCTTTGCACATACTGGATCCCCTTCCTGGAATGTACATCCCCTTCCTTCTCACCCTGTTAACTCCTCTCCTACCCGTCTCAGCTCAGGACGTGTCCCCAGGGAAGACCACCTCGATTTCCTCTCCAGGTCACTCTCCTCTGTCACAGCACCTCTTGTTGGATCTCCATGCTCCCAGTCAGAGCTACAGGTCTGGGTTTATTCGCCTGATTATTTGATCAAGGTCTGTCTCTTCAAATACAGTTTAAGCTTTATGAGTGTATTGGTTTGCTAGGACTATCATCACCAAGTGTCAGACTAGGTGGCTTAAGCAATGGAAGGTTATTTTCTCACAATTCTGGAGGCTAGAGGTTGGTTTCAAGCAGGGTTGGTTTCTTCTGAGGCTTCCTTCCTTGCCTTATAGATGGCCATCTTCCTTCTGTGTTTTCACGTAGTCTTGCCTCTGTGTTCTAATTTCCTCTTATGAGGATACCCGTCGTATTGGATTAGGGCCACTGTGATGACCACATGTTAACTTAATCACCTCTTTAAAGACCCTGTCTCCAAATACAGTCACGTTCTGAGATACTGGGGGTTAGGACTTAAATGAATTTGGCCGGCATGGAGGTGGGGCCACAACTCAGCCAATAACATGAGGGAATGGAGGAAGTCTATTTCGCTCAGCAGGCTTTCTCCATCATCTAACGTCTAGCACTTAAGCCAGAGCTGACCATCGATAAATAGCTATTAAATGAATGAATATGCACACAAGTTTGAATGAATGAAACATACTTTATTGACCATTGAAACATTAAAAACATGCCTTTGTATCGCATGTTCAAACATTGAGCTTATTCTTTGAATTCTAATTTTCACTGTTCCAAAACGAGTACATCTGATCTAGGAATCTCCAAATCACATTAAATGAAAAAACTCATGTGCCTGTACTTGTCTGCTTGACTCAGCTCAAAGCAGCGTTAGTTATGTAATTAAATCACAGACGCAGAATATTTAAATTTCAATTCTGGAGTGATTAGTTACAACCTGAAGTTTACTCTGTTCTGACATGCAGCACGTTGGCTTTTTAAATTAATCAATTAATTAATTTAATTTTGGCTGCATTGGGTCTTTGTTGCTGCGCGCGGGCTTTCTCTAGTTGCGGTGAGCGGGGGCTACTCTTCGTTGTGGTGCATGGGCTTCTCATTGTGGTGGCTTCTCTTGTTGCGGAACACAGGATCTAGGCACTTGGGCTTCAGTAGTTGTGGCACGTGGGCTCAGTAGTTGTGGCACATGGGCTTCTTTGCTCCGCGGCATGTGGGATCTTCCTGGACCAGGGCTTGAACCTGTGTCCCCTGCATTGGCAGGCGGATTCTTAACCACTGCACCACCAGGGAAGCCTCAGCACGTTGACTTTTGATTGTTAAATCAAATTGCTATTTGGTTGTTGAAAGCAGGGTTTTAGCTTCTATGAGAAACTAATTAGGTTGGAATTGGTTGAAGCAGGTGTTTTCTGGGATGATTGCAGCCCATTTATGCATACCTTTTTCTTTTTGCTCATATGTAAGCACAAGTAGCCACAGCAGTCTCAAATACAAAATTGAAAAATGCAGCACAGCGCTGACCGTATAACTTCTGGAAGTATATTGTCATGTGTTAGGCTGTGATGGTGGGATTCAAATTCTGTCGAAAAATCAAGGTTCTTACCATTTTTATCAGTATAGCAGCAAACTGGGAAGAAAGAGACAAGGGATGTACTTGAGGTGGAGCTGGTGGGTTCTTGAGTGCAGTGTTTTCCCTAATGAAATGTAACTGAGTGTTGCTAAAAATAAGTAAATAAAAGTCATCATAATAAAAGAAAGTTATGTGGTCAAAGAGCACTGGGAAGCAGGTTTCTGATGTGCAGAAGTTCACAGAGCCCTTGACGTTGCTAGTGTCCATTGTGACTTTCCAAGTGGGGAACGCAGTGTGTAGACTCTCACACATTTGTCTCCGCACTCTTTTTTTCTTAAGGGACTAGTGTCCTGAGAAACTCGTTTTGAGGGTGGTGCCTCTCAACAGTCTAAAATTAGTTCACACATTTTGTTGGTTTGGAGATACTTATCAGAATTTTGTCTTTTACCGTTCAGGTACCATAGTATTATATGTTGGTATTTCACTGGCATCATTCCAAATATCAATTTTTAATGCAGACCATTACAGTGGTTAAAATTTTATAGATCTGAGTGTAAGTTTTTAAACTGAATTCAGCAATTTAAAAAAAACCCTCAAAGTTTCTGTGTTTTTTGCTACAAGTGTCAGAAAACCAACTCAAACTGGCCTTAGCAAAAAATCGTGTGAAAGTGGCTGGAGAGGGATTTATTAACTGAGAAAAGAATGTGTCATCGGGATTCAGCCCTGCTCTGTCTGCTGGATTTTCTCTCCTTCCATAGTCACTTGATCTCAAGGAAGATCTTTGCCTGTCTAAGGAAATAGACTCCAGTAGGTCTGCTCACTTAGCATTTGCAGTGGAAGTTGAATTTTTCTTTGCCTTTCTTTCAACACAGAGTAAGCCAGAAAGAGAAAAACAAATGTCGTATATTAACACATATATGTGGAATTTAGAAAAATAGTACAGGTGAACCTATTTGGAGGGCAGGAATAGAGATGTAGATGTAGAGAACGGACATGTGGACACAGGCGGGGAAGGGGAGGGTGGGACGAAATGGGAGATTAGATTGACGTATATACAGTACCATGCGTAAAATAGGTAGTGGGAAGATTCTGTCAAGAGCAGGAAGCTCAGCTTGGTGCTCTGTGACAACCTAGATGGATGGGGTGGGGGGGGTGGGAGAGAGGGAGGTCCCGGAGGGAGGGGATCTAGGTATACATATAGCTGATTCACTTCATTGTACAGCAGAAACTAACACAACATTGTAAAGCAATTATACTCAAATTTAAAAAAAAAAAGAATGGAAAAAAAAATCTCATTGGCTTGGTTTGGGTCCTGTGACTCCCTGCCTTCCACCCCCTCCTAGACCTGTGCAGGCAAAGCTGGATTGTGTGCCCTCTTTTACGCCTATGGGTGGGGGCCACCCCATGGTAAGTCCGTGCACTGAGCCAGGGAAGGGACATGGGATATGGACCCCAAGGAGAAAATGGAGGTACTTTGGCCCAAAGAAGCAGAAATGTATGTCTGGCCGGTGAAAATAACAGGTATCCCATTACCCTGCCTTCAGGCCTGTGAATATCTCTTTTGCTGTAAATCCAATGAAAAAGATTTCAGTTAATCGAGCTTCTAGTTAGTTAAGCGGCAGCTAATTAAGTTTGTTAGATAACCAGGTGTGATGGAATTCATAAATAGAAGAGATGTCACAGTAATAAAATCAACACGTCCCGACAGTTGGCTCTGTGGGGGAAGCAAGTGAAAGGGAGGATTCAAGGATGACTTTAAATATCCCAGATTATGTGAGTAGACTGTGAGCTTCTTCACCTTGGGTACTATGTCTTTTCCATTTTGGTGTCACTATGGCCTGCCACATAGTTAATTGTCAGTGACTTTTTTCACTGTTGTACAATTAGGAGATTGGGATGATTTTTTTTTTTTTTTCCTGAGGGGTCATTAACTGAAATAAGGAGCATAGATTTAGGAGAGAAGATACTAAGTGTGAATTTGAAAGTTAAATGCATTTGACTTGCCAGTGGGACAGTTTGGCAGTTGGGAACATGGAACTCAGGTCCATTTGATTGTATCCTGGGAAAATCCAATCTTAGCTGTAACTTTAGTTCATAATAAAACTTTCTCTGGTAAAACTGTAGGCATATTTCCTCATGAGAAGCAGGAGGTGGGGTGCTTTATCAAGGAATAAGGCTATTCAAGAGAAGTGTTTATGGAGTATTTGTTTTCTCTTAAATTCACTGGTGTCTGGGTCTCAGAGATATTGTGTTTCTAAATGTTTCCACTTGTGAGTGGCAAATTGTGTTCATGCCACATTTTAGTGACATAATATCACATTGCCTCAACGAGGACAATTTGGGGCCCAAAAATCATAGTCGAGGAAAATTCGCATTTGTTTCTGTTGTAGTCAGCTGAAGTTCAACTGTTTTCCCAGCACTGGGGATAATGTAGAAAAATAAAACTACCAACAGAGCTGGCAATGGGTAAATAGTTTCTTACTCAGTAGTTCTCAACTCTGAAACTTCCTGTTTTAATCATAAATGTTTTTAGTATTTCCTTCATTATGTAAAAATGAAATTAGTAGATAATATATTCTTTAATATACCTAATTATTTTTTTTCTTTTATTATTTTTTTATTGAAGTATAGTGAATTTACAATGTTGTGTTAGTTTCAGGTATATAGCAAAATTATTCAGTTATACATATGTATCTATTCTTTTTCAGATTTTCTTCCATTATAGGTTATTACAAGATATTGAATATAGTTCCCTGTGCTGTACAGTAGGTCCTTGTTGTTTATCTATTTTATATATAGTAGTGTGTATCTGTTAATCCCAGACTCCTAATTCAACTCTAATATAGCTAATTCTTAAAAATCACGTAGTGATCTAACTAACCATAGACAATAAAAGGAAAGTAATGGATAACAAATGATGCGTATTGCAGTAGGTAATTGATGCTTCGACACAAGTTTACTAGAGCGGTGCTTCTCTTGAGAATCTTGTTAAAATGCAGATTCTGAATCAGCAGCTCTGGGGTGGGGCCTGAGGTTCTGCATTTGAACAAACTGCCCAGTGATGCCAGTACCACTGGTCTTGAGCCCCACTTTGGATGGCAGGGCTTTGGAGGACATAATGAGGTATCAGAGGCTTGCACTTATACCTGTAATCCCTATGAATGCTTCAGCTCTAAAACCCACTGCTACAGATGCATTGAATGGGCTACCATTGCCTTTGGTGACGCCGTTTTTGAAATGATAATCCTTGGTAAAGTTCCCGACAGAGCAGAATAGCATTTTCCTCTCATTTTACACAATTTTGCATGCACTGTATATTAAAACTGTAAAAAACAAAAAAAAAAAACTGCATTTACGTGAACCAAAGGAAGGTTCTAGGCTCAGGTGCTTGGCATTTTGTTTCCTGCCCACTAGGGTAGTCCTGAGTCCTGCACAATTCTGTGAGGCGCCCTGTCTACCAAATCCCAGTGTTGTTTCTCAGTTGCTGTGGCAGCTCCCATTCCCTCTGTATTCAGAAAACACCACACAGATTTCCAAGATGTCCCCTAGGAGGAGGTACCATCTGTTGAGGACTTCTGAACCGAAAGACCAATAAATGGGAATAGGCCACTGGGACATTCACAGGTGTGATGTCACTACTTATATATAGTTTATTTAGGCAAATTGTCCCATAAGCCAGGGCCCATGGAAAATACAGAAAATGCAGTCCTTACACAGCACATGACAGCTAGGGGCACATTCTTTTTGGAGGTGTTTTCTCTGCTGTTCACTTTGTTACCCTGGTAATTGGGGGGAAGTTGCTATGGCCGTATTTGCCGCTGACAGATTTGTTTTGCAGTGTGTTGTGAGAGGGTGTTAAATGCAGGCCTGTGAAGAATCTGAAGCAAATGGAGATAATTTGGGGCAGGGGGAATAAGGGAGTGTAACTTCCTGGTAACCACAGACTGAATTGTTTTTCTAGCTTCGTTTCACCTCTCGCAGTGGCCCTGTATTTCCAGTGTCAGAGAACCTTGACTTTCTCCCGACACTAGAAAGGAAAGTACAGTTATTCAGGGTGACATAATCCTCTGAAGTTCTGCCTTTGCCCCATACAGTTCTGCTGAAAGCCTTATTTCTAAAATAGCAAAGATGGGATTGACTGAACGAAAATAGGAATATGTAGAATAGGTTTTATTAGTTGTATCACAAGAGATATTTATATTCAAGGGACCACCACTTCTGATTGAATTCAACGTCACTGCCTCAGATAGGCCCTTAGCTTAAAAAATCTTAATCCTCAGGCAAGGTGCCTTCTCTGGCATTGTGCTGGATAAGAAGTACATAAAATTAGGATGATTTTTTTTCTCCATTTGCTATCAAGCATACTTAATGCCATTGGAGTATAAGAACAATGTATTCATTTTAGACTATTTGAAAAAATAAATTAAAATTGGAGAAAAACTTAAAAAGCAAGTAGCAGTATGCATAATCTCTCCATCCAGAAATGACAACCACTGACAAGTATTTCCTATTAATCTTTTTTTTTTTAGTGCAGGAATACACAGGGACATGCTTACATCTTAACAAAATTAGTATAGTTCCACTAATTCTGTAAGCTAGTTATTTTTATTTAGTCTTCTGAAGTAAACATGTTAATAATGCTTGATTTTTTAGCACTTATTTTTTATTCATAGGAAACTTTGAGATAATCATAAATTAACATGCAGTTTCACGAGAGCCCTTGGACACTTGGCCCCCTTTCCTCCAATGGTAACATGTTGCAAAACGCTAGTATAGAAACAGACTCACAGACATAGAGAACAGAGCTGCGGTTGCCACGGAGAGGAGAGGTGGGGGAGGGATGGAGTGGGAGGTTTGGCTTAGCAGATGCAAACTATTATATACGGAATGGATAAACAACAAGGTCCTGTTGTATAGCACAGGGAACTATATTCAATATCCTGGGATAAACCACAATGGAAAAGAATGTAAAAAAGAATGTAGTTACATATACACACACACATAAATATGTATAACTGAATCACTTTGCTGTACAGCACGAATTAACACAATATTGTAAATCAAACTGTACTTCAATTAAGAAAAAAGAAAGAAAGATCAAGTGATTAGAGGGTTGGAAATTTCAGCCGGTGCCACTGACCTTCAGGGAGAAAGGAGTGGCTAGAGATTAGCTCTATGAAAACTCTCGAACTGCAAGATCTGGGGAGCTTCTGGGTTAGTGAACACATCCCAGTGCTGACAGGGTGACACACCTAGAGGGCATGTAAGACACACACACACACACACACACACCACACACACACACACACACACCACACATCTCTTCCATCTGGCTGTTCCTGAGTTGTATCCCTTTATATTAAGCCAGTAGCAGTAAGTAAACAACAAATAAACAAAAAACCTCTTGTATAATATTGCATCCCAGATATTGGCGTTGATATAATCTACCAGTCTTGTTCAGGTTTCTCCTATTGTGCTTGTACTCATTTCTGTGGCTCTATGTACTTAGTTTTATAAAGTTTGATCACCTGCGTAGGTTTGTGTGTCCATCTCCACAGTCATATAGGAACAGTTTTGACATCACACCTGGTGCTCCTGTTGCCTTTTACAGCCATACCCATCTCCCTCCTGCTTCCACTTCTAACCCCTAATAACCACTCCTCTCACTTCAATTTCTAAAATGTTGTCATTTCAAAATTTTATGTTAATGCAGTAATACATATTAACCTTTCTGGGGTGGGCTTTTTTCACCTGGCCTAATTCTGTGGAGTTTCATCCACATTGTTGCGAATATCAGTAGTCTGTCGCTTTTTAATTGCTGAGTAGTATATCATGATACACACTCACCGCCCCCCCCACATATATATGTGTCCATCACTGTATTTCAGTATATCATTACATATATATGTTTAGATGTATATACACACACACACATATATTCTGTGTATATCACAGTTTGCTTAACCCCTCACCTGTTGAAAGACACTTTGGCTAGATCCAGTTTTCAGCTCTGATAAGTATAGCTGCTGTGAACACTCATGTACAGGTTTTTTTGTTTGGTTGCTTGTTTTCAATAAAAATTTTCAGTTTTTCCCTAGGATAAATGCACTAGAGTGCAATTGCTGGTTGAATGTTTAGTTTTACAAGAAACTGACAAACCATTTTCCAGAGTGATTGTACCATTTTCCATTCTTACCAGCAGTATATGAGTGTAATTCAGGTTTTTTCCCATCCTCACCAGCATATGGTGTTGTCACTGTTCTCATTTTATCCATTCAGATAGGTGTGAAATGATCTCATTGTAGTTTAAATTTGCATTTCCCTAATGCGTAATGATGTTGAGCATCTTTTCATGCACTTGCCATCTGCAGATCTTCAGCCAGATGTCTGTTCAGGTCTTTTGCTCATTGTTTAATTGGACTTTTTTTTCTTTTAATGTTGAGGTTTGAGAGTTCTTTATATGTTCTAGATACTAGTCCTTGGTCACATATGTGATATGAAATATTCTCTCCCGGTCAGTAGGTTGTCTTTTTCTTTTTCTTCACATGGGCTTTCATAGAGCAAAAGTCTTTAATTTTGATGAGGTTCAAATGATCAGTTTTTCCTTTTATAGATCATGCCTTTGGTAATAATACTAGCTCTAGATCCTAAGGATTTTTCTTTTGTTTTCCCTAGAAGCGTAAAAGTTTTACATTTAAGTCCATGATCCATCCTGAGTAAATTTTTGTGTGAAGTGTGAAGTTTAGGTCAATATTCATTTTTTTTGCCCATGGATATCCACTAGTTCTAGCACCATTTGTTGAAAAGATTAATCCTTCCTCTACTGAACGCTTTTTTGCACCTTTGTCAATCAGTTAGGCGTTTTTGTGTAGGTCTATTTCTGGGTTCTAGATTATGTTCCATTGATTTATGTGTCTCTCCCTCTGTCTTGATTATTGTAGTTCTGTAACCAACCTTAATATTGGGTAGAGTGATTCCTTCCACTTTATTCTTTGTCAGGATTATGGTAGCTTTCCTAGGGATGGACTGCTTGTTGCGAATGGGTCCTCATTTCTGGTTTTGCATGCTTGTTCATTTGCACCCCCAGTCTCATTTTTCAGTTTTCTCTCCAGCGATTATTTTGTTTTATAAAGGGAGCGTTTCCCTTTCCCTGGGAATTGTGTCTTTTCTTTCTCCTCACTTTTCACAGTTAAAATTGTGGATGTGAATGATTTTATTTATGTCCACCTAAACCCACCAAACTCTTTAACACCTTGCCATGGACTTATTCTGCCTTTTTTTTTTTTTTTAAACATCATCTGCTCTCTTTGGT
Organism: Neophocaena asiaeorientalis asiaeorientalis; assembly: GCF_003031525.2. Classification (NCBI taxonomy): domain Eukaryota; kingdom Metazoa; phylum Chordata; class Mammalia; order Artiodactyla; family Phocoenidae; genus Neophocaena; species Neophocaena asiaeorientalis. Next base: position 357,622 of record NW_020173512.1, on the reverse strand, counting down.
ATCCAATTTTTAACTTCTTTTGATTTTGTTCAGGTTTATCTACATGATTGGGAATGGGGATGAAGAGTGGAAATTACCTGCTGACCATCTAACAGTGTTCTGTTCAAAAGCAAGAGGACTTTGCACTGGAATATCAGTGTGAACTTGAGCATAAATATAAGTGCACAGTGTCTACCAGTGTTTATTTAAACAGAAAGTTTTTTGGAGTTATCTTTTTTGGAAAATGTTTCCAAACAATGTGACAGCAAAATGATAGTGTAAATTGTAATGTCTGTCCCAGTTAGATTCATAAACATAGGAAGAATCTTTTTCTGAAAAATGTTTGGGTTGTTCATTCAGAGTGAAAATGATGTAACTCACATTCAAAAATAATGGCAGGATGAAATAATGATTTTTATCTTTGAGAGTCATATAGGTCCTTTGTTACTTTGCAGGGAGTCTGGGGGAATAGCTTGTTTGGGGCCGTTGTTTTTAGATTACGGTCTGTGAGTAAGACCCAGATCTTTGGAAGAGAGAAGGAATACATGCAGGGAGAGATGATTTAGAATTATTCTTAGTTCATAAATAATGGAATGGATACTCTCAAGTGTCTATGATCGTGCTTTAGCCACTAAGCCAAGGAGTACGTAAGCTCTCTTCTCAAAGCTCCTAAGATAACTTGTGCACGGAAGATGAATCCGAGTACAAGCACCTAGATGCTTTGTCCCCAAGCCCCCCTGTAGATCTTGATTAAGCACGTCTGGACATATGGACTTGTGGGGAACACCTTTCCTGAGCCTTGTCAGTGAGCCAGAGTGGCTTAAAAACTAACATAGACCAAAATCAATCCTTCATCCTTTATCCTTTCCAAAGCTCAAACTTGAATATCTAGTCTTCCTACTCCTTTATGAGAAAAACTCATACCATACTTTCCTGGTTTGCCTGTGACAGTTCTAGTACTATATATTCCTGGTCGTCCCAGTATAATTATTAAAAGTACTCCCATTCACTCTCGAGAATGTCCCTGTTTGGATGGTAAATTACATGGTTCCTGTAGTCTTAGCTTGCTTAAATCAGAGACAAATGAAAAGGAAGGTATTAATGACAGCACAAGACTGTGCCTTGATGCATGGTGGAGGCTACTCGAGGCTGCTGTCCGCTGATGTGCCTTGGCCGAGGTGAGTTTGGGACAGGGCATGGGAGTTCAAGGGAGATACTTGCAGACCTGTTCTACCTTTTTCCATAAAAGAATAGAAAGCGTACAAAGGAAAAAGTATGAAATATAAGAGGTTTTCCTATAGGATGCCTTTCCACCTTTCTTACCCATATTTTGAAGGGAGAAATCTTGAGGTCAAGGGAGAACTAGGCTTTGTCTACCTTCATCTCGCTTCATCCGGAGAAGAAAGAATGACAAAATCAGCATCGTCTGGGCATGCCCTGTCCTACAGCCGCTTTAACCCTGCTGCTGCCCAACAGCCTTGTGGAAACTAGGGAGATCGGAAAGATTCTGCAACCCCATGCACTCAAGCTTCTGATGGGCAGAATGCAACTCCACCCAGTCTTGGAGACCACTAAAGTGTCCTTTACCCTTTCCAACTATTGCAGTCCTCTTCTTTCTGGAGGGTAGAGTGAAGGTGGAGATACGAGGGTTTTTCTTAAAGCCATACCTATCTCCCACTCTTGATGAATAGCCCTGGGGTCTGGTCATTCTTCTGCCTCTAAGGAATGGGTGACATGATGATACTTTTCCACGAGATTAGGGGTAACATCAATGCCTCTACTCTTTTTAGGTATAGCATTTTTAGCAGTATGTTTTAAACACCTAAGTACTGATACTAGCAATTGATATATCTCAAAAAGTTTCATTTTAGCATGGAAATAAAATTGAGATCTTAAAAATTTCATTAGGAAGTGTTTGTTACTGTTGGTTCCAGCATAAATAAGGATTGTGTGCAATATTTGACATTTGAGTTATAAAATTCACATATTTCTCGTTGAACTCAAGAAGGCTTAGGAGAATGCGGAGCTGAGAGGACTACCTTTTTTTGTGAACATGCCCCCACATCATTCCAGTTTATGCAAAAAGTAGGAAACAATTTATAAACCTGAACACTTGATTGTTAAGTTTCTTGTGACATTCTTTCTACCCTTGTGGGAAGATAGTGGGATTTGGGGACTGCTGACCAAGAGTGGGAACATTACCCAGCTGTGGGCCTTGAGTCATCTATACAGGTAACATGCAGGACCCTCTGAAGGGAGTGCCTTCTGTATGGTCCTGTGGTTTGGATTTGTTCTCCCTTCTTTTTTTTTTTTTTTTTTTTTTTTTTTTGTACGCGGGGCTCTCACC
>NW_020173512.1:332008-355286 GCF_003031525.2 Neophocaena asiaeorientalis asiaeorientalis | reverse complement strand
GTCCTTGGGTTTTGATTTGTTTCCCCTTTTTTTTTTTTTTTTTTTTTTTTTCTTTTCGGTACGCGGGCCTCTCACTGTTGTGGCCTCTCCCGCTGCGGAGCACAGGTTCCAGACGCGCAGGCTCAGCAGCCATGGCTCATGGGCCCAGCCGCTCCACGGCATGTGGTGTCCTCCCAGACTGGAGCGCGAACCCGTGTCCCCTGCATTGGCAGGCAGACTCTCAACCACTGCGCCACCAGGGAAGCCCCTTTTCTCCCTTCTTTTTGATGGGCGTTCTGATGAGTCCAGGGGATACTTATGGCTGTGGGAATGCTGTTAAGGAAATGGTAAGACTTACCCAAGAATCCCCAGGGAAACGTCAGTAACAGTCCTTATCACCATGGATGCCTGTACAAGCATGGTCCTAAGATGAAGTAATCACTGGCTCACTCTGTGTAATTCATGTATCAAACACAATGCAAATGCAGAATTTTTGAGATAGTTGAAAATTTAGCACATTCATGTTTTTGAACTAAAGGATGCAGGCAGGTAAATGGAAAACCTTCCCTGCAGAAATGACACACTCTAGGGGAAAATTGCTTTGTTAGTCCAAAGATATGCTTAGCTAATGAGAAATTAAACAACATAATTGAGGAGGAGAAGCTGAGCAGGTAGAACATGGACATAAAAAAGAGTTCTGTCACCATTGAGGCCATTATTTATGTTGGAAGGTTGGATGGCTCTTAATTATTCATTTAGGTATCCATGAGGATAGAGAACAACTATCTTCAAAGAAAAAAGGATACGTTGAAATGAGTAAGAGATTCTCAAGTTTCAGAGAATGAGTGTATGTGGAATTTTGCAGATGTTCAGAGCCCTGTTGAGTTTTGGAGTAGGAGAGAGATGTTCTACCAATGGACAGTTTTCTTGTTTGAAGAGCATTAGCACACAGGCTGACAAAATGTGAAAAGCACAGTGCTGATGAGCAAGGGGAAAAAAAGATGGCTCTGAGGTTTCTGTGTTGAGGAAGGCAAGCTGTGCGTTAACGTCCCTGCAATCAAATCCGACTACACTTTGCTGAATCTTCGCGAAGTCCAAAAACACAAGTAGACAAGAAGAAGTGTCGACTATCCATTCCCTCCACTTAGGACCAGAAAGTCTTCTGTACACCTACCTTAATCCCATTATGTTGTTACTTGAACTCAAGTAACGCTCACTTTTATTTTGTTAGCAAGGAAGTTTGATTTAATTTTTGGTCTGCAAGTTGGATACTTAAAGAAAATGCAAAAATACTACCACTTAGTAGCTTTTTTTTGGTGGAGGGGGGAAGGAAACACAGCCTACCAATGATTATTAGTAGTGTTGAATTTTTTCCTTACGTGTGGCCCATGCCCTGATGTCTGTTCTTGAGCTCATTTCCTTGTGGACTTGGATTAGGCAGAGATGGGTCACTTGGTATATGAAGAGTTTTACCTTTTGACATGGACACAAAAGAGTAAGATTAAATGGGGGAAGTTGCCACAGAGTTTCATGCCAACTGCAGAAAGCTGTAAGGTGTAGAAAGTACGGAGGCAACACAGAGTGGTGATTCCGTTTCCTAAAGGATAAGTCTGGGTCCAAGTTTGGCTTCTTAAACTGCCTTCCTGTTTCCACGTACTGACATGTTTTCTTCTCCACTACCTTAAGCACTCTTTTTGAATCCAACATTTTTCTTCCCTGTTTGTGTCGGTTACTGGAACATACCCTGTTGCTGCTGATGAGACTACCACGCCTTGCTAGTCTGTCATCAAGCCAGGTCAAGTCTTCTTTGATGTGTCTGGGTCACTACCCTTCACCCAGCTGTCACCACTGGACGGCTTATGACCGTGGAAGCCTCTTTCTTATACTTCTGCCTCCACCTCGATGTATGACCTGGCCAGACCTTCAGTCTGGCTCTCCTTTCCAAAGCTTATCTGACCTTGTTGGCAAATAGTAAATATCAAAACAAAACAGAACAAAAAACTTAAGGAAGAAGACAAAATAAAATAGTACAATTTTAACAAGTCCTGAAAAGTTCCCCCCTTACCCTATTTAGCCTAGTCTCAACTCTAAAGATCTTATTTATGCTATAATAATAATCATCATATTAATGATGATGATGGAATGCATTCTCCTAGTTAATCTTAAACTGTCCTGAATTACCTCTTTCTCCACCATGAAGTTTTAAATTTGTAAAGGGCCCTCCACAGCTCATAATAAAATACCAAATGCATGGGAGACACAGAATTAATATTTGTTGAATTAAATTAAATACATCTGGTGAAATTCCTTTGAAGAGCTCATTAGTAATGAAGTCTGGTAAGTTTCTGTGTGAGCAGCAAACTGGGATATGTCATTCTGTGTTGTCAAACACAATGTTGTCCCTCCAGAAAAACACTGTTGGTTTCGTGTGATTCATTGACTAATTCAAAGGATGGTGTGACCATCTGTTTTCTATAGTTCTTGAGGAAAGAACAAAAGGATTGGGCTCTGAGCTGAGAATGAGGAGAAGGGGGTAGATAAAAGGAAGGATTTTTTCTCACCGTTCAGGTTATATAACCATTGACTGGATTATCCAGGAACTCTGCCATCTTCTTCCCTAGAGTTTTCATAAAAAGGAGTGTCTTCTTTGATGGAGATGATGGACATAGTTTTTCCAGATGACCTCTTTGGGCTGGTTCCAATTCCGTGGTTTTTAATTCAAGTTTTTTCCCCCTTATTCTCCAGATTTATATATTTTTTTAATTATAAGAGAAATATGTTTGTTTAAAAAAATCTGAGGTTTCAGAAACTTATAAAGTAAAAAAATGAAAGCCGCTGCTCCACTTTCTTTCCCAAGAGCGAAGCACTATTAATGGTTTAATGTCTTTTCCTGCTTTTTATTTTAAATATAAAAACTTACATATGTACATGTCATGACTTTCATAAAAATGCGATTATAGTTTCCATTCCCCTTTAGTTTGCGTCTTTCCTCTCATCATTGTGTGTGTATGTTTTCTTCTTTTTAATGATTATGTACAATTTCTTTGCATAGATATACCATAATTTTGTAACTGCTCTCAAGTAGGTGTATACTGGGGTTGTTTCCAAAATTTACTATTGGATGTAATGCTGCAAATATCCTTGTGCTTTACTAAAGGTGTGTCCAGAGTATGTGCTCAATTTTATCAAGTGCTTGTTTTACATTATATGCTCAGGTAACCATATGGTTTTTCTCCTCTAAATTATTGATATATAGAGGGTATTATGTTGAAAGTCATCAAAAAGGGTGAAGATTGTACAGAAGGTCCCTCACTTATGGTTCAGCTTATGATTTTTGGGCAAAAGTGAAATGTATTCAGTAGAAACTATACTTTGAATTTTGACCTTTTCCTGGGCTAGTGACATACAGTGTGATCCTCTCTTGTGATGCTGGGCAGTGGCAGCAACTGCAGCTCCCGGTCAGCCATGCGATCAGGAAGGTAGACAACCAGTACGGTTATAACCATTCTGCACCCTGACAACCATTCTGTTTTCACTTTCAGTATAGTAGACAACAAGTTACATGGGATATCAACACTGCATTATAAAACAGGCTTTGTGCTAGGTGATTTTGCCCAACCATAAGCTAAAGTAAGTGTTCTGAGCACATTTAAGGTATGAGGTGTATTGAGCTCATTTAGACTTAATGATATTTTACACTTCAAATGGATTAGTCAGGACATAATCCCACTGCAAGTCAAGGAAGTTTTATACTGCCATATTTGCTTTTGAAAACCCATCAGATCATCCCTCCTTCTGCTCTAGTATTTCTTAGTGAGAACAGCTCAGCTGAATTTCCCTCCAGTATTGGAATAGATCATTGTTCTTTTTTTTTAACTTTAGATCATTGTTTCTTTGAATGAATCTCATGAACTGGTTGGCTTGTGTTAAAGAACCATCTTTTATCAAAAACAGTTGTTCTTGGTTTTGTTATTATTGTTTTGAGCTCAGTTACACAGTTGAAATTTCTAAGTCAGATGTGGGTATGAGGCTCTACCACTGTAATGAACTACTGGAAAGATCTTTCTATTGTACTTCCCTTGAATTTTTGGCTCTAGCCCTACTTGGCTCACGGTGGGTTTGCTTTTGTTTTTAATATACTGTTGAATTCACTGTGCTCCACTTTTGTATGACTTTCTATGAGTTTATCTCTTTCTGTTTTTCACAAGTTCCCTAATAGGTAACCTTTGTACATGTGCTATAATGTACTGTTAATAAACTTTTTCAAGTAGTTTAAAAACCTTTTAAAAAATATCCTGTGTTTAAGTAGCCATTTATGCTTTGGCAGAAATTACTTTGAGACTGATGACTGCAGCTTTCCAAACTGATTTACTCAAAGCAAGCATCTTCCAGTATCCTTGAAGTTTGGAGACCATGGGGGTTCCATTTTTAAGGCCGATACGTTGCTGTTTTAAATTATACTGAAAACTCTAAACATATGGAGCTTTTCATCTACCCTTCCATCACACATGTTAATGAATGTCGTAATCTTATTTTTATTTGGCCACATGAATCTCAGTGCCCACATGATGTGATTGAGACTGATGGTATGGTTGAAGGTTAGTTAGGAAGATCAGAGAGCATCAAGTCAGAATGCTTCTCCCCCTCTAATTTCTGAATCTTTTATCTGGTGAGACACAGCAGAGCTGGCTGCTTGCATCCGTGGGTAGTGCAGCCTTAGAATATCCGTGGCACTCTCCCTCCTCTCTATTAGGAACGCAGCGCAAAAGCAAATTGGGGATGCACTTTACAGTGTCTGCAGGAAGTTTGCAGTTTATTTATTAACACTAAATGCATCTGTTGCGCTGCGGTGATGAGATGAATCCTCATTTTTAATATTTGATTTGCAACTGATTAATCGCTTGAAGCCTTCGCTGTCGTACAAATGTAGACTACTGATGTGACTGGGAAGTGTACCAGATTTAGAATCAGACAGCAGGTTGTGTGGTGGGCAGCCCTCAAACCACAGAACACCTGGAGCTGGGCTGTAGAGGGAATAGTACCAAGGTGAAGGGGCACACTGCCGTTGTTTTTTTGTTTTTTTTTTTTTTGGTGGTGACTCTAGGGAAAAGGTAGTGTTGAAAATTGTCTCAGAACATGAAATCTGGGAAATAGCTGCTGTAAAAATGAGGGAAAGCTAAATTGTGTCAGTAAAAAAGAGAGAAAAAAGGGGTTATTCTTATGATCACTGCCTCTGACACTTTGGCCTTTTCCTTGAAAATATACTTCCCATATGTGGAGTTTCACAGGCACCTCATGGGATTGGGACTGTCTGTGATCATACGGACGAAATAAAACGCCTGGTTTTTGTTCTTGAAAATACGTTTGAGGGCTTGCATTCTTCAGTGTTTGCAAGAATCTGAGCTGAAGACCTCACGCTGATCGGGCTGTGATTGGCTTCTCTTTGCTGGTGCATTATATTGTTGGGCTTGTCAGAATGTGAAAAATCCACAGGCCACCAAGTGGGGAAATCTAAGCTACTTAACATCCTTTTTCTTTAGGTGTATATATATATATTTTTTGAACACTTTTTTTTTTTTTAAGAACAGTGTTAGGTTCACAGCAAAATTGAGAGGAAGATACAAAATTCCTATAATATACCTTTTGCTCTTACACACGTATAGCCTCCCCCATTACCACCATCGCCCAGCAGAGTGGGAGATGAACTTATAATTGATGAACTTACATTGACAAGTCATAATTACGCACAGTCCATAATTTACATTAGGGTTCACCCTTGTTGTTGTACATTCTATGGATTTGAACTAATGTATAGTGGCATGTATCCACCCATCACTACAGTATCATATAGTATATTCACTGCCCTAAAAATCCTCTGTGTTCTGCCTGTTCATCTGTCCCACTTCCTTAACCCCTGGCAACCACTGATCTTTTACTGTGTCCCTAGTTTTGCCTTTTCCAGAATGTCATAGAGTTGGAATCATACAGTATATAGCTTTTCAGATTGGCTTCTTTCCTAGTAATACACATTTAAGCTTCCTCCCTGTCTTTTCATGGCTGGATAGCTTATTTCTTTTTAGTGATGAATAATATTCCATTGTCTGATTGTGTCACAGTTTATCCATTTTCTTACTAGACGACATCTCAGTTGCATCTATGATTTGGCAGTTATGAATAAAGCTGCCATAAACATCTGTGTGCAGGATTTTGTGGGAGCCTAATGTTTTAATTCCTTTGGATAAATACGAAGGAGCACAGTTGCTGGATCATATGCTAAGGGTATGTTTGGTTGAGTAAGAAACCGCCAAACTGTCTTCCACAGTGATGGTACCATTTTTAAATTCCTGTCAGTAATGAATGAGAGTTCCTGTTGCTTCACATCCTTGCCAGCATTGGGTGTTGTCAGTGTTCCAGATTCTGACTATCCTAATAGGTGTATAGTGGTCTTACGTTGTTTTACTGTGCGCTTCCCTGATGACATAAGATGTGGAGCATCTTCCCATGTGCTTATTTGCCATCTGTATATATTTTTTGGTGAGGTGTCTCCTAAGACCTTTGGCTCATTTTTAATTGGGTTATTTTCTTATTGTTGAGCTTTAAGAGTTCTTTGTACATTTTGGATCTTCCCTTATGTCTTTAGCATCTTTGTCTCAGCCTTGAATTCCAAGTCTAGCCTTACTGACTTCGTGTGTATATAAATATGAGGTGACCCTACATATAAGGCATTTCCCCATTTTGCTAATGAGAAGAATGTAGGGGGCTTTTATTTTGCCAACTTGAATACAAACACTTTTATTAATACAGATGAAATGGGAAATGTGTATAGTATTTATTGACTTAGTTATATACTCTATAAAATAACAATATTATTACATTTTTCTGTGCCCACATTTTATAAAAGTGTGTACCTATGTCTCACCAATAGAGGGAGGGGAGTGAGGCTTATGTCTGGGGATGTGATTGTCATTGCTGCCGAGGTGGAAGTACCCTTAGAGATCCTGTCCAAGACCCTTAGGTTACAGGTAAGGAAACAGGCTCAGTGCAGGCACACAGCAGGCTGTGGCAGAGCTGAGCTTGAATTCATGCTGCTTTTTCTCAAACTGGGGCAAAAGTGTTTCTGGGGGTTGTAAGTATCCAGGGTTACATGAAACCACGGGCTAAATACGGTACACCCACATGAATCATCAATTTAACCTGAATATGTGGTGATAAAATATAAGAAGTTGACCTGTAAATAATCTTGAGTGTTTTTTTATAGAACTGAGAGTCAACTCCTCTGGTGTTGAGCATAAAATTCATATGAAATTTTAAGATAAAATATGAGACATCAGGAAATTTGAGGCAGCTTCACCTCCGGGCCACTACAGGGAATTCATTCAGTGTCCAAATACATAAGGGGTACAGATATTAGGAGAAATGGTTAAGGACTTCTGTATTACATCATTAAGGATATTATGAAGATGCTCCTCCACACGTGAAATTTCAGTTAAGGAACATTGACCCGATGTGAACAAAGAAACTGCGAGGCGGAGTAAAAGTGCAACTCTACCAACCACCAACAGATGGTGGTAGTGGTCGTTTAGTTGATGCCCCTTTGGGCTTGGGCACAGGTATTTTTTAGCACTCACCTCTTTCGAACCTAGTTAACACATCAATAGAGAAGCTGGGCTAGAAGAAAGCAATTTTTCATGCTTGTTTATGGCCTGGTTGCATGCCACTGAAGATCAGTTGGTTCCCTTCTTCTGTAATTCTGCGCTTGCCAAGAAAGTTGGAATAGTTTCTTTCACACTTTAATATTGAATAAGACCTGTCTTGATAGTGTCCTTGGTAGTACATTTTTAAAGGAATGGATTTGCAATTACAGCTACAAGTCTGTTTCCTGTGAGATCAGTTTCTCGTACATTGATTTAGCGGTATCTGATCATCTCTTAATTAACTGATAACATGCAATTAATTTCTGGGCAGAAGACCGTATCATGGTGTTATTATAATCCAGGAACTCTCCCCTTTCCTCTGGACCTCCTGCAGATTCCCTTCTATTCAACAGTCTTGCAGGGTTTCTTTTTTCCCCTCTTACTTGAAGAATGGCAGAATGGTTATTCTCCTTTTTACTTTAACAGCTCCAGACACTTTCAAATGTAACCATTTTCATTCCATTTCTGCACGTGGGCATGTAAAGTAAAAGTGACAGTAAACTGATGTAACATGCAGATTTTACACAAATTGGTATAAGCAAAGAAACATGGCTTCTTTTAAAGCTCTTTGTAAAATCTCCCAGCAGTTTTCTACTTGTGCACCTAACTAGTATATACAGATAGAGCAATGACAGCTTGATTCTCTAAAGTACTTTTTTGTCATGGAATGAATTTTGTCAGGTTGGGGATAGGATCTGGGATTTTCAAACTAATGCCTTCAAGTCTATAGTATAGATAATGTCCACTTTTTTCTTTTGCATTCTATTACGTAAATGACATGAACATATTTCGTGAATCCAAAAGCGACATTTCCTGGTGTCTCTTCAAGTTAAAGATTTCTGGTGAATACAGTTTATTGTAATACTAGTTTGGGGGATTGTTTTTCTCAGGGATGCAGCAGACACTTTGCATAATGGATGGCTGCATTTCTAATTTGGGATTAAACTTTCATCTCCCTCAGATGTGAAGTGGAAACTAGCCTTTTTCCAGCAGTGATTTCACCCCAGCTTTGTGTCTACGGTGCATAGATTGTATTTCTTTTTTTTTTAATTTATTTATTTTTGGCTGTGTTGGGTCTTCGCTGCTGCACGCGGGCTTTCTCTAGTTGCGACGAGCAGGGGCTACTTTTTGTTGCGGTGCATGGGCTTCTCATTGCGGTGGCTTCTCACCGCGGAGCACGGGCTCTAGGCGCGTAGGCTTCAGTAGTTGGGGCACATGGGCTCAGTAGTTGTGGCTCACGGGCTCTAGAGCACAGGCTCAGTAGTTGTGGCGCATGGACTTAGTTGCTCTGCGGCATGTCCAATCCTCCCGGACCAGGGCCTGAACCCATGTCCCCTGCACTGGCAGGCGGATTCTCAACCACTGCGCCACCAGGGAAGCCCCGAATAGATTGTATTTCTGTCAAGGAATCTATCTTTGGCCAGATTGCTCATAGTTCTATGAAGAATGGAGTTGTACAAACTTTTCTCCTTTGGGAATTTGATCCACTGTGTACAGTGTGGGACGGAAATCTGGGAAGGAGTAAAGCGCTGGGTATCATGTGGTTTTACAGAATGGATTGTTATGTTTACATTCAATCTATTGATTCTATTTACAGAATAGCTATGGAGAGGTCTTCCATGCAGTCTAGCTGTGTCTCCTCAATTCATAGAAAAGGGATTTGAGGCTCTGAGAAGGCAAGTAATTTCCCAACGTGACACAACTAATGGGGGGCAGATGTCTCCTGTTAAGTTTTTCATGAACCATTATGCCAGACCCCTAGAAATTAGAGATTATGGTAAGGCTTGGTGTCTGCAATTTTATTCTTATTTTTAAAAGTATCTCACAGGTATTTCTAATTTATAGCCAGGTTAAGGAATTCTATTCTGTTTCTCCTGATTTACAGCCGTGCTTCTCAACCAGGGATGATGTTGACTCACAGGGGTCATACAGCAAACTCATTTGGGTGAGACTGGTTCTTACCAGGACACTTTTAATTGTCACAAATGGGAATGGCTCCTGGTATTTAGTTGGTAGAGACCAGAGATGCTGCTGAACACCTATAACGCACAGCAGTGCACAGCAAGGAATTACTCAGCCCGAAGTGCCATTAGTGCCAAAACTGAGAAGCACCTAACTCACTGGGATTTATAGCACAGGGTCTAGAGTCTGCCAATCTCCAGATTGAATTTTAGTTCTTACCAGCTCTGTGGCCCTAGGCAAGTTACTTAATCCCTTGAAGCTCATTTTTCTCACCTGTAAAGTGGGGATATTAACAGGATACTTCACAGGATAATGTAAAACGCTAAGAAGAATTCGTGCCTGATAGTAAATTCTTAGTGAGCATTCGGTGTTATGATTAACAGTTATCATTACAGTGCATGACTTTTAGTTTTGATACAACGTCATAAGACATAGCTAAAAACTGTGAGGGAATACCCTCGAAAGGTGGAAAGTTACAAAAAGCACTTTGGCACATTCTGGAGGCTTAATACATTCTTGTTGATTTTTATTAACTTGAAAAATATGAGTGAGTGTGTGTGTGTGTGTGTGTGTGTGTGTGTATGTTTGTGTACCATGGCTGTTTTTCTGTACATATCTAGTAGGAATGATGAGTCGCAAATATGCACAGCCTCAGGCTGTATTGATCCATATCAATTGTGGAGGGAGCTGAGATTCCTTGGGGAAGTAGTGAGAACAGATAAGCTCCAGCGGTGCTCAAAATGATCCCAGGGAAGACAGTGCTCACTGACTACTTGGGGCCAGATTCCTGCTTACACTTCCTTTAATCCTGTAAGAAGAGAATACGGAGTGACTGGGTAGGGGAGGTAAGGTGAGTTTGGGTTTTACTTGTGGCATTTTCTTTGCAAACAGTTTTAGCTAGGTTGTAAACTCCTTATGGGCAAAGACCTTTGTTATACCTCTTCTGTAGCCCATAGTGACTAGGCCTGTGCCAGACATGTGGGTGGTCCATAAGCATTTGTTTTGGGGTTGAAGAATTGAGGGCAGCCTCAGAATTTCCATGTAACCTGTGTAAAAGACAGGAATACAGATGAACTAGTCTCTGCTTGAGTCACATTTAAAAAAAAATCTTAGTACTGATAATAATAATGATGGCAAACACTTATGTATGTATATATGCATGTACATGTATGCAGTTACATGTATATACATACATGTGTGTGCATGTATATAAACATGATGTGCTGGTAAATGTTTAACATTGACTCTAGCTTTGGCAGAGGATGACTGATGTCACTGAATAGGGAGTTGGGAGAAGATTTGGCTCTCGTGAGCCAGTACACATCAGCTCCAGTACACAGCTGTGTTTTTTTTGTTTTAATTAATTGATTATTTATTTATTTTTGGCTGTATTGGGTCTTCGTTGCAGCGTGTAGGCTTTCTCTAGTTGCAGCTAGTGGGGGGCTACTCTTCATTGCGGTGTGCGAGCTTCTCCTTGTAATGGCTTCTCTTGTTGCGGAGCACAGGTTCTAGGCGCGCAGGCTTCAGTAGTTGTGGCTTGCAGGCTCAGTAGTTGTGGCGCACGGGCTTAGTTGCTCTGCAGCATGTGGGATCTTCCCAGGCCAGGGCTCGAACCCATGTCCCCTGCATTGGCAGGCAGATTCTTAACCACTGCACCACCAGGGAAGTCCCTAGTACACAGCTGTTTAATGGCCCTGGTGTGTGCCAGGTACTAAGCTAAGTGTTATAAATGTATTAGCTCATTTCAACCTCATGTCAGCCCTTTTGAGGTAGATGTACTACTGTCATCCCCCTTTTGCAGGTGAGGAAACTGAGTACAGAGAGTTTAAGCAACTAGCCTAAGGTCACACAGCTGGTAAATGGCCGAGCTGGGCTGGAGACACAGGCAGCCTGGGGTCAGGGTGCATGCCCTGCACCTCAGCATTATACTGTCATCTCTCAGAAAGCTCTAAGGAGTCCAGAATTACTTCTGAAAGGCACGCATTCCTCCTGGCTCTCTCTTTTCTCCCACACATGCAGCTCTTCCTTCCCTTGCCAATGCCAAGAACACATCACGCTCCTCATGCAGGCGTGTCTCTGATGGCTTCGGAAGGTAAAATTAAGTTTTATCTTCTGGCTGCTTGTCTCACAGGAGCTGGCCGCTGTGGAATTTTGAAGAACCGAACTCTTCTCTGCATTACATTTGTGCATTCTGTTTAAACCTCAGTGAAACCACCCCCTCCCATATCCCCAAAGACTCTAATCCCACTTGTCCATTTCGAATTGTCCCTCAAGGCCTAGCCCATTGCTTCCTTCTTTATGGAATCTCTCCTAATGTCACCAAATTACTTAAATAAAGGCCTTTTGAAAACGAAATTATCTTATTTTGAAGACTTTTTCCCTCTGTTCTGACTCGAGGCAGAGGGAAGGCCATTTGTACTCCATGTGGACAAACAGGACACTGCCATTTTTCTTGTATAAGACCATTCTTTTGTCATGCTCAGCTCTCCCCGTGGGATAGTTGTAGGTGTTTCTCAAAGACTAAACTGGATCGCATTGTCTGGTTTCGATGGATATTGTCATGGAGAAAAGGAAGTGAGACCAGTGCTCATCTCCCCCTGAGGACCCTTAACTGTGGTCATGCAGCAAATGGGGCCGCTGTGGGCTTTCTGAAGGGACTCAAAGCTGGGTAGTGACTGATCTGCGATGAATCCTTATGTTGAGGAGTCATACAGGATCCATGAGAGCACTTAAGGGCCCATTGGTGGTGGGTGATTTTATCTTTCTCTGTGGCCTCTGGCACCAAGATATTCAAACAACATTGTTCCCTGGAGTTTTAAAAGAAATCCATCGTCAGCTAAGCCTGGGAACTGCTTATTGAACCGTATTTTAGACATGTTTCCCTCCTATATTCCCTTTAGGGACTTTCTGAGCTTTTATTACACTAATATGTGATGGAATGTCTGCAAGGTTTTACCTAGCAACTTTCCTAGGCTCACCTGCCATAGAAGTCTTTCTTCTCAAAGAATTTTATGGGACTTGTGTTCAGTAGAACAGCCTCTGGGGAATCCTGTATTAAAGATAAAAATTATTGGACATTTGGGGATGACCCTGAGATCCACACTGAGTAGGAGTCAGTTATCGTTCTCTTAAGAAAATACATTTCCAGGAATACCCTGGTGATCCAGTGGTTAGGGCTCCGTGCTCCCACCACAGCACGGCCAAAAAAAAAAAAGAAAGAAAGAAAATACATTTCCAAGTCATTATTCATAGTCCTGTCATTTGTGTACTACTCTGATTACTAATGTATTGGTACATGGTAAACACGTGCGCAAATACAAAGTTTTCAAGGGGTGGGAAATTTAAACTTCTGAGAGTGACCAGGAGTTGATGATGAACCCATTACGTATTGATAAACACCAGTCAGTGTAACTATGGTTCGTACAGGAAGCCTTCTGCCTTAGCAAGTAGACTTCTGTCTGGAATTTGAGGTGGGACTACTTTTTGAATGACCATATGGAAGGTGATGGAATTTTTTTTCCTAATGGTTTAGGTAAATTGTTGGCTGGTAGCAAAGATATGATCCGAATAGTTTCACAACATCAGCTTGTATGACTGTAGGCAACTCTCTGTGCCATTCACATTGAATTCAGGGTGATGCCAAAAGCTAGGATGAATAGTTAAATTTTGTTAGAGAGCATCTTTTATCCCAGTTTTTCATAAACACAGGTCTGGATGAAAAGCTTTTCAAACATTTAGATTTATGGACCCCAGTGCTGAAAATTTTAATTCAGAGCACTGAGGTGAAACTTAGAAATGTGTGATTTCTAAAAGTAGTCTAAAAACAGTTGATGCTTGTTATTTGCAGTAGTTATGTTCTGTACAGTTGCTAGAACGCTGAATTTGCAAACATTGACCATTGCTCCTAGGGGAAATACAGGGTTAGGTTCCTGTAAGCGTCTGGTCACATTTTCATCAGTCACTCAGTACATGTCCTTATTTTATTTGTGTTTCTGTTTAAAGACACTTTATGTAACATACAGTTATAAAAATCATGTATGCAGTATTTCTTTATAATAGAACAGGAAATGAGAAAGATTTAATAATTTCCTAACCCTGGATAATGTGACTGTAAATTTCTTTGACTTTCAGTCTCACAGTGCTATCTACCATGCTTTTTTTTTTTTAATAAGTTGTCATCTCAAGAACTCACAAATACAGCCACTTTTCTATTTTTCTGTAGTTTTATCATGCACTATAAATATTACTTTTAACACTCTTTGGAGTAGCCTCATGTACAGATGGGCAAATTTTCTCTTTCTTTTTCTGGATGTGCCTTTCTGTTGAACTCATGGCTAACAGCACTATACAGTCCTTCGATATCTGAGGGGGATTGGTTCCAGGACCCTTGCCCTGGGGATACCAAAATCTAAGGATACTTATATAAAATGGAATAGTATTTGCACATAACCTAGGCACTTCCTCCTATGTATTTTAAATCGTCTCTAGATTAGTTATAATACCTGATACAATGTAAATGCTATATACATAGTTGCTGGTGCATAGCGAATTCGAGTTTTGCTTCTTGGAACTTTCTGGAATTTTTTCTTTTGAATATTTTTGATCTGAGGTTGGTTGAATCTGCGGATGTTCAGGGCCACCCGCAATTGATGCCTAAATGAAGCTTATCTAAAGCATAATTTCTCTGTAAGGCATATCACAGCCTTCATGCACTTTGGGACACGAGACAGCCTTTTAGCAGTACACTTGAGGGTTCCTTTGAAGTCATATCAAAAAACACAAAAATGTGAAAACATGGCACTTAATAGATGCCATGGAAAAGGCATAGATGCCAATGAAAAGGACACTTGTTTATACTTTGAGAGCTGAAATAAGAAGGTAGAGCATCACCTTATTTGATCTCCTGTAGCATGCATGTTGGTCAACTAAAATTTTTCACTGGTCCTTGTGTGTCTGTGACTCACCAGGAGAGTGCCACAAGTGTTGATTTTTGGGGTTACAAATAGGTGAATTCACAAATATCTACTCCATAAATTATCAGGAGCAACAGTATTTCTCCATGTGAAGCTAGATTGGGGAACCACTGGTGTGGCAGAATTCAAATCCCTCTTCCATCAGTTAGTCTGAGAGTAGTGTAACCTGACACGTTATTTAGTTTCTCTTAGCCTCGGTTTTTCTTCTATAAAATGTGGCAATATCAGATGCCCCCTCATAAGGTTGTCATAAGCATTAAATGAGATAAGTCTTTTAGAACAATAGTTTACATATATGCATACTCAATAAATGTCACCTTTTGTGTTATCGGTGGTGATATTAGACTTGGAGTAAACTGGGGTATAGAACTACTTCGTGCAAATGGGTTACTTTCTCTGCATCTGTTTTCTGTGCAGTGCGTACTGTAATAGTTACATTTGTTGTCCAGTGCCGAGGTTAGGAGGGACCGACCTTCTGTGCAGTTGAAAGTCCGTGTATAACTTTATAGTAGTTTTGGTTCCACATCCACAGGTTCAACCAGATCATGTAGTAACTTAGTTATTTATCAATGAAAAAAAAATCTGCGTGTCAGTTGATCCACCCAGTTCAAACTTGGGCTGATCAAGGTTCAGCTATACTTAACAGGGCTGTGGTGAGCCTTCTGTGACGTACCATAGGTGACAGAATTTGGTTAGTTCTGAAGCCCATCACAGTTGAGAACAGTTGCAGTGTTATGGAGAAGTATGAATGCGGTCTACCATTTTCCTAATAATCATAAGTATCACTTAGTCAGCATTTACAGTATGTTTCCATGAGGAGTTAACATTTTGGGGTTAAAATGCTTTCCTCACCACTTGGCATATGGTAGTTCTTGTTAACTGTAATGATCATTCCTTTGCTTTAGGCTAGTGGTTCACAGTGGAAGTGATTGTGATCATCAGAGGGCATTTGGCAATGTCTGCAGACCTTTGTTGGTTGTCATACTGGAGGAGGTGCTACTAGCTTCTAGTGGGTAGAGGCCAGGCATTTTGCTAAGCTTCTTACATATACAGGACAGCTGCCCACAGCAAAGAACTATCCAGTTCAAAATGTCACTAGTGCCCAGGGCAAAAAACCCTAAACTAAACTGACAGTTCCCTGAGGTCAGGTACTATGACTTACCTCACCCTCCTGAACCCTGGTATAGGAGTGGAAGATTCTACAAAGGCACTTAGCCCTTTGGTTTGGTGTGTCCGCACATTGGCTTCATGACCTCCAAGTCTTAAGACTCAATCCTTGACATAGCTCCTCCCTTCTGATTTTATTATTTTAAAAGTTTCAATTGTGCCATATTTGAAACATAAGGAAAAAAACAGAAAATAGTATAAGCAGTGCTCGCAGTGTGGTCTGTGGACTGGTGCCAGTCTGCAAACTGTTATCAGCCCAGAAGGAGGCCAGTAGAGAAGGTGGGAGGAAGAGTTTAGGCATTGTGAGAGCAATTGGCCCATCCTGTGGTGCTTCTGTTGCATATACAGAAGTATCAGGCTGCAGAAGGTTGGACATTTAAAACTACCCTTCTCTTTCGGAAGTTTGAGAAGCACAGATAACCAATGCTCAGATTCTGACTTTCCAGATTTCACAGATGTTGACATTTTGCTATCTTAAGTTCATATTTGTCCCTCCCTTTGTCTCACTCTGCCACCTTTTCCCTATTTGTTAAAGACGTAGCACACTGCAGACATACTTATTGAACCCCCAGTCTGTGCTTGGTACAGGATTTGTCCTTCTCTGGAACAGGCGTTGCAGTGCTCTGCCCAGCACCCCACATCTCTGCTCTACCCATTCCCTGCCCCATCCCCGGCCCCCGAAATCACAGCAAGTCCACAGAACCAGCAGCTAGAAAAACAACAAACACATACCTACCATTCTGACCTCTCAAACTTCCATTAAGATCAGAGGTTGGTAAACTACCCCCATTTCAGTAAAGTTTTATTGGAACACACCCATGCCTACTCGTCCATGCATTGTCTGTGGCTGCTTTCACACTAAATGGCTGAATCGAGTGGTCGCTACAGAATCCATATGGTCTGCAAAGTCTAAAATAATCAGTGTGGCCTTTTATAGAAAACATTTGTTGATCCCTAATTTAGACAAGTACTTTTTCATGTAAAACCAGGCTAGGGTGCTCATTTGCATATCAGGTCGAAGCAAATTGATTTCTCCTTGGACTGAATAGGTTCTACTTGTTACGGTGGGGCTGAGGCGAATGGATCCAATCTAATGACCATTTTAATTTTTTTTCCTTTAATTCACCTTTTGGTTTGTTCTGATTGAGCTTCTATCCTGAATTTGTTAGTGGAGTTCTTGGTAATTCCTGTTTTTTCAGTATGTCCATGGCCTGCTCTCTTGGTGGCAATAATAAAAAGATACAAAGATGATTATGAGACTAGAAGTAACAGGTCATGATTACTAATACCAAGTGCCAGGTTATGTACTTCATATGCTTCACATCTTAACAAGTCTGTCATCCCCTGTTTTCAAATGGGGAAACTGACGCCCACAGATGAGATGCCCAAGGTCTCCCATCTTGGAAGGAGCAGGACAGGGATTCCAACTCAAAAGTCTTGACCTGAGTCCAGTCATAACCCTTATGCAGCAGAGCCTTTTGCTTATTGATGTGTTCCTGTGGTTTCTGTTTCCCCATATATTTTAGAGTGTTAATTTTCCAGCTGTGTTTCTGAAAAACCAAGAGGTCATTTTAAATGGCTGTTTTCTGCTGAATTTGTCCTTGTTTAATTATGAAGATGACTTGTGTGTTTAATAAGATGCCCCTTCCAAAACAACATACGGAATTCATTTTGTTGACAGGAAATCATTTATTCTGTAATTTACATAGGATAATGGAGGTATGCTTTGACATTTGCTTTTCTCCCCACTGATTCTAGATTGAGACTGGGGATCGGAAAAGGCCTAGTTCTACCCCCATGGGGATAGATACCCACAATTAATCTCTTTGCAAACCACCCGGTGCACAAATGTGTAGAAGACAGACATTTGAGCTTTGCAATTTGTTTTTTATTTTCTAGAGCTCTAAACTGATGTCAGGAAAAATGGTTCTGTGTCCTGAAGGGTGCCTAATTTGCCTCAGAAAAATGAGTATTCATGCTGGAATCCTGGAGTGTAGTTTAGTGTTTTGTTTGATGTGCCTGTGAGGTGCCAGTTTGATAAGTGTGTGTTTGTTTGAACTTGATGCGTTTCCCCCTACCATTCTTATTCCCAGAATTAAATTCTAGTAATAATTGGTTCTTTGGCATCATATAGATGATTCTATCATGTTGTAATAGCTTGTTATGGAAGACTAGACATTGTGGCCTCCCATGGAGATGATGTTCCTTGTTAATCTTGTTTCATTACAGCAAAATTTGTCTAATATGAAAGTGAAAAGAATAATTAGAAGATGTCAGAAAACTTTTTGACATTCCCGCTTTCTGTGATTTTAAGTATAGTTTGAAATAATCATGTGATAAGAGCAGAAATCTGGCCCACTTTCCCCTAATGAGATCTGGAAACTTTTTCAAAAGACAATAATGTTCTTCATTCCCAGTGAACGTATAGATTTCAGAGTAGTCAAGGGACGGTCACTTTGTATAGCTAGACACCACCCTGCCCAAAGGTGAATAAGTATGGGTGTTTGCGTGTTTATCTTAACCTTGTCTGAGTTTTCTAGGATGTTTTTTGTCTGTGGCCCTAGACAAGGCCATGTCTCACCTAGCATTTTGTACTTGACCCTTGTTGCACTCGCCACAGTTGTGATTATTTGTATAATTGTGCATTTAATGTGTATTTCCATTGCTTGACTGTGAACTCAGAGAGGGTGAAACCCTTGTCTGATGTCTTTACCTTCATGGCCCTAGGACCCTGCAGAGTGGGTGACATGGGATAGTCACTTAGTGAATATTTGTGGAATGAATGAATCAAATCAATGATCTTTTACCGCACCAAAATTGTTGGGTTCCCTTGGAGGCTGAAACTGCCTGTCTCTTTCTTGTATGTACCCAACAACCGAGCACAGAGGAGTCTTTTTCTAAATAGCAGTTAAATTGGATAGCTAAGTGATTTCTATGTGGCCAATTTATAATCTGTTTTTTTTTTTCGTATTGTTCTGGACAGGCTATAAACCATGGGTTCAATCCATCACCTGGAGAGACCCAACCAAACTCTGGGAACCTGCTTTCTTCACCATCTACTCATTTGGAAATTTGAGGGATGAGAAAGGTAGAACCTGGGGCTGACATCACTGTAACACAGGGAGTGGTTTGGTGCGGATTTTCTCCAGAAGCAGAATTGGCAGTTCTGGAATAATTACACAGCACAACATAGTGGGTATGAGCCTGGACTTGGTAGTCAGACACACTCGGTACTTCCTGTCTGAGTGACATTGGGCAAGTTATTGAATCTGGCTGAGCCTCACTTTCCCCTTCTACAAAATAGGGATAAATAGGACCTACCTGGTAGTTGTTGGGATTAGATGAGTATACAGGACTGGCATGAGACACGTGAAGAGGGAGCCACTATCATTGATCCTTAAAAGAAGGCGTTGTGGATGTAAGTTCTGGTTGACTTCTAGTAATTACTGTGTTTGTCTTCATCCTGATGTAGTTATATCAAGGTACTGGGACAGAAAACCTTCAAATTTGGACTCCACACAGTTTTGTACTTCAAAGATATTTCATTTGGTTTTGGTGTTGGATAGAAACTTAGGTAGGAGGACAAAAAGTGGCTTCTGAGCTGATAAAAAAAATTCAAAGCTGGATTTAAGAGAGAGTGAGCCCGCGTGATAGATGACTTTTATCGCACATCGTTGCTACTCAAAGTGTGGTCCATGGACCAGCAACATTGGCATCACCTGGGAGCTTGTTAGAAGCTCAGAATTTCAGGGCTCGCCTCAGTCCTAAGGAACCAGAATCAGCATTTAAACCAAATTCCTAGATAATTGAAAGAAAGGCACATTAGTATCTGAGAAGAGATATCCTGTAGAATTCATTTGCTCATTACCTTAATTTGGTAACTAGCAAGTGGGAATCTTGGTGCTTATAGATGGTATTGCAGGACAGAAAAGGTAAAAAATCATTTAAAAATTAAACTTGATTGTGAAAATAGCATTTTACTTGACCACTGGATTTTTGACTGAACAGCAAACT
Organism: Neophocaena asiaeorientalis asiaeorientalis; assembly: GCF_003031525.2. Classification (NCBI taxonomy): domain Eukaryota; kingdom Metazoa; phylum Chordata; class Mammalia; order Artiodactyla; family Phocoenidae; genus Neophocaena; species Neophocaena asiaeorientalis. The sequence goes on along the minus strand of NW_020173512.1, from coordinate 335,497 downwards.
TAGGAAAAGTCAACAGTGATATTTATAAAGAGAACTATATAGTTCTCTGGAGCCCAAAAGAAAGATTTTGTAAATGATTTTGAGCCAAAAAAACAGAATTGGTTAATGTTAAGAAACCCTCACCTCATTCCACCTTTGCAATACAGATTGTTCTTTTCAGCCTTAAATCTCTTTCCCCAGGGTACAAAGGATTAAGTCACTAATTTTCCTTGGCGTGGCTTCCACATCATTTTAAAGTCCTAACGTACTGAATTCATGTTAAACTCCAAATGATTTTCTGTGTGCACACAATGATTCTCTGATAAATATATCAGATGTGGTGTAAGCGTTTTACATGCATGATCTCAATTAACAATGACCCTCTATGGAAGGTATTGCTATGCTAGTTTGATAGATGAGGAAATTTCACTCAGACTGTTGGTCTTCCCAGTAGCAGGTAGCCATTCAATGGCAGAATCAAGATTTAAACCAAGGTCTTAGTGCTGTTGCTTCTGTTGCAGGGTTTTATGCAAGTTGGTTTGATTTTTATTGGGCTTTGCTCCAGACTTCGGAGCAAAGAGTCATTGCTACTGGATTTTGGCTGCGCAAAGCTCAGGCTAATTAGGATGCAGCCAAGTAGAGATTTTTATAGAAACCAAAGTTTAACCAGGCTGTTGAAGCGGGCGGGGTGGGGAGGTTCACTGCACTGGCTCCCAATTGCTTGGGGATCCTGCTTTGTGTTCCCTTTAACAGAGGGGTTTATTTAGGAAATAAGTGCAGCTTTCTCCCTCAGTGACTGGCTACATATGCCTCTTGTACATACAAAGTAGAGAGCATTTTCCCCCATCCCTCTTAATTAATTCAAAGGCATGTGTTCTATTGTTTTACCTGGGAGGCATTGTTAGCACAGGCTCTGGAGGTGAATCCCAGCTCCACATTGACTGTATACGTTGGGCAAGATACTACGCCTGCCTCTGTTTCTGTTTCCTTTCTTTACATTGGGGCTAACAGTAGTATTTACCTCCTAGGGATGTGGTGGGGTTGAAGGTAGGGCAGCATATAAGGTTCTTAGTCCAATACTTGGCAGGTAGTAGGCATTCCATAAATCTTAGCTATTGATATCATTATCCTTAGCCTCCTTATCATCATGTTTGATATTGTATCTCTTTTTTGATGCCTCCAGATATAGCCTGTGTTTGGTGTGGAACACAATAGATATTCTTTAATTTATTCCCATTTCTTTGTTAGATAGCCCTTCTTTATTTCTCCCCCCGGAATAAGAAGTTTGTACTAAAAGATTCTTTTGTCCTTTTACCTATGATAGTTATCTTAATTCCATTAGCCTCTTTTATATTCCATAATATTTTATATGGCTAAGATTTAGAATTGAAAATTGCTTAAAAGGTGTATATTGGTCTGTGTTTAATGGTCGTTTGGCACATAGAATTTGACTCCCTTTGAATCTGAGATCTAGTTTGAAAACTGACACCAGACTTCACCTCATTTCCAATATTAAGCCTTCTGGGAAGCCAACTGGAAAACACAAACAGAGCTGACATCCTATCAGTGTCATATGTAGTTTGAGAGACAGTAAAATGCATCAGAGGCAAAGGGGCTTTGAAATCGATGCAAGTTTTCTGACTTTTGGTTAAGGAGAATGAATTTTCTCAACATATGGTCTAGAATTTCTGTGATGATATTGAGGGAAACTTTTTTTTTTTTTAATTTAGCACTTCTGAAACTTCCTTTCTCTTTCCCTGATGCAGAGTTGATGACATTAGAGGATTATGTTTTTATTACAAAACTGAAATCTGGCATGGTTAGCAAGAAGACCCATGCCTTTATGCACAGACAGCTCCAATGTCTTTGACACAAGAGCTTTCCAGGTTGTCAGTGGACTCAAGGTACAGCCAACCTTTGAGAAGAAACTAAAAAAAGAGCAAAACCAAAAGACTTAGGAAGATTGTTTCGTTGCTGAATAACATGACTTTTCACAAGAGTGTGAAAGAGCCTGGACACTGGAATTGAATTGCTTAAGTTAAAATCCAATTTCTACCTCTTACTAAGCTGTGTGACCTTGGGCAACTTTCTCAACTTGTCTGTCCTTCAGTTTCTCTTTCCTAAAACAGAGGTAATGAGAATTCCCATTTCAGAGAATGGTCAGGATTGAATTAAATAATGTATGTAAGCACTTAGCACAGTCCTGCAATAAGTTGCAGTCATCGTGTTGATGGATGAGTACGACTCAAAATTCTCCACATGTCAAAGTGAGCAAAATGGAAAAACTCTGTGAGTTAACAAAATCTGTAGGCATTGTACCATTAGTGGAAAGAAGAACAGAAAAGCTCTTCATTTTCTCATCTGTGTTTTGCTGAGTTTGGGTTCTCTTTCCAAAGTCACAGTTGACTGTGTATGTAATAATCTGTACCATAACTCTGTGTGGCTGGATGTAGATTTTTTTCCTTTTAATCAGTGCATTACTTTACATTTTCTAAAGTCTTTATGGGTTTTCAGTGAAGTGTCTTCCAGTGCCATCTGGGACTACAGGTGGTGAGATGATGTTTTTCTCCGCCTCTCTCCTCTCTGTGTCTGTATTCCCAGTCATCATACTGTTCCAATGCCAGGGAGTTGAATGAGAGCCCCCCCGCTGGCCTTCACACTGGTAGGAAAATGCATTGTGTGTAATAAAGGGAGCTTATAAAGGCTCCTGTAATGATTGCAACTGGGCTTGGTGTTCTGAGGCAGGAGACAATTTTCACTTTTTGAAATTGACATGAAAGAAATGGGGTGATAGCAAGAGCATTTTCAAATTGAAATTTAAGTTATTTGACAGTTGCAAAATACATGTATGACTCCACATGTGCTTTATGCTTAAGATTTTACATTTCTCAAACCACGGGACAATGAAGTCAGTATAGCTTGTGTTCTTATAGTTGGGACACAACACTCAGAAATTTAGGAAAAGAAATGCAGTGAGCAGGTGGACGCAGAGGGGTTGGTGGTTCCTACACAAATGTGCATTGCATGCCCTGACCAAGGTTAATACTGTGACTTTGGGTAAGAAAAGGTAAGAGCAGGTAAAATTTGGCATATTGGCATATCACCATGCCCAGAATGAAAAAGACATTCTTCAGGGCAAAAAGTGGACAGTCAATACTCTTGTCACTAGCACACAGAACAAGACTCAATAGTGTAAGTTGCATGAAGCTGTGAATTTGAAGCTTTTTACTATTGATGAAACCTTTGATTTGAAAGTGGCAAGGAAACCTTTTCACTGATCATTATCAGGCACTCTTACTTCACAACTGTGCTTCTCCTTTTGTTTATATTCCACATGGGTCAGCGTTCCACAGCTCTCTCTATACCTTTAAGACATATGCTAGTATTCTACTTCCACCATTTAAAAATTTTACTGGAAATTTCTCTGTCCTCAGTTCTGTGTATCTTGCCGTGTGTGTGTTGAAAACTTTAGGGATGATTGATTAACTTGTGAACACACCACGCAACAAC
>NW_020173512.1:204303-331844 GCF_003031525.2 Neophocaena asiaeorientalis asiaeorientalis | reverse complement strand
CCCCCGTTATCTGGGCACAAAGATCTACACCTTAGCAGAATAATGGCAAGTGACAAATCTTTGCATTCTAGAACAATTTGATGCTACCTTTGCCGTCTGTTCTGTATCTAGGCCAATATATAAAGGTGACTTCCAGGTACAAGAAGGTGCTCTTTCCCCCTCACCAAGTGGTGAGTTCAGTGCAGATTTTCATTGGGAAAGAAATAGAAAAATAACATGCAGGGTTGCTTACCCCCTTGAATTTATTTTATAACCACAGGTGACCTCTGTGGATGAATTAGCTCACCTGGTGAACTTCTAACTAGAGTTCCTAGACTCCAGCAACTTAGGCTAATAGGGGGTCATATTTTGATGATAACTTTGGCCAGGACTGCAATCTGCTTGCCCACAGTTTTGGGCATAGTGACTTTTTCAGGTATGCCTCGTAGTAACTCTGGTCACTGGCTTCAGCCCTCAGAATTACACATACGTTCAGTCTCTAGAAAACCAGTGACCAGTTAACATCACCGTTATTTCAATCCCTGTAAAGCTGAGGCCTCTTCATGCATGGACTTGCATTGTATGAAATCTACTAATACTTGGATGATTCCCAAAATGCAGTCATAGGAAGTTGAATGGCGACAGTCATTCTGTTGCGTTGGCAAGCCATTAAACCACAGAGGCCCAGGGAGATTTCAGTTTCATCTCAGGATTCGACTAGGCTGCCCTTTGCTTAAGTTAAAGCAGTGGTTCTCAGCTGAGGACAGTTTTTTCCCCAGGAGATGTTTGACAATGTCTGGAGATGTTTTTGGTTTTCACAACTGGCAGCAAACGAGTAGTAGCATCTGGCACCTAGTGGGTAGACACCAGGGATGCTGCTGAACATCCCACAATGCACAGCACAGCCCACTACAACAGAGAATTATCTGGCCCTATATAAGGTTGAAAGCCCTGAATTAAAGTAAAATTTTATTTTTTCCAGGTGTTATGGTGTTATTTCTCCCCTCTGTTATTCACTTCGAATGATTATGAATCTCACTTTCTTCTTGAAATACTTAAATAATGGCAAGTGGTTTCACTTATAGAAAGTGAAACCAAATTTTCTTAGAAGAGTGTTTATTTATCTACCCTTTGATGATCAGAGTTTAAAAATATTTAAATAATGACTTCATAGCATGAGTGTGACTAGTATAGAAACAATAAGAAAGCTCATTTAGTTTTCATTTTGGATGGCACGTGTATAAATAATTGCTGAAGTTTGGAAGTAGATATTGTTTTGTTCAGCCAACTTAGCATTATCCCTTTAAAGTGTTTTTTTCTTTTCCCTTCAGTGTAGTAGTTAAAGAAGATAGGTTTTTAGATGTTTACATATAAATATTTCCGGAACATGTTTGAACTGGGGCACTACATACTCTAAAGATGAGCTGAAGAGTTTATCTGAAATGCAGTCATTTTAAGGTGGGGGGTGGGATGAAGTTGGCTTGTAGTAAAAAATCATTTGAAGAATTAACTTTGGGGTTAAGTGAAGCATATAGTTGCTTTCAACTAGGGGATAAGGATTGTCTCTTGGATCCTCTGAAAATCTGGTGGTGTTTTCTTGGTGCCATTTACAAGGATGGCATGCTTGGGATGTCTGCCTGCAGTGAGAAAAAGAAGGAAGCAAAGAATTTAAAAGTTGACTCACTCTTAACAGTCAGTTGATTTCTTTGTTTGGTGTTGCTGATGCCATGTGGCTGGAAGAGTGGGCTTAATGTATAAGCACATTGGCCGTAATGTCCTGCTAACCACCATCACAGTCAGGGCACTGAGAGTTTCCGGTGAGTACTGGGCTCTTGCTACCAGATCTGTATCCTGGAGCAAGTGTAGACCCAAAGACTTTGGACATGCAGGGAGTATGACTCTACTGGCAACGTAGACCTTACCTCCAGAGTGTGTTTGAACTGCTTTTGGTGTTCCTTCAAATAAGAAGCCTCTGGACCACTATTTTGTGTTGTTCCTTTTGCGGGTAGTTGAACTGGCTGAAACCAAGCCAGGGCCCTTGTAGACCTGGTTGTTCATGAGCCTGGGTTAGCCCAGTGTGTGGGATTTCATTCCACCAAGTCAGCATGATCCTAGGAAAGCAGTAAGCAAAAAAGTCAAATGTTCTTGAAAAATTATCATATACCATATTAGCAGAATTATAAGAAGTGTTAAGAGCAAGACGTGGGGGTCTTGAGGGGGAAGGAGCCACAACCCTTCTGTCCCCAAACAGCTCTTTTTACGTTTTGCTTATGTCCTGCGAGGCCTTGACTTGTATACACACACACAAATCCCATTAGCAATATGGAATTTCGAATGTGTACCCTGCTTATTTTACATACAGGGATATCATAAATGCTTTCCACGTTGGTACAAAGTCATCACTATGGTGAGTCAAGAATCGTGTAGTAGGGAATTCCCTGGCTGTCCAGTGGTTAGGACTGTGTGCTTTCACTGCTGAGGGCCTGGGTTCGATCCCTGGTCCGGGAACTAAGATCCTACAAGCCGTGTGGTGCAGCCAAAAAAAAAAAAAAGAATCTCGTAGTAGTTCATATTAGTGCCCCTCAAAGTTTCTTTGCATTCTCATCACCTGGCAATGTTGTTTAAATGCTGATTGTGACTCACTTAGCTCTGGTCAGGACCTGAGGATCTGGATTCCCCGCAGGTTTCCATGGGCTGCTGATATGGTTGGTTATATTAGTTTCCTATGGCTTAAGATCACAGAAATATATTCTCTCATAGTTCTGGAGGCCGGCAGTTGGAAATCGAGATGTCGGCAGGGATTTGTTCCCTCTGGAGGATTATAAGGGAGAACCTCTTCCTTGCTTTTTGCTGCCTTTTGTCATTTCAAGAATGTTGTGAAAATGCAGTAATACAGAGAGTAAGCATTCGGGATTGGCTCCTTGCTGCCTTTTGTCATTTCAAGAATGTTATATAAATGGAATCATACAGAAAGTAACCATTTGGGACCGACATTTTTCACTCATCATAATTCTCTGGAGATTCAGCTAGAGCGTTGCATGTATCAATAGTTCCTTCTTTTTATTGCTCAGTAGTATTCCATGGTATGGATTTATCACCTCTGTTTAACCATTCAGCCACTGAAGGGTATCTGGGTTGTTGCCATTTTTTTTTGTATATTACAAGTAAAGCAGCTGTAAACTTTCATGTATAGGTTTCTGTGTCAGCATGATTTTTCATTTTTCTGGAGTAAATGTCTAGGAGTACATGGCTGAGTCCTATGATAATTGCATGTTTAGGTATTTAAGAAACTACCAGACTTTTCCAGAGTAGCTGTATCAGTGTGCATTCCCACCAGCAGTGTAAGAGGCATCCACTTTCTCTGTGTCCCAGCTAGCATTAGGTGTTGTCATTCTTTTAGCCACTCTGATAGGTGTATAGTGATATCTAATGGTCTTAATTTGCTTTTCTCTAGTGGCTAATAATGTTGAATATCTTTTCATGTGCTTATTTTCCATCTGTGTATCTTTTTTGGTAAAGTGTTCATATTTGATGTCTTTTCCTATCTTTTGCCTGTTTTCTACTTGAATTATGTGTTATTGCTGTTGAGTAGTAGTTTTTTCTCTGTTCTAGATAGTAATCCTTTGTCAGATATGTGGTTTGCAAATATTTTCTCCCAGTCTTTTCATCTTCTGAAGGTCTTTCCCAGAAAAAAAAACAAACAAAAAAAAACTTCTGTCTTGCTAGTCTGCCTATTACCTGGTTCTTTAGGTAGAGAGAGCAGACTTTTGTTGGACTCTTGTCATCTGAACCCATTGACATTTACCAGTTTGTTGGCTTCTTCAGCTCCAATGCTGGGTTGTACGGGGTGTAAAGAAAACCCATGGAACTCACCTGTGTGCTGAGATCTTTCCTGAGGTTGCTAGCTGGTCTGTCTTCTTCTGTTTACATTTCAGAGACTTCTTGTCTGTTTTATAGATGACATCCAAGGTGTATTGTACTTAGTGGGAGGAATAGGGAAATGCACATCTTCCCCATCTTCCCACAAGGGGAGATGTTACTGCTTTACTTTTTATAGACCTGCAGGTGGAACATTGACTTGGCTCTATAATCCAGAACATTTATTAATGAGAACTGTTGAGTTGGCATGAGATGTTTGCTATCAGCATGGTTTTAAAGGAGATAATAATTACTCAGAACACTGGTTATACACATTTATCCAGTTATTTTCTTTCCAGCCCTTCTAAGGGACCTTGAACTGTAGAGGCACTAATGGAAGAGCAGAAAGGGTGAGAAGCTGAGAAATGAATAGTCTATCCCACCATCTGGCCTGCTGCAGTTCAGAAAGTCACATGGCGCAGCCAAGTTAGTTCTTCTTCTCTGTTTATTTGAGGTGCCAAATGCTAGATTTAAGCCAAGAACTGATTTTGAAAATATTTTTCTACTTCTGTTTTGTCAAACGTGTTCCTTGGCGTATTATGTTAGGGCTTGTTCTGCTAAAGCTTAGCAGAGCCTTCTGTTTCTTCAGGCTGATTTGGCTTTGCACAATTCAAACATTAGACCCTCGTTTTGGAACGGAATTCTTCTCTAGAGATAGCACGAAGTGTGTTTTAATTTCCAGGCAGGTAACACCTATCAAATGAGAGATGGAGCTTTTATTCTTTAGCTGTTATTCTTTTATATATGGGACTTCTGTTTTAGTCCTTTTCTGCTCAAGCCTGTTTGACTACATTTTCTCTTTCTAATTACGGGGAGAAGAGCAAATGTTAAGCTAGCCTTCTTTTAACAAGAAAAAGCAATGAAAGTGTAACTGCTTTACTTTCATAATTTGATTTTGCTTCAACTTTTAAGATACGAGTGTGATTTTTGTATAAATAAATAAAGCCTACATATCAAGGTTATAGGGAGGGTAGACGTCAAGGTAAGAAAGTACATAGACACTTCAAGGAAAATTTTGGTATCAGGATGAGGAAAGGGTTTTCTTCCGGGGTTAAATATTTGTAGTTGCTGATGAAAACAATTTTAAAGCCTTTTCACTTGTTCCCCGGGAGCCTTGGAGAGAAGGATAATTGTAGTAGCTTCTATATCTCTGACTAGTGGCAGAATAATATCTCATTAAAGGAAATTGATTGTTCCTGTGAGCGCTGAACAGCTTGGTCAGGATCTGGGGGTGGCTGAGAGCCTCACTTGGTGTTGGCACTTGAAGAAATGAGACAGTCCATGGTTCAGTGTTAGCTTGAGTGTAGAATCCATCGACAGAATAATTACCCGATTCACAGCAATCACATTTGAGTTGTATTTAATTTGGGGGAGGCTTCTATTTGTTCTTTCATCTTCTCTAGTTCTTTCTAAATGTGCCGGTGCTTTATTCAGCTCCAAAAATCAGCCTGTACCTCTTTTGAGACACCAGCATTATTATTTCAGTGTGGGAAAGCCCTGCATTTGTGCTCTCAGCCCACCCTTTCTCACCTTGTTCTTTGTCATCCATTACAGCCCCTTTCGCACCTTTTACATTTGATATGTGTTCTTCAAACTACATATGTGTAACTTATTACTTTTCTCAGGAATTGGTGTGAAAGCCAAGAGGATGGCTGAGCTGCAGTGAGAGACATCAAAGTCCAGGTCACCTGCCATCCCCTGATCCTTTGAGATGAATTTTCTACCCAGCTTGTTTGAGTTTTCTTCCCTAGGCAGGGCAGGCAGAAACCCAGTTTAAATTCCCAGGGCTGTGACTTGAAGAGGGGGTTGGAATTATTATTATTATTTTTTAGCTCCCTTTCCCCTTGATATTCTTCACTGCCACCCATCCCTCCCAGCTCCTGGCTCAGAGTCTTATTTCTACTTTGAAGCTCAGGGTACTTCATCTTAGGAGATCCTGCAGGATTCTCTATACACAGATGGTTCTGCATAGATGTTCTCACAATTAGCGAGTCCACTGAGAATTCAAGATCAGAGAAGTAGGCTAGGCTTAGAACCCTGGCTTCACACTGGAATCACTAGGGGAGATGGAAAAAACAAATAAACAAATAAACCCCACCAATGCCCAGTCCCTCCCCTAGATTCTTGCTCTGAGTTGGGGGATTAAGCACTGGTATTATTTTAGCTGTGCCCCAGGTGATTCTAATATTCAGCAAGGTTCATAGCCATCCCTTCCAGGTAATGTCCAGTTACCTCTTAAATTCTGAGTAAGCCTGGCTGGTTCCCTGTTATTAGAACATTCCAGGTCCCAAGGAGAGAGCAGCTCTCTGCTTTTGCTGTTAGAGGCATGTGAGGGAAGCCGGGTGAATTCAATTCCTTCAGGTTCTCATGGTGACTCTAAATCAACATCTCCTAGTTTTCTTTTTTAATATAGGCTTATTCTAAAGCAGGAATTCTCAAATGTGGCTTGTCATCTCCCTAGGGTGTAGGCTGGTCTCAGAAGGCATTGCAAAATTTATTTAAAGTCACTTTAATTTCTAAAGGTAATTTTCTGTCTCCTAAGGACTGGTCTGAAATCAAGCAATGGAAAAGAGGGTGTAAGAGGTTCCCAAAGGCTGAGGTGTTGACATGCTTCTGTTTGTTCCTCTGACAAATGTTGGATCCCCTTCTGTGTTTTGCTAACGCTGCAGTGTCAGCTGTGACTTGCTTGCCTAATAACAGCAGTCAGTAATTGGGTTTACTGCCTCATTTGGTGTCTGTTGCAATTTTTTTAAATGTCATTTTAGAAGTGGGGTGAGTATGTCTGCATATAAGCTATTTATTTATTTATTATTTTTTACTTTTATTTATGTTTTTTGGTTTGTTTTTAGCATCCTGTTTTTTTAATTTTTATTGAAATATAGTTGATTTACAATGTTGTGTTAGTTTCAGGTGTACAGCAAAGTGATTCAGTTATATATATACGTGCGATTCAGTTATATATATATAATATATATGATTTAGATATATATATGATTCAGTTATATATATATATTTTTTTTCTTTTTTAGATTCTTTTCCATTATCAGTTATTATAAGATATTGAGTATAATTCCCTGTGCTATTAAGAATTCAGCTGCTACAACCCCTGTGGTGTGTAAACAGTCACACAGCTTTGAACTGTCCGAACTCCTTAGCACTCTCCTTCCTCAAAGTGGGGGGAAGCAAGCCAGAACAGGTTTATATGTAGTAGGGGCTTGTTAGAGTGACTGCCGAGTTGATGAGCCAGGAGGATGCTTTGTCACTTTTTCTGAGAGGCCCAGCTGAATTAATTTTGCAAGAGGACACCCAAGGGAGAAGCCTTGCAGGGACAGAAAGGTGAGACCAAGATAAGTATCAGATTTTTAGAATGGGAGAGATCTCTGAGATTGTCAAATCCAGCCTATTCATTTACAGATATGTGAACCAGGCCAATTTATTAGGGATTTCAGCAACATTCATTAAGTACCTATTAGAATGCTACATGCTGCGTTGGAGCTAGAAGAGGTAGATGATGTATTAGGGTTGGAGATTTTATCTATTTATGTAGAATTTATTATAAGAAATTGGCTTATGCAATTATGTAGGCTGACAAGCCCCAGGATCTACAGTTGGTACAGTGGAGGCCCAGAAGAGCTGATGGTATGGTTTTAGTTAGAGTCTAGAGGCCTGACAATAGGGAGAGCTGATGGTGTAAGTTCCAGTCTGAAGGCTGGCAGGCTTCAGACAAGAAGAGCTCATGTTTTGGTTTGAGTCTGAAAAAAGGAAAAAGCCAATGTCCTAGCTCAAAGCCCGAGGCAGGAGGAATTTCCTCATATTTGTTGGAGAGTCAGCCCTTATGGTCCAGCTTGCTTTCAGCTGATTGGGTGAGGCCCACCCAAATTGGAGTGGGCGATCTGCTTTACTCAGTATATTGGTTTAAATGTAAAAGTCATCCAGAAGCATTCTCACAGGAACATGCAGAATAATACTTGATAAAATATCTGGACACCTTCTGGCCCAGTCAGGTTGACGCATAAAATTAGCCCTCACCAATGACTTTTCCAAACACAGGTGACACAGATGTAGACCTTAAATTCAGGTCTCCTGACCACTGCCCAGAGTTCTTCTATATACTTCATGTTCCTGTTGTCTGACTCATCTTTAACAAATGAATAATAAAGACAAAAATAACCATAAAAATTGATAAATGAGACTTCATCAGTTATCAAAACTTGCACTCATCAAAAGACATCCCCAAGAAAGTGAATAGACAAGCCACAGACTAGTAGAAGGTATTTGCAAAAATATATTTCTGACAAAGGACCGGTATCCAGGATGTATAAGGAACTCTTAAGTCGATATTAAGAAGACAAACTAATAAAAAAATCAGCAAACAATTTGAACCAGAACTTCACAAATGAATAGACAGTCCATTAGCACCTGCCAAGATGCTTAACATCATTAGTCATCAGGGTAATGCAAATTAAAATAATGAAGAAACAGCAGAGCACGTATATGAAGAACATTAAAATAAATGCTGAAAGAAAAAATGAATGTCAGATTTCCTAATAACTGGTGCTGGACTGAAGGGTGGAGGGCAATTGTTGATGCTCTGCACTGTCACCACAGTCCACACAAACCTGGAAATCCTGTCTTTTTGCCTGCTTAACCTTTGGCCATAGAGTGTACTTCGAACGCTTCTGTTCATAAGTGTTCAGTGTGTGAAAGCAATCTGGTGATTGCACATAAGTTTCATTAGTTTTCAGCCTAGTGATATGGAAAGGTCAGCTTGTTTAACTTGTTTTATACATTCAGTCATAATCATGAATCTTTTAAAAATTTCTCTCCTTGAGGACAAACAGAATTCCATGAAAGGTGTTTTTCAAAAGATGTTACTTTCACGTCAGGGGGAGGGTAGCTAACATTTATTGACCATTGCATTGTATGTTTTAATTTATTACTCTTGACAGCCCTGTTGTATGTACTGTCATTTTCCCCATTTTGCTGGTAAGGAAACAGAGACCCAGAGTGATTAAGGAGCTTGTCCAAGGACACGGAGGTAGCAAATGGCAAAGTCAGGATGGGAATGCAGGTCTACCTGGTCCTGGATTAGCCACTGTGTGTATTATTTTAATTAGTGTTTTCATCCTTCATCCATTCATTTAGTCATCACTAGGTCTATGCCAATTTCTCCTCTAAGCTGAGAGGGTCTCAGCTCTCATGCGAAACCCTCATGATGGGGGAGGACAGGTAATAAACAAGAAAAAGGAAAATAAATCATTTCAAAGAATGATAAAGGCTGTGAACACAGTAAACCAGAGCAATGGGCTAGACAGTGATGGAGGGGTTTCCTACTGAGAGACTTGCCAGAGAGGGTCTCTGCTGGACCAGTGTGAAGATTAGCGCAAACCTCTCATCTCAGCACTAAGCTCTGCTTCCTCTCGGTCAGTACCCCTATACTAGAAGACAGGTGTGTTTATGTAAGTGTGTGCAGAGCAGATCTTAGCAGTTTGGAATCATCTCCAATACGGTTTTTTTTTTTTTTTTTTTTTTTTTTTGCCATATTCTTTTCTAATATGCTCTTGGATCTAAATGGAAAAAAAAAAGAAAGAAAATTCAACAGTTAAGGAATAACTGTTCCTGATTGCTATTCATTTACCCATCTCCCAGGGTGGGACTGCCTCACTAGGGTTGTCACAATGACTGGGGAGCACTTTCGGCATTTATTTGGGAGCTGCCAAAAACAGGACTGCTGAGGTCCAGAGGGTAAAGCCACCATCAGCAAAGAATTTTCCTGCCCATATAACCCTGGTACTCAGTTAAGAAACACTTGGTGAATCGTACAATGGGCTTAAGCTTATGTGTATTGGAGTCTTGTGTGTTGAGGGGGTGAGATTTGGCCAGCGAGGTCTGAGTTCTTTTGTCCTTGGATTTCACTTAGGCCTTTCCCATTCTGTGACAAAGGCCAGGATTCTGACCAGATCCAGTTGATGATGTTCTCTGCTTTCCCTCTTGTTATCTGGATACATGAAATGGCAAGACAGAAAATGGTTTATTGAGTTTGGTTTTCTTTCCTTGTATATAAAATTTTAAAAGCTGCAGCCCTTTGGCTCGCAAATCTATGCTCTAGTTGAGAGAAAGATGGCTATTAAGAGCCATGTTTTCATCTGCAATTGGAGAGCCTGTCAGAGAGAAACCAGGTTGGCAGATGTGACAGGGTTGCCTTACATAAATCACTTTCCATTGTCGCGGTGGGCGTATGGCCAGTGAGTGTCCTAATTATTGAATGGCTTTTATAGCCCCATTATTTATACTCACTTTTGAATAGCGGCTGAAAGACAGTGAGATGGAATGAAAATAGTTCAGTGTGAAAATGATAATCACTTATGGAATTACGGGGATTAGAAATATCTGATGATCAGCCTATGAATTATGAACTCTCTCTCCCAAATATTTTTTAGCAGGGTATACTACATCCCATACTCTCTATAAATGAGAACTGTGGTCAATCCAGAGAGATGAATCTGTATAAGAATTCTTACCTACTGGATTTGCAACAAACAGCCCGAGAACCCTGCACATAGGCACATTCACATAAGTGCAATATATACATTTTTTATAAATAAATTCTATTTTGGAATATTTTAGATGCAAAAAAGTTGCAGAGATCATACAGAGAGTTCTGGAATCTCCTTCGCCTAGTTTTCCCTAATGCTGACATCTTGCATAACCACGATACATTTGTCATAAGTTGCTTTCACTAGCATCCTTTTTCTACCCCTAGATCCAGTGCGGGACCCCATGTTGTATTTAGTTGTCATGTCTTCTTAAACTCCTTTAGTCTGTATCGTGTTCTTAATCTTTCCTTGCTTTTCCATGACCTTGATAGTTTTGAAGAATATCAGTACGTGGTTTTAACAAAAAGTTTCACTCTTCACTGCTGGATAAACACCAGGTTTGGAGTCACAGAGATGGAAGGGGGAAAGTGTAGAGCTTTGGAGTTAGTACATGTGGGTTCTAATCCCGCGTCTGATCCTGTCAGCACTGGGAGTCTCACTTTCTTCATCTGTTTTAAAGTGGGAATAGTGCCACCTTTCTCACTGGGTTTTATAAGGTTTAAATGAGATAATGTTCATGAAAGAGATTTATGATAAAGCATCAAACGTATGATCATCAAAGGGAAATTATTTAAAACCGTATGAGTTTTTCTATCCTGCAGTTTTGTATAAGCTGGAGATTGATACCAGTAACAGACTTTATTCCAGGAATCATTTAATACATTTCTCAGAAGGCTCTCTAAGTCTTTAAATGTGTGAAATTGTTCTACTGTCTAGAGGTCATGGGGATGGGGTATTTTTAAGCCACTGAGTCTTTTATGAAAGCCCCATCGGTGCAGACCCATGGCTCGCCCTCCTACTCTTGCTCTAAGCAAATAGTTCATACACCAGCGCTACCTGTGTACACACAGATGCACAATCACGCAAACCCTGGCAACCTTAGGAGAACATAGCATGTTTTTGAGAGAGACACAGTCCTCTGGAATGTGGGTGATCACGAACTACAGCTTTTGGGCCAAGTCCAGACGGCTGCCTGTTTTTGTAATAAAGTTTTATTAGAATACAGCCAGGCCCAGTTGTTTACGTCTTGCCTAGAGTTGATTTTCCTGCTAAAAGAGCAGAGCGAAATAGTTGGAACATAGACTTTACAGCCTGCAAAACCTAAAATATTTACTATCTGACCTTTCAGAAACAATTTGCCTGCTTCTGCTGTAGACTCTTACTGATGCAAGATGGTTTTCTTTCCATTCTCGCCTGTCTGGAACTATATATTGTGATTCTCTCCCTTGTTTCCAGCTTTGGAAGATTTTTAAAGAGGGGCGCTGTGTAAAACATAGACTCATAAAGCTGCTTTGCTCAGGGGAAATGGTCTCACCTTTTTCAGACCCATTCAATGATGTGCAGATATCGCTGGTGGTCTCTGTTCTCAGAATCCAGCAGAAATTAGAGTGGTGTGTGCTGATGCTACCCTGCTTGTATGAGATTCCCCAATGCAGGTCAGAGGACCTGGAACTCTGGCCCCAGTCTACTGTTGCTTGAATGATATCAGACCATATTAGAATATAGTTTACCACCCAGATTATCCATTGCTGTCTGAGAATAAATTGGAGTGAGGTTAGGAGGGTAGGGGAACAGCTGTGTTCATTACTATGGATTTTCAAGGCTATAGAATGCCAGTGGGATCTCAGTTTGCATTTGCATAAGCACATTTAAAACTTCTTACTTGTCAGCAGTGTCCTAAGACCCAAGAGTACAGGGCTTCAATCCGGGGTGCCGGTTCCTAGGAAGGAACCTTGCTTACGCTTCCTGGCTGAGTGTTCTCTGGAAGCTAATGCTGTTCAGATGTCACTTTCTTGGTTTCTACATATGTTGAGCGTCAACAGGATATTGGGACAACTGTACAATGTACCAGTTTCATGGGAAGTCAGTCTTTGGTTTTTATATTGAGATTCACATAGATGTTTTCTAGTGGCATGGTGAGTGTAACTGCTTAAGAAAAATAATCATTTTATTTTACTCTTTTTTTTTAAACATCTTTATTGGAGTATAATTGTTTCACAATGGTGTGTTAGTTCCTACTTTATAACAAACTGAATCAGCTATACATATACATATGTCCCCATATACCCTCCCTCTTGCGTCTCCCTCCCACCCTCCCTATCCCACCCCTCTAGGTGGTTACAAAGCACCAAGCTGATCTCCTAGTGCTATGTGGCTGCTTCCCACTAGCTATCTATTTTACATCTGGTAGTGTATATATGTCAATGCTACTCTCTCACTTCGTCCCAGCTTACCCTTCTCCCCACCCCGTGTCCTCAAGTCCATTCTCTACATCTGTGTCTTTATTCCTGTCCTGTCCTTCCCCAGGTTCTTTATAACCTTTTTTTTTTTTAGATTCCATATATATGGGTTAGCAAACGGTATTTTTTTTCTCTTTCTGACTTACTTCACTCTATGACAAACTCTAGGTGCATCCACCTCATTACAAATAACTCAGTTTCGTTTCTTTTTATGGTTGAGTAATATTCCATTGTATATAGGTGCCACATCTTCTTTATCCATTCATCTGTCGATGGACACTTAGGTTGCTTCCATGTCCTGGCTATTGTAAATAGAGCTGTAGTGAACACTTTTTGAATTATGGTTTTCTCAGGGTATATGCCCAGTAGTGGGATTGCTGGGTCGTATGGTAGTTCTATTTTTAGTTTTTTAAGGAACCTCCATACTGTTCTCCATAGTGGCTGTATCAATTTACATTCCCACCAACAGTGCAAGAGGGTTCCCTTTTCTCCACACCCTCTCCAGCATTTATTGTTTGTAGATTTTTTGATGATGGCCATTCTGACCGGTGTGAGGTGATACCTCATTGTAGTTTTGATTTGCATTTCTCTAATGATTGGTGATGTTGAGCATCCTTTCATGTGTTGGTTGGCAATATGTATATCTTCTTTGGGGAAATGTCTGTTTAGGTCTTCTGCCCATTTTTGGATTGGGTTGTCTGTTTTTTTGATACTGAGCTGCATGAGCTGCTTGTATATTTTGGAGAATAATCCTCTGTCAGTTGCTTCATTTGCAAATATTTTCTCCCATTCTGAGGGTTGTCTTTTTGACTTGTTTATGGTTTTCTTTGCTGTGCAAAAGCTTTTAAGTTTCATGAAGTCCCATTTGTATATTTTAATTTTCATTTCCATTTCTCTAGGAGGTGGAACAAAAAGATCTTGCAGTGATTTATGTCATAGAGTGTTCTGCCTTGTTTTCCTCTAAGAGTTTTATAATGTCTGGCCTTACCTTTAGGTCTTTAATCCATTTTGAGTTTACTTTTGTGTATGGTGTTAGGGAGTGTTCTAATTTCATTCTTTAACATGTAACTGTCCAGTTCTCCCAGCACCACTTATTGAAGAGACTGTCTTTTCTCCATGGTATATTCTTGCCTCCTTTATCAAAGATATGTTGACCATATGTGTGTGGGTGTATCTCTGGGCTTTCTATCCTGTTCCATTAATCTTTATTTCTGTTTCTGTACCAGTACCATACTGTCTTGTTACTGTAGCTTTGTAGTATAGTCTGAAGGCAGGGAGACTGATTCCTCCAGCTCCGTTTTTCTTTCTCAAGATTGTGTTGGGTATTCGAGGTCTTTTGTGTTTCTGTACAAATTGTGAAATTTTTCTTTTCAAATTGTGAAATTTTTTGTTCTAGCTCTGTGAAAATGCCATTGGTAATTTGATAGGGATTGCATTGAATCTATAGATTGCTTTGGGTAGTATAGTCATTTTCACAATGTTGATTCTTCCAATCCAAGAACATGGTATATCTCTCCATCTGTTTGTATCATCTTTAATTTCTTTCATCAGCATCTTATCATTTTCTGCATACAGGTCTTTTGTCTCCTTAGGTAGGTTTATTCCTAAGTATTTTATTCTTTTTGTTGCAATGGTAAATGGCAGTGTTTCCTTAATTCCTCTTTCAGATTTTTCATCATCAAGTATAGGAATGCAAGAGATTTCTGTGCATTAATTTTGTATCCTGCTACTTTACCAAATTCTTTGATTAGCTCTAGTAGTTTCCTGGTAACGTCTTTAGGATTCTCTATGTATAATATCATGTCATCTACAAACATTGTCTTTTCTGCTTTGGATTCCTTTTCTTTCTTTTTCTTCTCTGATTGCTGTGGCTAAAACTTCCAAAACTATGTTGACTAATAGTGGTGAGAGTGGACAACCTTGTCTTGTTCCTGATCTTAGAGGAAATGGTTTCAGTTTTTCACCATTGAGAATGATGTTGCCTCTGGGTTTGTCATACATGGCCTTTATGATGTTAAGGTAAGTTCCCTGTATGCCTACTTTCTGGAGGGTTTTTATCATAAATGCGTGTTGAATTTTGTCAGAAGCTTTTTCTGCATCTATTGAGGTGATCATATGGTTTTTATCTTTCAGTTCATTAAGATGGTGTATCACATTGATTGATTTGCATATATTGAACAATCCTTGCATTCCTTGGACAAACCCCACTTGATCATGGTGTATGATCCTTTTAATGTGCTGTTAGATTCTGTTTGCTAGGATTTTGTTGATGGTTTTTGCATGTATGTTCATCAGTGATATTGGCCTGTAGTTTTGTTTCCTTGTGGTATCTTTGTCTGGTTTTGGTATCAGGTAATGGTGGCCTTGTAAAATGAGTTTGGGAGTGTTCCTCCCTCAGCTATATTTTGGAAGACTTTGAGAAGCATAGGTGTCAGCTGTTCTCTAAATATTTGGTAGAATTCACCTGTGAAGCCATCTAGTCCTAGGCTTTTGTTTGTTGGTGTATGTGTCCCTAGGTCTGAAGTGGGTCTCTTGTAGATAGCATATATAGTGCTCTTGTGTTTGTATCCATTCAGCCAGTCTGTGTCTTTTGGTGGGAGCATTTAATCCATTTACATTTAAGGTAGTTATCGATATGTATGTTCGTATTACGCTTTTTTAATTGTTTTGGGTTTGTTATTGTAGGTCTTTTCCTTCTCTTGTGTCTCCTGCCTAGAGTAGTTCTTTAGCATTTGTTGTAAAGCTGGTTTGGTGATGCTAATTCTCTTAGCTTTTGCTTGTCTCTAAAGGTTTTAATTTCTCCATCGAATCTGCATGAGATCCTTGCCGGGTAGAGTAATCTTGGTTGCAGGTTTATCCCTTTCATCACTTTAAATATGTCCTGCCACTCCCTTCTGGCTTGCAGAGTTTCTGCTGAAAGATCAGCTGTTAACGTTATGGGGATCCCCTTGTATGTTATTTGTTGTTTTTCCCTTCTTGCTTTTAATATTTTTTCTTTGTATTTAATTTTTGACAGTTTAATATGTGTCTTGGCGTGTTTCTCCTTGGATTTATCCTGTATGGGACTCTCTGTGCTTCCTGGACTTGATTACCTATTTCCTTTCCCATATTAGGGAAGTTTTCAACTATAATCTCTTCAGATATTTTCTCAGTCCCTTTCTTTTTCTCTTCTTCTTCTGGAACCCCTATAATTCGAATGTTGGTGCGTTTAATGTTGTCCCAGAGGTCTCTGAGACTGCCCTCAGTTCTTTTCATTCTTTTTTCCTTATTCTGCTCTGCAGTAGTTATTTCCACTATTTTATCTTCCAGGTCACTTATCCTTTCTTCTGCCTCTGTTATACTGCTATTGATCCCTTCTAGAGTATTTTAAATTTCATTTATTGTGTTGTTCATCATTGCTTGTTTCATCTTTAGTTCTTCTAGGTCCTTGTTAAACGTTTCTTGTATTTTCTCCATTCTATTTCCAAGATTTTGGATCATCTTTACTGTCATTACTCTGAATTCTTTTTCAGGTAGACTGCCTATTTCCTCTCCATTTGTTTGGTCTGTTGGGTTTTTACCCTGCTCCTTCATGTGCTGTGTGTTTCTCTGTCTTCTCATTTTTCTTAACTTACTGTGTTTCTTTGGTGTCTCATTTTAACAGGCTGCAAGTTTGTAGTTCCCATTGTTTTTGGTGCCTGCCCCCAGTGGCTAAGGTTGGTTCAGTGGGTTGTGTAGGCTTCCTGGTGGAGGGGACTGGTGCCTGTGTTCTTGGATCTCATCTTTCTGGTCTGCAGGACCACGTCCGGTGGTGTGTTTTGGGGACTCTTTGACCTTATTATGATTTTAGGCAGCCTCTCTGCTAATGGTGGGGTTGTGTTCCTGTCGTGCTAGTTGTTTGGCATAGGGTGTCCCACACTGTAGCTTGCTGGTCGCTGAGTGGAGCTGGATCTTAGCGTTGAGATGGAGATCTGTGGGAGAGCTTTCACTGTTTGATATTATGTGGAGCCGGGAGGTCTCTGGTGGACCAGTGTTCTGAACTCGGCTCTCCCACCTCAGAGGCACAGACCTCACACCTGGCTGGAGCACCAAGACCCTGTCAGCCACACGGCCAGGTACGTGGGGTGTTTCTTGCCTTTTGAGAAGTCTGAGGTCTTCTGCCAGTGTTCAGTAGATGTTCTGTAGGAGTTGTTCAATATGTAGATGTATTTCTGATGTATTTGTGGGGAGGAAGGTGATCTCCACGTCTCACTCCTCCACCATGTTGAAGGTCCTCCCCTATTCTTTTGTATATAGAAAAATTTCAAACCCATGTGAAAAAAACAGCATAATGTCAGTGACCAGCTATTAACATCCTGCCACACCCATTTCATCTCTCTCTATTTACACATATTTCCACTTTGCCATATTACCTGGGTGATGGGGCAATTTGTGAGCCCAGTTTATTCTTCTGTAAAATAGGATTGGAAATAGAACCAACCTCATAGGGTTGGAGTGAGGATTGTGAAGTTGTTACTTAGCACTGTGGCTGGCATGTCAGAAGTGCTCCATCAATGTTCAGTGTCAACACTTGAGTCCAGCAGATTGCCCAAGCACAGTTCTCGTAGATCCTAATGTCTTTTAAAGCATTTAGTGTCTTCTTGAGGGACACACACACATCTTCAGATTCCATTCAAGATTCTGAGTGTAGAGATATCTGACTTCAGCTATTGGTGAGGTCGTGCAGCTGTTTGTTGGTTAGGGTAGGTATAAGCTCACATCAGCTATGTAACGTTGCCAGCAGGGGAACATTGTCTTTCTTCTTTCTTTTCGTAAGTATTTTTTTTTGTTTTCAGAACAGGTGTTATTCTACTGCACTGGTTCAACTGGAATAAATATAAGAATCACAAAAGGCTGGAAATAATGACAAAAATAGAGATGATGGAATTTAAATCTTGTGTTTCTTTCCATGCTTAATTCTAGGTTCTTCTCACTGTGGGATAAAATTTGTTATCAAAAGATTGACCAGGAAAAAAAGGGTATAGAAGGCAGGCGGGCAATAATAATACAGCGGATATCCTGAAGCGCTGCCAAAATGTTTCATGGTTGTCCCTGTGGGGAATTAAATGTTATAGTAGTTTCTAGAGCTTCATCAGCATACGTAAATCTGTCCCACAGTCTCTATTTCACATGACAGACTTGACGCACATTTTTCTTTAATTTTCTTTTCTTTTTCTAAAAGTTATACAGAAACAAGACTGAAAGAACAACAGTCTTTGTATCACTAGGGGAAAGGATTCAATCTCTGCAGGTCTGATGAGGTACCACCTGCCTGGAGTCATGTGTGCTGTTTCTCTTATTATAAGATGTTATTACTAGTCCACTAGTGGAGTGGCAGCATCTCTTGAGGTTTGCAAGAGATGAGAGAAATAGGAAATATGCTCATCCTCAGAGCCTAGCTCCCTACATTTTGTTAAGGGACTTTGCTGGGCTTACATCATTGGTTTAAAAACTTTAGCATGTATTAGAATCACCTCGATGGCTTGTTAAACCAGAGATTGCTAAACCTGAGCTTCAGAGGTTCTAATTCAGTAAGTCTTGGAGTCCAGTAATTTGTGTTTCAACAAGCTTCTAGGTAATGCTGTTTAGGCTTATCTTGGAGACAATGAATACCCTCTACTCTAAGAATTACACAAGGAGAATTGCTCATGTAGAGATGCAGGACCAACATCTGAACCAGGAGTTAGTCAACGATGGCCCTTGGGCCAAATCTCCTGCCCGTGTTGGTAAATAAAGTTTTATTAGAAAACAACCTTGTTTACATATAATCTATGGCTACTTTCATACTACAAAGGCAGAGTTGACTAGTTGGACAGAGTGCATATATGCTCCCAAAGCCGGAAAATATGTGCTATCTGGCTGTTGGCCCTTTACAGAAAAGTTTTGCTGACTCCTGACCTAGACCAATGCTTGCATGTCATTTGGGGGAAGGGACTTGGAAGTAATTCTGTAAGTAACTCGCACACTGAGTGTTCCCAACTTGTGTGTGTTTTAGACGAAAGGGTGCTTTTGTTTTAATTTTTTTACTTAAATACATATGATAATGGAATTCATTCATTATTTCTCAACAAGCCATTCTCCAGATTAATTTTCTCATCAGAAGCAACAGTTTCTCAGAATGAAAAGAAACTTAGTTTTACCATCCATGCTTCCTCTCTAATACAGGGCTGGCATCTCTTTGAATTATTGGTGGGAAGTTTTACACGCAGGCTCAGCGGCCATGGTTCACGGGCCCAGTTGCTCCGCGGCATGTGGGATCTTCCCGGACCGGGGCACGAACCCGTGTCCCCTGCATCGGCAGGCAGACTCTCAACCACTGCGCCACCAGGGAAGCCCAGTGCAAAGTTTTTTAAAATCACATAATTAAAAGGAGGAAACCATTCTCATTTGAACACTGTCATTGTCAAATAAGTGATATTATATTTCCTTCAGAAATTGCTGAATGGAGTGTAATTTGTCAATATGTATCAAGAATCTTTAAAGATAATGTTCATACTCATTGCTTTATTTATTCTCCTTTCAGGAAGTTTCAGCAAATATTCATACTCAAGGTTTTCCATTACAGCATTGTTTATAATCGTTTTGTTTAAAGGAAAGACACCTAAATATCTATTAATATAAAGCTAATAATATCACAGTGAATCCACACTGCTATTTTGGAGCCATTTAAAATCAAGCTGGATGAAGGGAAACTGATACAACCTTTTTGGAGGGGATTTTCTGTCAAGAGCCTTAAACATTTTGATGCCTTTTGTCCCAATGTTTTCACTCTAAGCATCATGAGAAAGTAATCAGAAATAATGGTAGATTTTGGATAACGAGGATAAACTCAGTGGAAACAATTCATATGCTTAATAATCGGTAAGGATTACATAGGTTGTGATCCACTGATAAGCTAAAATACTATGTAACTATTAAAAGTATATTTTGAGTACTAATAGTATATTGGAGAGCTGAGGCTCAGGCATCGGTCAGAGCGCCGGGAGAGGACTGGGGTTGGCGGCGTGAACGCAGCCTGAAGGGGGTTAGTGCACCACGGCTAGCCGGGAGGGAGTCGGGGAAAATGTTTGGACCTGCCGAAGAGGCAAGAGACTTTTTCTTCCCTCTTTGTTTCCTGGTGCACGAGGAGAGGGGATTAAGAGCTCTGCTTAAAGGAGCTCCAGAGACGGGCGTGAACCGTGGCTAAAAGCGTGGACAGCAGAGACGGGCATAAGACGCTAAGGCTGCTGCTGCCGCCACCAAGAAACCTGTGTGCGAGCACAGGTCACTCTCCACACCTCCCCTCCCGGGAGCCTGTGCAGCCCACCACTGCCAGGGCCCCGGGATCCAGGTGCACCTTCCCTGGGAGAACGCACGGCATCCCTCAAGCTGGTGCAATGTCACGCCAGCCTCTTCCGCAGGCCCACCCCGCACTCCGTACCCCTCACTCCTCTAGGCCTGAGTGAGCCAGAGCCCCCGAATCAGCGGCTCCTTTAACCCCGTCCTGTTTGAGTGATGAACAGACGCCCTCAGGCAACCTACACGCAGATGGGGGACCAAATCCAAAGCTGAAACCCCCCAGCTGTGCGAACAGAGAAGAGAAAGGGAGATCACTCCCAGCAGCCTCAGGAGCAGCAGATTAAATCTCCACAATCAACTTGATGTACCCTGCATCTGGGGAATACCTGAATAGACAACGAATTATCCCAAATTGAGGAGGTGGACTTTGAGAGCAAGATTTATTATTTTTTTCCCCTTTTCCTCTTTTTGTGAGTGTGTATGTGTATGCTTCTGTGTGAGATTTTGTCTGTATAGCTTTGCTTTCACCATTTGTCCTAGGGTTCTATCCGTCCGTTTTTGTTTTTACTTAAAAAAATTATTTTTTCTTAGGAATTATCTTTTTATTTTAATAACTTTATTTATTTTACCTTACTTTATTTTATTTTCTTTTATCATCTTTCTTTCTTTCTACTTTTTCTCCCTTTTATTCTGAGCTGTATGAATGAAAGGCTCTTGGTGCTGCAGCCAGGAGTCAGTGCTGTGCCTCTGAGGTGGGAGAACCAACTTCAGGACACTGGTCCACAAGAGACCTCCCAGCTCCACATAATATCAAACGGCGAAAATCTCCCAGAGATCTCCATCTCAACAACAACACCCAGCTTCACTCAACGACCAGCAAGCTACAGTGCTGGACACCCTATGCCAAACAACTAGCAAGACAGGAACAGAATCCTACCCATTAGCAGAGAGGCTGCCTAAAATCATAATAAGTCCACAGACAACCCAAAACACATTACCAGACGTGGACCTGCCCACCAGAAAGACAAGATCCAGCCTCATTCGCCAGATCACAGTCACTGGACCCCTCCACAAGGAAGCCTACACAACCCACTGTACCAACTTTAGCCACTGGAGACAGACACCAAAAACAACGGGAACTTTTAAAGTGATGAAGGAGAAAAACATACAACCAAGATTACTCTACCGAGCAAGGATCTCATTCAGATTTGATGGAGAAATTAAAACCTTTACAGATCAGCAAAAACTGAGAGAGTTCAGCACCACCAAACCAGCTTCTGCAACTCTATGCCAATAAAATGGACAATCTGGAAGAAATGGACAAATTCTTAGAAATGCACAACCTGCCAAGACTGAATCAGGAAGAAATAGAAAATATGAATAGACCAATCACAAGCACTGAAATTGAAACTGTGATTAAAAGTCTTCCAACAAACAAAAGCCCAGGACCAGATGGCTTCACAGGTGAATTCTTTGAAACATTTAGAGAAGAGCTAACACCTATCCTTCTGAAACTATTCCAAAATATAGCAGAGGGAGGAACACTCCCAAACTCATTCTACGAGGCCACCATCACCATGATACCAAAACCATACAAGGATGTCACAAAGAAAGAAAACTACAGGCCAGTATCACTAATGAACATAGATGCAAAAATCCTCAACAGAATACTAGCAAACAGAATCCAACAGCACATTAAAAGGATCATACACCATGATCAAGTGGGGCTTATTCCAGGAATGCAAGAATTCTTCAATATACGCAAATCAATCAATGTGATACACCATATTAACACATCGAAGGAGAGAAATCATATGGTTATCTCAATACATGCAGAGAAAGCCTTCGACAAAATTCAACACCCATTTATGTTAAAAAACCCTCTAGAAAGTAGGCAGAGAGGGAACTTTCCTCATCATAATAAAGGCCATATAAGACAAACCCACAGCCAACAACATCCTCAGTGGTGAAAAACTGATAGCATTTCCACTAAGATCAGGAACAAGACAAGGTGCCCACTCTCACCACTCTTATTCAACATAGTTTTGGAAGTTTTAGCCACAACAATCAGAGAAGAAAAGGAAATAAAAGGAATCCAAGCTGGAAAAGAAGTAAAGCTGTCACTGTTTGCAGATGACATGATACTATACATAGAGAATCCTAAAGATGCTACCAGAAAACTACTAGAGCCAATCAATGAATTTGGTAAAGTAGCAGGATACAAAATTAATGCACAGAAATCTCTGGCATTCCTATACACTAATGATGAAAAATCTGAAAGTGAAATCAAGAAAACACTCCCATTTACCATTGCAACAAGAAGAATAAAATATCTAGGAATAAACCTACCTAAGCAGACAAAAGACCTGCATGCAGAAAATTATAAGACACTGATGAAAGAAATTAAAGATAAAAACAGATGGAGAGATATACCATGTTCTTGGATTGGAAGAATCAACATTGTGAAAATGACTCTACTACCCAAAGCAATATAGAGATTCAATGCAATCCCTATCAAACTACCACCGGTATTTTTCACAGAACTAGAACAAAAAATTTCACAATTTGTATGGAAACACAAAAGACCCTGAATAGCCAAAGCAATCCTGAGAAAGAAAAACGGAACTGGAGGAATCAGGCTCCCTGACTTCAGACTATAGTACTAACCTACAGTAATCAAGACAGTATGGTACTGGCAGAAAAACAGAAATATAGATCAATGGAACAGGATAGAAAGCCCTGAGATAAACCCACGCACATATGGTCACCTTATCTTTGCTAAAGGAGGCAGGAATGTAGAATGGAGAAAAGACAACCTCTTCAATAAGTGTTGCTGGGGCTTCCCTGGTGGCGCGGTGGTTGGGAGTCCGCCTGGCAATGCAGGGGACACGGGTTCCTACCCCGGTCCGGGAGGATCCCACATGCCGCGGAGCGGCTGGGCCCATGAGCCATGGACGCTGAGCCTGTGCGTCCGGAGCCTTTGCTCCGCAACGGGAGAGGCCACAACAGTGAGATGCCCGCGTACCACAAAAAAAAAAAAAAAACAAAACAAAACAAAAATAAGTGGTGCTGGGAAAACTGGACTGGTACATGTAAAAGTATGAGATTACATCACTCCCTAACACCATACACAAAAATAAGCTCCAAATACATTGAAGACCTAAATGCAAGGCCAGAAACTATCAAACTCCTAGAGGAAAACATAGGCAGAACAGTCTATGACATAAATCACAGCAAGATTCTTTTTGACCCACCTCCTAGAGAAATGGAAATAAAAACAAAAATAAACAAATGGACCTAATGAAACTTTAAAGCTTTTGCACAGCAAAGGAAACCATAAACAAGACCAAAACACAGCCGTCATAATGGGAGAAAATATTTGCAAATGAAGTAACTGACAAAGGATTAATCTCCAACATATACAAGCAGCTCATGCAGCTCAATAACAAGAAAACAAACAACCCAATCCAGAAATGGGCAGAAGACCTTAATAGACATTTCTCCAGAGAAGATATACAGACTGCCAAGAAACACATGAAAGAATGCTCAACGTCATTAGAGAAATACAAATCAAAAGTACAATGATATATCATCTCACACCAGTCAGAATGGCTATCATCAAAAAATCTAGAAACAATAAATGCTGGAGAGGGTGTGGAGAAAAGGGAACACTCTTGCACTGATGGTGAGAATGTGAATTGGTACAGCCACTATAGAGAATAGTATGGAGGTTCCTTAATAAACTACAAATAGAACTACCATATGACCCAGCAATCCCCCTACTGGGCATATATCTTGAGAAAACCATAATTCTAAAACAGTCATGTACCAAAATGGTCATTGCAGCTCTATTTACAATAGCCAGGAGATTTCCATCCTAAGTGTCCATCATAGGATAAATGGATGAAGAAGATGTGGCACATATATACAATGGTATATTACTCAGCCATAAAAAGAAGCGAAATTAAGCTATTTGTAATGAGGTGGATGGACCTAGAGTCTGTCATACAAAGTGAAGTAAGTCAGAAAGAGAAAGACAAATACCGTATGCTAACATATATGGAATTTATGAAAAAAAATGTCATGAAGAACCTAGGGGTAAGACAGGAATAAAGACACGGACCTAGTAGAGAATGGGCTTGAGGATATGGGGAGGGGGAAGGGTAAGTTGTGACAAAGTGAGAGAGTGGCATGGAGATTACCAAACATAAAATAGATAGCTAGTGGGAAGCAGCCTAATAGCTTATAGCACAGGGAGATCAGCTCGGTGCTTTGTGACCACCAAAGGGGTGGGATAGGGAGGGTAGGAGGGAGGGAGACGCAAGAGGGAAGAGACATGGGAACATGTGTATATACATAACTGATTCACTTTGTTTTAAAGCAGAAACTAACACACCATTTTAAAGCAATTATACTGCAATAAAGATGTAAAAAAAATAGTATATTGGAAATACTTATAAATTACTTGTTAGAACATTTGGATATAAATCACATACATCGCATGATTCTACACATCTCATGTTAAATAGGGACCTCATGGATCTCTGATTTCCACTCAGACCTGTTCATGACCAGTTAAGCTCAGACATTTGAGTCATTTTGTTTTATTGGCCGTGCCGCACGGCATGCCGGGACCCTATCTCTCCGACCAGGGATTGAACCTGCACCTTCTTCAGTGGAAGCGGGGAGTCCTAACCACTGGACCGCCAGGGAAGTTCCTAGAAGTCATATTTGACCTCCTCCATTGCATTTGGTATCTTCCTCTATCACACAGACAAACACTATCAGTTTCAGCTTTAAATTACATCGCCTCTGTCACCTCCTGCCCCTCTTCCCGGCCGT
Organism: Neophocaena asiaeorientalis asiaeorientalis; assembly: GCF_003031525.2. Lineage (NCBI taxonomy): Eukaryota > Metazoa > Chordata > Mammalia > Artiodactyla > Phocoenidae > Neophocaena > Neophocaena asiaeorientalis. Next base: position 306,973 of record NW_020173512.1, on the reverse strand, counting down.
TTCTTTAATCCAGGTCCCTTCAGGTCTTGTTGGGTCAGCTTCACTGATTTCATCCCATAACCTGCCTGTACACTTGACCCCCTGCACAGCTGAAAGAGTCCTCTCAAAATTTAGACCAGACCTTCCCACCTCCCTGACTAAAATCCCTTGAGTAGGATTCCTACTGATCTTAGAATAAAATACGGACTTTTTCTCATGGCCTGCGAGGTACAAAATTATCTGGTCCGTGCTTCTCTTTGTCACCTCAGTCTGAGCCTACCCCTTGTCCAAGCATCGTGCTGTTTCTCTAACATGTGAACCTCTTTTCTGCTTCTGAAACTTTTGCACATGCTGTCCTTCTGCTTAGAATGCTTTTCCCCCACACTTAGCAAAGCATAGCAGCTTCTTGTTTTCCTTCTCATCTTTTCAATTACCTCTGCCCAGAGGCTGGCACTGTTCATCCTTCCCAACACAGGCGTGTCAGTCCGTACTCAGAAACTCAGTTTTGTCACGCTGTGTCTTCAGGGCCCTCAGAGTATCAGGCTGAAGGCACTTAAGAAAGATTAGTTGAGTGAGTGATTGAATGTCCTCTAGTGTCTAAGCGTATCATAAGTGTATATGTATGTATACATGTGTATACCTACCTAGGACATATAGTACTGTTAATGGTGATGCAAATTAACAGGTGATTTTTAACTTTCTTTGTTGTACTTCTGTGTTTTTCAAATCTTGTAATTAATCTATCTTATTTCTTTATTGTGGTAAAATCTACATAACATAAAATGTATCATTTTAACCATTTTTCTTCTTGTTTGTTTTTGTGGTACGCAGGCCTCTAACTGCTGTGGCCTTTCTTGTTGCGGAGCATAGGCTCCGGGCGCGCAGGCTCAGCGGCCATGGCTCACGGGCCCAGCCGCTCCGCGGCATGTGGGATCTTCCCGGACCGGGGCACGAACCCGTGTCCCCTGCATCGGCAGGCGGACTCTCAACCACTGTGCCTCCAGGGAAGCCCCATTTTAAGTGTACACGTCTGTGGCATTAAGTACGTTCACATTGTTGTGCAACCATCACCACCATCCATTTCCAGAATTTTATTTTTCATCTTTCCCAGCTGAAACTCTGTACCCATAAACACTAACTCCACAGTAATTTATCTTATTTTTACAATAAGAAAAATGTTAGGAAACGTGTATTAGAAACAAATAGCAAACATATTTTTCAGACAAAGCTCATTTAAATATATGTCAGATTGTAAGTTTGAGTGACTATAAAACTGGTAAATTTGTACTTCACTTTATAATTTTGTATTAAGAAAACCCTATCCTTTATAAATCCAAACTGCTGAACTGACAGTTTTTGTTTTTGTGTTTGTTGTAAGAGCTCCACTGCAGTATAAACCATTTGTGTTGCCTTAATAAATATACCTTTCCTGCAACAATAGTCATTCCTTGAAAAAGCAGGGTGCTAAAGCAGAGAGTCATCTGGCGGTGTGATTAGCTTTATTTCCTGATGCATGTTTTTTCTTTAGCCTTGAATATTTGAAATGTATTAAAGTTTAAATTCTAGTTGTAATGAAACACTATTCTTTGACTTTGTAGATGTTCTGGAGCTCATATGACATAAGGAGAGTTGTATTTTGTCTTCTCAGAAATGAATGAATGAAGAGAACTCAAAAATGTTCTCTCTGGAAACCTAATTTCTTCTTTTTTTTAAATTGAAATATAGTTGATTTACAATGTGTTAGTTTCAGGTGCACAGCAAAGTAATTCATATATATATATACACACACATACATATAGATGTATATATATATTCTTTTCAGATTCTTTTCCATTATAGTTTATTACACGATACTGAATATAGTTCTTTGTGCTATACAGTAGGTCCTTGTTGTTTATCTATTTTATTTATAGTGCTGTGTATCTGTTAATTCCGAACTCTGAATTTATTATCCCCCCTTTCCCTTTCGTAACCATAAGTTTGTTTTCTATGTCTGTGAGCCTATTTGTGTTTTGTAAATAAGTTCATTTGTATCCTTTTTTTTTAGATTCCACATATAAGTGATGTCAAATAACATTTGTCTTTCTCTGTCTGAGTTCACTTAGTATCATAATCTCTAGGTCCATCCATTTTGCTGCAAATGACATTATTTCGTTCTCTCTTTCTCTACAGACACACACACACATATATATGTTATGTATACACACACACACACACACACACACACACACACACACATATCTCCATTATCCATTGATCTGTCGACGGACATTTAGGTTGCTTCCATGTCTTGGCTATTGTAAATAGTGCTGCTATGAGTATCGGGGTGCATGTATCTTTTCAAATTAGAGTTTTTGTTTTCTCCAGATATATGGCGAGGAGTGGGATTGCGGGATCATATGGTAGCTTCATTTTTAGTTTTTTAAGGATCCTCCATACTGTTCTCCGTAGTGCCTCCACCAATTTACATTCCCACCAACAATGTAGGAGGGTTCACTTTTCTCCACACCCTCTCTGGCATTTATTATTTGTAGACTTTCTAATGATGGCTAGTCTGATTGTTGTAAGGTGATACCTTCTTGTATTTGTAATTTGCATTTCTCTGATAATTAGTGATGTTGAGCATCTTTTCACGTGCCTGTTGGCCATCTGTGTGTCTTCTTTGGAAAAATACCTATTTAGGTCTTCTGTCCATTTTTTGATTGCATTTGATTTTTTTGTTGTTATTGGGCTGTATGAGCTGTTTATATATTTTGGAAATGGATCCCTAATTGGTTGCATCATTTGCAGATATTTTCTCCCATTCCATAGGTAGTTTTGTTTATGTGGAAACCTTATTTCTTGATCATGAAGACTATTTCTACTGACTAGCATTCTCAGGATCTTTATTCTAGGAGGTAGAGATCAGAGCAAACAGAGTCCCCTCATAATCCATCAACTTAAAAATGATGCTTCAGGTTGAGTTGACAGAAAACTATAGCATGGGGGAGGAAAAGCTGGAGAAACATCACAACTCAAGTTATTTTTAGGGGATTGTTTCATGTTTAAATAATGACAAGCAGGGCTTCCCTGGTGGCGCAGTGGTTGAGAGTCCACCTGCCGATGCAGGGGACACGGGTTCGTGCCCCGGTCCGGGAAGATCCCACATGCCGTGGAGCAGCTGGGCCCGTGAGCCATGGCCGCTGAGTCTGCGCATCCGGAGCCTGTGCTCCGCAACAGGAGAGGCCACAAGAGTGAGAGGCCCGCGTGTCGCAAAAAAAAATAATGATAAGCAAAGTGTGTAACATAAATAGTTGATGAAGGAATCATATCCAGAATATGTAAAGAGCATCTTATCAGGAATAACAAGACAACCCATTAGGAAAATACGCAAAGTATATGAACAGGCAAGTTACAGGAGAGAAAACATTAAAAAAATGATAGAATGTTCAATTTCAATAGTAATCAGTAGTTTTAAATTAGTATAACATCAATATATCATTTTATTTTTATGAGATTAGGAAGATTTTTAAAAGGTGGACAGTGCAGAAAAGAGTTAATGATTGTTAGTTTTAAGGCTGGCTTACCAAGTTGGTTCTTGGCTGGGATCTGGGAACTTGGATTTCAGGAGGGTTCCTTCCATTCCCAGACCTAATAGCAGATCACTGTGCTCTAACTGTTCATGCAAAAGATATGCTTTATTCTTTCCTTCTGAGAGTCTGGAGCTTAGTTTCATGCCAGGCAGAGGCTGTCTACATGACCAGTTCCTAATAAAAACTGTGGGGCTTTATGTGTAATGAGCTCCCTTGAGTGTCTAACGGGCATATTTCACACATTGCCCTGGGAATTAGAGTGACTCCACTGGGGAGGGGACCCTTGCACCTGATTTCATTTGGACTTTGTTCCCCCTTGAGCCTTTTTCCTTTGCTGATATTGCTTTGTACCCTTTTGCTGTAATAAACTATAGCTTTGAGTACAATTATATACTGAGTCCTGTGAATCCTCCTAGTGAATCTTCAAATCTGGGAGTGGTCTCAGGACCCCTGATACACTAATAATAGCAATATATTGGCCTAAGTGTGGGGAAATGGGGTCTCCAAGAATTTTGGTAGAAAAGTAAGCTGGCACTACCATTTTGGAGAATTTAGCAATGCCTAGGTAAGTTGAAGATGATTATATCTATTTCCAAGTTCAGATAGTTTAGAGCAAAAGAAGATTCACACGTTAGTTTTTAAAAAATGCATTATAATGACACTTACTGCAGCCTTGTTGTATTGTCAACAACATTGGAAATAATCTAATTCTCTCTGAAGGAGAAATAAAATTGTTATGTTTTTTAAATGGCATATTATACAACATTTAAAATAATTCAAAATTACATCGATTGAGTGGTTAAATTTCTGTAGGCTAATGTGAATCAAAAAGACAGAGGTATAATGTTGTAAATTTAAAAGCCACAGAATTCTAGGTATATACATATGAAAATATGAAATAATGGCTAATCCAGAATAGGGTCTAAGCCCCCCTTTTTCTTATTTAAATGATAAAATTGTCTTAAAGTAAGCTCTGAACCCTTTTCTTGGAAAAAATTCCACACATTACTGATCTGTGTTCTCTTTTCCATTTGCAAAAGAAATCTTGAATTTCATAGTGAGTGAAGATGCTATGGCAAACTCTTTCTCTAGCAATTTATTACTTCATTGGCTCACTGCCCTTGACAATTAGGAGAAGATTTATAGACATGTCCCCTTAATAATTGGCAATTAATTGGAGATTAGATGCCAAAAAGTACAGTATTTTTAATATAATGAGAAGGTTGAGGCTTTTCGCTTCCAAATGTCCCGGAACACAGAGTAAATGTTAACCGGCAGCATAGTTAACCCTGCCCTTTTGCACATCCACAGTAAAGAGGAGTTTTAGTTTGATGATCATAAACTTTAGCTAGTGTGGCTAGTTTGAATGTAAAGCTCAAGTGTAAACAAAGAGGGCCTATGTCTTAAGAATGCTTCCAATCTATGTGCCCCTGGTTCACCTTGAGAGGTACTGAATATGATCAGTAAGGATCTGTGTGGGATAAAGAGGGACTGTATCCTGAGTCTTCTTCGGAATTTTGTGTCTCACTCATAAGGACCTGTATGGGATAAAAATATACTGAATCCTGAGATTTGGGAATGCTTTTGTCTTAGGCGGCAGTACGTTTGGATCCCATAACGTCTTCACTACTCACAGTTCAGATGATAACTGTTAGTGTGTTTTTATTATCTAGAGCTCTGGTCTCCTAAGGGGAATATATATCCTAGGTTCTAGGCAATGGAGATTTTGCTGGTAAATACTTTTGTCCTTGTGGTCAAATTCAAGAGTGCCTTAGACCTAGAAGTAGAGTTGGCAGGTGTGACTGTCACCTATCAGTGATTGACCAGTTGGTTTTATTTTCTGAACTACAATTCCAGCACAGTGCCAGGAATATATTAAACATGCACTAAATGGTAACCCGTTTACACGTGTCCAGACAATTTTAGCGCAAGTAGAGTTTTATCCCCTTCCAGAAACTCTAGAAGTATCCTTTAATCCAAATTTCCCTGTGCCTGTATTTTGTTTCTGGCCATGTAAGTCAATAGGTTTTATGTTTATCTGCATTTTTAAAAAGAGTAACAGTCCATCTTTGGACTCATCTCAGCTCTTTCTCCACTGCTTCAACTGTTGTCCACTCTAGGGGTAATCTCCATCTTTCAATAAGTGCTTTCTCTTTGCTAAGCAGTGTCTGAATCTCATTTAATCCTCACAACAGGCTTGTAGCAGAACTACTGTTACATCAGAGCTCTGTTTTTACAGATGAGAAAAGTGAGGTTCAGAGATTAAGCAAGGCACTTGGGTTCACCGGCTAATAAATAGTAGAATGGCTAATAAATAGTAGAACCAGGATTTACACCTGGGCCTGTCTGTTTTAACCACCAAGATTTACTCCACTCTTCTTTCAGTTTGTTTCTCTAATGGGAAGTTGAAAACTAAGCATTTACAGCAGTTGAAAACTAAGCATTTACAGCAGTGCCTACCACAGAGTCATTCAATAATAATGTATAGTTTTAACTTTTGAAATTGATTTTATGAAGTGTAATTTACATACTATAAAATGCACACATTTATATATACAGTTCCGTAAATTGTTTTTTTTCCCAACTCTCTTGAAAGTTTCTGAAAATCATAGAAAAACTATGTACCAGGATATATGCTGTTACTAAAAAAACAACAAAATAGAATAAATCAAATACAACTGATACACATGCTACTACTGGCTTCCACAAGCTGAGACAGGAGTTAACTACTTGGCAAAAGAAATAGTCCTTGCTAGACTCTTAGAATACATACTTCAAAATCCATTATTATTGTCAATTTAGAAATTGGCTAAAGTTGATTTTCCAGATGAAACAAAGTTGGAATTTGCTTGCAGTCACATTTCACAGGCTTAGTGAATTTTATAGCCATTTATGCACATGTTCAATAATGCACTGGAATCCCATCATTAAGAACCCCAAATGTAATGCTCATTGAACTTTTTTGAGTGTTGTGGTGAAAGAAGAATGACGTTTTGAATATGGAGTCATTTGAGGCTGTCACTATTTTACATTTCTTTACTTAAGAAGAATTTGGAGCATCTTAAATATGTTTTCTTGTAGCTGTAAGATTCACAGCAGGTTTCTTTAAACCAAGCAACTGGAAAACAAGTGTATGTAATCACATATATATAATCTCATATATCCCATCATCTTTACATAATTCTATTGATGAAAAGCAAATCATAGGTGCTCCCCACAATCAATGAGAGGGGATAACACAGTCATTAAACTCCTGGCCATGAGGAACATATGTGCCACTTGAATGTCTGTGCATTACAGTTACAGTTCCATAAGTTTTGATAAATGTATAACCCTGTGTTATTACTACCACAATTGATATTTACTGTATTGGAATCACCCAGCCTCCCAAGTTTCCTTGTGATTCCTCCTTTCAAAGAATTTTTTTCTTGAAATCACTGTTGACTCTCAGGAAGTTGTAAAAAAATAGTTCAGACTTCCTGTGTACCCTTCACCCTCTTTCTTCCAGTGGTAACATTCTTACATAACTACAGTACAGTTGCAAAGCCAGGAAACTGACATAGATACACTCCATAGATCTTATTCCCTTGTGTGTTAGTCTCTGCCTACCCTCAGCCCCAGGTAACTGCTGGACTGCTTTCTATCACTATAGTTTAGCCTGTTCTGAAGCTGTATATATAAATGGAATCATACAGTATGTTCTCTTTTGTGTCTAGCTTCTTTTGCTCAGCATTATGTGTTTGAGATTCATCCGTATTACTGTATGTGTTAGTGGTTTGTTCTTTTCAATTTTTGTGCTGCATCCTATTTGAATATAGTACAGTTTGCTTATCCATTCACCTGTTGATGGACGTTGGGTTGTTTCCAATTTAGGGCTATTATATAATGAATAAAGTTGCTGTGATGATTCATCTATAAGTTGTGCGTTCACATGCGCGTCTGAGCATGTGTACTTGTTTTCATTTCTCTTGCATAAACAATAGTGGAATTGTTGGGTCATTTGGTTAGTGAAGGTTTAACTCTATAAGATACTGTCAAATTGTTTTCCCAAGGGAATGAAACGTTTTATACACCCACTAGCAGTATAAAAAGAGTTCCTGTTGTTTCACAGGCTTGCTCTCGCTTGATTTTGATGTTGCCATTCTGGCAGGTAGGTGCTGGGATCTCATTGTGGTGTTAATTTGCCCTTTTCTGATAACTAGTGAAATTGAATATCTTTTCATGTGCTTAATGGACAATCATATATATATATTTTTTTTATGAACTGTCTATTCAAACCTTGTGCCCATTTTAAGGAGGGGAGGGAAGTGGGGTTTGTGTGTGTCTTCTTCATTTAAGAAATATTTGATGACTAATTAAATGTTTATTGAACGACCTGAGATTGACCTATGAATTTTTGTTTTGGCCACTTGAAGCCTTACATGTACTACAACTCAAATAAAAGAGTCAAATTGGGTTTCATTAGTCTATTCTAAAATGATCAGTTAAAGCAGGGAATCTGGTTTTGAACACGATACTAAAATAAAGATCAGTAGTTTCCTCCCCTACATAGGTCATAGCATCTTCTGAACCATGGCTGTCATCCCCATGACTTGCTCTTTTTGACCATGGGAAAATTGTCATCTGAAGATGTGCGTTTTGTGGTTCACATGGATACTGCCTTGCCGCATTGTTTCTCTAATGCTAGAAATGCTCTTACCTAATTTTTATCTTGTCAAAAAATGGAAGGACAATCTTAGCCTTGTTATTTTTAGTTGTCACTGAAGCAGTTTTCTCCATTAAGAATGAATATTAGCGAGGTTGATCTATAAGCCTTCTGCTGATCCTGTAGACTATAATTTGTGTTTATAATTTTAAAAAAAAGTTTGGTTACCTTCTCCGTTCTATGATACACTTTTGTAACAATATACTTTTTTTTAGCTTTTGTTTTGTTCTGTTAACTGTAGAGAGTTAAAAAGAAATAAACACATAGACCAGCCCCGGTAACTACTGCTTAAACAGCAACAAAATTTGAAAAAATTATGTGTTTAGTGTTTATAAATCAACACAGAAAAGTAACATATATATATCTGTATCTGTCTATGTAATGAAGAATGATGTCTCCTCCTTTATTTCCCAAACTCAAGTCCTTCTCCCTAAAGGAAACGATTGTTAAAACTTTCTGATGATTCCTTCCATTAATACATGCTCTCTCCTTTTCTTTGTTCTTCTCACACAAAAGTGGTCAGGTAGTAGGTACAATTCCACGTTTTCCTGCAGTACAAGCACATGAAGATGTAGCTTTCACAGAGTAGTTATGTGGATGAACTGTGCTTTACTTAGTTGATCCCTGGTGGTTGTTTCCAGGTTTTTGGTGTTTATTTTCTGTTATAAAAATGCTGCAGTAAACAATACTAGAGATTTGGGCAGACTTTTGCAAATATATAGGGTAAATTTATTCCAGTTGGGTCCCTGGTCAAAGAACATTTTGTAATTTGTTAGCTATTGCTAGATTGCCCTCTTTAAGGTTTCAGCCATCCACTCCATCTAATAGTGTCTGCAAGTGTCTACGACACATATTTTAAATGTAATAGCCTCATTTCAATTCTTTGTTATTTGAGCCTCCTAGTGTTATGTGAACTGGGACCTCCAAATTAATGCTGTTTCGATGCTGTTTTATCTTTATTACATTCTTGCTTGCTTTTTCCCCTGCAGAGGAAAACCTAAAGTAAGCCTTCTTGATGACTGAGGGTGGCGGACTAGAATGGCTTTGCGTGGCTTTCCCTCACACAGCTCTCAGGCTGCTCAGTCTCTAGGAAGCCCGATGGTTGATGCATTCTGTTTTATGTATTTCCTGTAGGAGGAAAGCTGAACAAGGACCTGCGACATTTTCTCAATCAGCGGTTCCAGAAAGGGTCGCCTGACCATGAGCTCCAGCAGACCATAAGAGATAACCTTTACCGCCATGCTGTGCCTTCTTTGCTTTGAGCTCAGAGCTCAACAGCTGGTTCTGGGACACTTGGCAGTTTGCTCACGTAGTGACTCCGTAAGTCCAGGAAGTCACGATTGACAACGGGACATACAGTACTGCGCCAGGTAAATTACTCGGTTTTCAAGTTCTGGCTTGAGAATGCTGGGCAAATTATTTATCCTTTGTAAGGTCCAGTTTTCACAACTGTGAAAAGGACATCTCACTCCTACTAACTTCACAGAACTGTTAGGAAGTCAAAGTCAAATGCTCGTCAAAGCATTTGTGTACAGCATGGGCGTGGTGTAAGCCTCATAAATGTTAACCATGTTTGTCATTAATGGGGTGGACCAGGCCAGAGGACTTCATACTGACCTCTCAGGAGATCCATGGGACTCTGATAGCCTCTCAGCAAAGGGAATGCCTCAGTGGACTCTCTCTTCTTCCCCACCTTTATCAGATTCATAAATCATGATTTCACATATGATTTTCTTTGAAGAAATGGTTTCCACAGATTAAAAAACCCAAAGCCCCAGACCCATTAGATCAGACCAAATCTGAGAAAGCAAGACATAAAATGTAGGGACTATGAAATCAGGGATTTTGTGGCATGGAAGGAAGAAAGGAAAGAAAGAAGGGAGGAGGGAATCAGCCTGTGGGGTAGATGAATTGGCAGCTCACTGGTCATGAGGTATTGCCATGCTCTACCAAACTACATTGCTGTACAGCTCATTATGAGGTGGGAATTCTGGGAAGACATACAGTTATTTGCTTTCATTCAAAAGAAGAAGAAAGAATGATTCTGATTTTATTACTTGGGAGTTTTCTTTTCTCCTATTACCCAGTCCTTCAAAGTTTGACAGGTGTTTAGAAATATTTTTTTTTAATCAGCAAAAACAAGGAGGAATAATTTGAAGTTCAAGGTACCCTGCTTATGGCTGTGATTTGTTTGCTATGAAGATTTTCTTTAAAAAAATAATATTTTGCTAGTGATGTCCTAGAGTGCTGTTGTTTCCTCGCACTACTGCAAAATAATGAACAGAACTGATTTCAGGCATACCATGGATCTGCAAGGACTTAGAGTGGAAGTCTAGATGGGAAACTTTAGCGATCAGAGTTTAGAACAGCCCTGCCTTCCTCTTCACTTTTAATAAAACCGAGGCTCCAAGAAGAAAAGACGTTGACTACAGGTAACTTGGCTCAGTGCCCCAAGGTTGCTTCTTTCTGCTGAGTGGCAGAGCTGCATTTGACAGAGAAAACATGATAATGTATTAATGTGAATCTCTGGCCCTCAGTTCTTTTAATTTTGCATCATTAGAATTGAAAGCTATAATTCTAATAATATCTTAATAATAATTCCTTACACTTGGATTAATAATAATAATTCCTAATGTCAGTCTCATGAATGAGGCAGGGATTATCTATCTATTTTTTATAGAAATAAAGAAAGAAACCAAGACACGAAGATAAGCCAATACAAACAAGGCTAAAGGTGATCAGGGCCTTACGTCATTGCCTCATCTCTGATATACTGTCCAGTTTTACTCTTAGAATATTCCTTTGAGGGTGGGATTTTTAATACCCATTTTACAGGTGAGGAAACGGAGACACAGTATGACCAAGTAACTGTCAAATCCCAGTTCCAGGGCTTTGGGACTCGTAAGCCATCCAGGGCTATTTTTGTAGCTTGACCATTGCTGCCTCTGAAGTTCTAGTACAGCAGATTGGATGCAGTTTTGCAGAATTCAGTAATTGCAGAATCATGATTGTTCTCTGTGTAATTTTTCCCCTACTCAGATTCCAATTTAAGAAATGGGGAATGAAGCAAATGAGCACACCATTTCTTGACGCATCTGTGGTGTTACTATGGTTACATTTTGGCAAGCTTTTCCATTTATTTTTGCCACTGATTTATTGGACCTGACTGTGAGCTAAATGGCTTGATTTTAAGCTTACCACTGTGTAGGAATTGGGGCAAAAATGACCTCAGCCTTTTAAAGCAGTGGAAAATCGTGCTTTGTCTTTGCTGTATAATGCCATTGGTATTGATGTTTCATTTCTATGAAACCAGTAAATCAGGAACTGAGAATGAGGAAAGGGTCTTCCTAGTAAAGAGAAAACAAGAAACATTTCATTTTATATTTCCTGCCTAAAACAGGAAGGAAATTCAGGAAGAGGTCTGTTTCTGAGTCTGGCACAGTATGTGTATCTTTGAACATGAGTAGACCAGGGGTGACTTGGGATTCAGTTATGGGCTTGGGTAACTGGGGCCACATTTGTGTTTATTTTGATTCTTTGGCCCATGTGACTGGTAGAGCAGAACTCTGTACCAGGCTGTTGTGCTCATGGATTAGAAAGCCCTTGATTGGAGCATGGATCCTCCCAGTGGTAGTGTAACTGTGCCACAGGGAAATGAGCTCCTGTAACCTGTATTTTCCAGAACTTCCTGCTGCCAATAGTTCAGTGACTTCAGTCTTTTGAGAAGGGATGATCTCATGAACAGGTGTTTGCGAGCTGGGGTAGACTTCCTGTACATTTTAGGAGGTTCACATGTCATTAGAAATTAACAAATAAAACCTGTTTGTTCTCAAGTTTGTTTTCATGTCATCATAGTGTAGTAGTGCCTTCTGGGCACCGTGATGGATTTTGCCGTTCAGGATTCCATTTTATCCTAATTCTTTGGCAAAGAAAATGCAGGTAATAGCATCCCTCTTTTACAGGTAAGAAAGTGAAGTAACAGATGTAACTTCCTCAAGATCTTACCAGTTCTAAATGCGACATTACTCACTTTTCGATACAGTGCTCCTTTTTTGAATTGGCTTTATTGAGATATAATTCATATATCATACAATTCACCACTCAGAGTGTTCGTCCAGTGCTATTTTTGCTATAGTTATTATTATTCTCCACTTCTCTTTTGCTTTGGTTCAAAAACATTTATTATTCCCATGGTTTGAAAAATGTCATCGTAGTTAAAATTTAATTATATTATCATTGAAAATCACTACCCCAAAAAATTTATGGCCATAAAAAGAACTAGATGCAGAATGAGTCAGCCCTGGTGTGAAATCTGAGGGCTGTTCTGTAGCTGGCTGGCCTGGTGTGGGTCGTGTAACCTCTCTGAGTCTTTTTTTACTCTTCAGTAAAATGGAACCAGAAATACCACCTCCAGCATTGTCTCACCAAGTACTGACAGCAGCCCTAAGAGATGGGTCCATTGGAGGAAACAGAGGCTCAGAGAAGTATATAGCTTGCTTAGGATCACACAGCAAACAACATGGTTAGGGTTTAATCAGTTCTCTCTCTAACTCTTTACTGGGTATAATCGACAGTCATGTGATAAGAGCAGTATACCATGGGCTACTGAGAGTGAAAGAAAAAAGAAAAAAAACATTCTCATTGCTGAATTTTTAGTTTTAGCTGTTCAAAATCATGGGGTTTTATGTCTTGGGGGTGGGGGCTAGTTAAGGCACCATATCTTACAAATAAGTATCTTCTCTGTGATTTTTATATATTTCACTGGTGTGTACAGTAGAATTTTAATAACTGCCTAATGATTATTCAGCTTTAAAAAAGTCACTACAGGATTCTTTTGGGATATCTCAGTTTATCTTACTTTTCATTAGATGTTTTTTTGTATACACATGAAAAACCACCTTAAGATAGATGGATTTGAAATGCATGTAAACGTCATTGGTGTTGCTCACTTCTCTCATTTCTCAGAATCATCTGGATACTATTCCTGTCTCCTGCCCCCTCAAATTCTGATTATATTCCCAACCTGCTCCCCCTCAATTCTTTAGTCATACAAACTTCGTCCATTGCTCGAATACACCTGGTATCTTCTTGTAACTGGGTATAAATTATTACCTCTTATCTCTCCATCTTTCCATCTAACCAGTTCATAGCCTTCTTGTAAGCTTTAGCCTAGAGGCCACTTCCTCCAGAAAGGCCTCCATAGATTGGCCTGTTGCCTTCCTCACTGCTCCCACAGCGCCCTCTCTGACCCCCTTCCACCGCATACACGCCTGCTGCGTGTCTGTCTGTCCTGTTAGAATCTAAGTTTTCTGAGGTCAGAGACTGGATCTACCTCAGTGACTAGCCCACACCTAGCTTAGTGCCTAGACCATGGGATAAATATCTGTTGAATGAATGATCAGATGAAGAAATGGATAAAGACACTTGTTGTTTTTCTTGTTTTATTGTTTTCTCTTGATTACCTAACATTTGGGAGAAACAGCAGAGCTGCTCTTACTATAAAGTTCTCAGAATAAAGGGCAGCTCAGAGCTTTGAGCTCTGAAATGGCTGATGAGGACCAACTGATTACTTGGCTGGGAATCCCAACCCAGAGGAAAAAAATCAAGGCTCCCAGTGAGCTTGGAACTAGAGTGCGCATTCACAGCTCCTAATTACAGTCTAGATATCGCTGTACCTCCTGCACTGATAGGCTTCCTGCTTTATGACTTCTTGTCCTAGCTGATGTGACAATATCTGAGATTCTTGCTTTGGAACGGCTGATTTGCCCATGAAGATAAATGCATTACCTGACAGGGCTTTTCATTTACTCTACTGCTGCTGTCAAAATGAGATACAGCTTATCCAGGAGTCCTGGGGCTCCGGAATATTGAACCAAACCCCTCTTGTTCCTTCTCCCTTCTCTGGGCTTAACAGCGATGGAACGCATCTTTCTTTTCAAGCAGAGGTCATCTGAAAGAGGAAAGGATAAGTCAGTTTTGTTCTGTAGATTAACAAGTTGTTGATCAAGGCTCTCCCTAATACCAAGATCATTATAATCTGTGGAAGAGGCACTGATCATTGATTTAAAGGAGTTTACAAAGGGATTAAATGTGTTTGATCTCCAAGACCATTTAAATCTGATGCAGTAAACATGGGTGATCCTGGTCTTTATTTGTAGAAGTGCGATATTCTAATGGGCATGTTAGCATTTGCTAACCAACAGTTGGCGTTGTTTATTATTTTTGAATGTGACTGTGATGTCAGGACCATAAATTACCTTTGGTATTATTTGAATGTATTAGTTTCTCTTAACCATAGCTGTTTCTAGTTCTGCTTGCCTAGAACCAACTCATTCTACAATTAGAGCTCATGATATGAACTAAACCAGTATGTCAGCAAGAGGCCAGGATAAAGAACTGGGTTTTGGAACATTGCTTCTTTCGTAGAATGTGCATCTCTGTGTTCAGGTTGTGTTTGACCTGAGTGGAAGGCTTCAGGTTGTCATACATGAAGTAGACAGTTCTATTAGCATCCCCAGGACTGATCAGATGAAAGTCACTGGAAACTTTCTCACTGTGGCTATTGCCCTTGTCCTCTTAGGAGAGTTAAGTGCTGTCTAATATGAAAGGATCACTTTAGTCTTTACCAAGCCTAGTCTTGTTGCAGAACTCTGACTAGTAACAATAATAACAGCTCTCCAGGTTTTGGACTCCTACTGTGTACCAGGTACCCTGCCATGATGCTTGTACATAGGTCATCTCTCACTCTGGCCTCATGGAGGCCACACAGACTATTAAAGGTCTAAACTCAAACTCGTTGGACTCTTAAACCCTCCCCGTTTTCTATTCAATTGCAAATGTTTGTTGCCCATAATAAGAGTGTATGTCCCTCATCCCTTCTCCATCAGTTCTCAACTCTTTCTCTCGCCTTCCCTTTAACCCATCAGTACTGTATTCTCCCATGTGCCCCCAGCCAGTCTGTGGTCTGGGGACTCCTCTTATCCACCCTTACTGCCTACACCTGACCTTTCCTTCCTTCTCCATCAAGTCTTACTTGTTCTACGTTGGTGTCCCATTGGCTGTCCTCTAAGATGCCAAGAACTAGAATAAAGAAGTGAATTGTTCATATTATGGTATAGGGTTCTCTATCCTACATAATACATATATTTTAACAGATAACTTTAAATGTGGCACTGCTAGAACGACCCTATGAGATGGGATGTTCTGGCAACAAGGCAGATTCATAGGTAGGGATGAATTCTTATGGTTTTGACTTGGTTTTGTACTTTTTCTAGTGCTGAACACAGTATAGTATACATAGAAAACATTTTAAGCACAAGATTGTCTATGTCAAAGGGCTTTCCCCCTCTGCTTGCTGTTTCACTGCTCAGACCTAGTTTCCTGTTCCACCGAGTTTAAGCTGAGAAAGTAACACAATAGTCTAGGCAAGGAGTTTTGTGCCAAATTAAAAAATAATGGGAGCACTTCCGTGGTGGCACAGTGGTTAAGAATCCGCCCGCAATGCAGGGGACATAGGTTCGATCCCTGGTCTGGAAGATCCCACATGCCGCGGAGCAGCTAAGCCCGTGTGCCGCAACTACTGAGCCTGTGCTCTAGGGCCCGTGTGCCACAACTACTGAGCCCACGTGCTACAGCTAATGAAGCCCATGCTGCTAGAGCCTGTGCTCCGCAGCAAGAGAAGCCACCGCAGTGAGAAGCCCATGCACCACGAGGAAGAGTAGCCCCCGCTTGCCACAACTAGAGAAAGCCTGTGCACAGCAACAAAGACCCAGTGCAGCCAAAAAGAAACCCAACACCAAATGAGGCTAAATATAATAAAATATATTTAAATTCTTAAAAAAAAATAATGGGATTAGAAAAAAAAACCTTTTTGTTTAGATGTGATCTGGAGTTAGAGTTTGGGCTCTGATAACTCTTAACAAATTTTCATCCACTTGAATGTCTGCTGGGGCATGGAAATGTCACGAGGGAAGCAGGACGATCCTTTGTTTTCTGATAACAACCATCTCATAAATGCCAGGAGCACACCACTTCTCATTTCTGTAGTGCCCCTCAGGGAACATTGAAACCATTAGTGTGGAATCTCTTCTTACTTCTCACCAAGGGAGGAGACAGTTATCCCATCAGTGAGTTCCTGAGAAGGACTTGGACATTCCTGATTTAAACATTGTCTCTTCTCCTTGGGGCTAGATCATGAGATGTGTTGGGCTTTCTGGTATGGCAGACTGGAGTGGCTGGCAGGCTCTACCCCTTACCAGCGTTGTTGACTTGTGTTTTCTGGGACTCTGTTGTCTCATTACCTGTATTGATGTTTCTGAGGTACCCAAGGCCCCAGCAGTGATCATGGCACTTCATAGGTCCTCTATTTAAAGGTCCTGTATGTATATGTTTTTTGTTTTGTTTTGTTTTCAGCCGAGCCGCACAGCTTGCAGGATCTCAATTCCCTGACCAGGGATTGAACCCATGCCCTCTGCAGTGAAAGCGCCGAGCCCTAACCATTGGACTGCCAGGGAATTCCCAAACGTCATCCTTTCTGTAGACCAGTCTTCTTTCTTCTGTACCCCCTTTCCCTCCCCTTTCTAACATGACTCCTCAAGTCCAGCATTCTCCCTTTTTTCTTTCAAGTTCTCTTTAGACTTTGGGCCTTATATATATGATTCTCCTTTTTATGATTTTTATGATTTATATAATTCTTTTAGGGGGGGCAAGCTAAGTTAAAAAAATGATTTTCCAACATTTCTTGAGTAACAACCCAACACTAGATGCTAGGTGAGAACATAGTGAAGATTAATAATTGGCTCATTTAGCCAATAATAGGCGTGCTTGAAATAGCACATTCTCCGCATATTCCCAGCATCAGCTGATCCCCCAATGTTCTTTTTTCTTTGTATTTCTTATTGTATGTTGTTAACCCTAATTGCCATTGTATATTTGCTGAGTGGATGGAGTCATATTGGAAAAAAAAAAAAAAGGAAAGAAAAACTATGTGGACTTGATTTATATGTGTCTGCTAATACACTCATGTAAACATGGTTTGGGTGGTGTTCTTTATTCTAAGGTTCTCAGGGGTGTGGAACGAGGCAGAGCTATAGGAGTTTAGATTTAAGTTTAATTAGAGTTGATGTCATTTATAATCTTCTTATGAAAATATGTTAGACCAGCCTTATTGTTTAATAACATCTGTCGTTAACCGAGTGCTTACTATATGTACCAGGTACTGTGCTCAGTGATTTACAAGTTTTGTCTCTTTTAACCTTCACCAGACTCTGAGAGGCATAATGTTATCACCCCTATATTAGGAGCGTGGCAATTGAGGGTTGAGGAGCTTAGAAGTGTGTTGTTCAAGATGAGCAGTTTAATAATGATGGAACCCAGATGATTCAAACCCAGTTCTCACCTCCCCCGAGAGTCCATGCTCTTGGTTTATATCTCTGGGTTCAGTCAGCTTAAGGACCATTTTTTAAATTAATGTTTTGAATTTGAAAAAGAGGCTTCTATTAATAACATATGGATTAGTCCTTGGCTGGGTGTAGGATACTAATATATCTATTTGGCAGCCATGTTAATTTATTAAATTGCTTTATAATTTTAGCTGACATTTTTCGTCAAGAGTTGTTGCAATTATAAAGCAATTTCCACAGCAATTTATGTAGGGACCGAGAAGTTTCATAGTACCCTTACCATCTATTATTTATTTTAAGAAAAGTTTTTACCAAATTTTAGTAATTTTAGATTTAGTAAGAATTATTTAAGTCAAGAGAATGAAATGCAATACGTTTTTAAAGAAATCTTGTATCAAATGTGTTTAATAAAACTACGTACACATAAAATTTCTGGCTTCTCTAGTGGATAATGTGCATTTATGCTGAGATCCAACTAAGAACACTTCACCAGTTATGCTCTGATGGGCTTACCTAAACTCCATATGAAATGAGTTACCCAAAATGATTACCTTAAATTTAAACAACAAGAAAATGTCACTTGTGTTAGTTCAACCATAATATGAATAAAGTAGACTTATTAACCACTCAGTGACATTTTTTCGTCTTGCATTGAAATGAACTAATTATACATCTCTATTTTGAGGAAATATACTCTAATGTATTTAGGGATAAAGGGCCATGGTGAATGCAACTTGCTCTCAAATGGCTATAAAACATTAAAAATGGTTTAAAATTTGTACTATTCTTATTCTTGCAACTTTCTGTAAATTTGAAATTATTTCCAAATAAAGTGTTTTAAAGTAAACCCATATCAAAAAATTTTTTTAAAAAGCAACCAGTATAGTTTTGGGAAAGGGGGATTTTATGTGAACGTTATGTTTTTGATTTTCCCCCTTATTAATATTAATGTGTTTTTAGCCTAGAATTGAGATTTTGTTAGTACTTTGATAGATCTTGCTTGTTAAACTATAGCAGGACTAGCCTGAAAGACATCGTGCATATATTAAAACAAAAATCTAACACCTATGGAATACCAAGTACATGCTAAGTGTTTTAATTATGGTTTCTCGTTTAATACTGTAACTGTTATTTTCACTTACAGATGAGGAAACTGAGGCTTAGTAAGATTAATGACTTGTCTTAAAATTGTGGAATGGAACTGGAGCTCAGGCACTCAACATGGATACTAAAGCTACCACTAGTAACCACCACATTTTCTTTGCTCAGACTGTGTGTACATCTGTGTGTATAGATACATATACACCTACTGAATACATCTTAGAAAATAAATAAGGAACGCTTTTTTATTTTTTATTTTTTTTGCCGCGCCGCCCGGCATGCGGGATTTTAGATCGAACCCATGTCCCCTACATTGGGAGTGTGGAGTCTTAACCACCTTACTGCCAGGGAAGTCCCAGAAACAATATTTAAATGGATCCTAAATATCTGCTAATGGGATTCTAGATGAATATAAGAGTATAATAATCATCATTAAAATTGTTAACATACGTTGAGCACTTGGCATGTGCTAGGTTTTATTCTATATTAGTGTAATAACTCATTTAATCCCCACAATGGTCTTGTAGGTATGTGCTATTACTCTCCACATTCAGGGAAACCGAGGAATAAAAAGATTAAATAACTTGCTCAGGATGTCACAGCGGATATGTGGTAGAGCTGTGTTGTCTTGTTCTAGACATTTCCCTCTTAGCCAGTGGCTCATATTGCCTATTATTTATAGCTGTAGAGAACATTTAAATTTAAAAAAAGGAAAAATAATCAGTAATTAAACATACTCCTTTTGGGGGGAGGGGGAGGAGATACCTTTTGTTATGCTTTTGAAGATAATTTCATCTTAGTCTTAGATCCCATCAGAGCCACCACATTATACAAATCCAGGGGGCACTATTCAGTTCGTAATGTATGTGAATGGCGCCCTTGGTGGTGGACAGCACCCTGACTGCCTGGTTTTATGCAGTGGCTGAGTTCCGGTAGTAGATACTTAGCTAGCCTGCAAGATAGAACCAAATTGCCATTCATTTGGGAGGTATTTGTCTGTCATGTGAAGTGGTACCTTACTCCAATGAGGATAATATCCACTGGATACTTGAACACCAGAAGCCTAATCCAGTCTAGTTACAAGATCTCTCCATTCTTAATTAAGCTAATTAAAGGTTTGAGACGTACTAGAATTGGATCTTTTGGGGTACTAAGTGTTATTTCTTTCGTTTACCCTTCTTTCTTACCTTTCTTTCTTTACCCTTTTTTCTTACCTTTCTTTCTTTACCCTTACCTTTCTTTCTACTCACCTAGCCATTGTCCATTTATTCCATTTATCTGTCCATTTAACAAACACATATTGAATACCACTGTGAGCAGGTCACAGTAATAGAGGCTCAACTTTTAGGGGTAAACTGGTTACCTTTCCTGCTCTCGGGGAGTTTATAGTATAGTAGGCAACCACTATAACTAACAAGAGGCAGGTATAAGAGAGTAAGGTAAATCCCACAGTAGGGTAAGCCCAGGACTATATGACATACAAGGACAGGCACCAAGCTCAGTCTTGAGACCAGTGAATCAATGTGACTAGGAAGTGAAATAAAAAAGAGAGACAAAAGGAAAAACAGCGGAACCTCTTTCCTAGGGAGAATCAGGAAACATCTACTCATGTAACCATGGGCAAATGACTCTATTGAACATCTCTAGGCTTAATTCCTCTTTAAAAAGGAGTCTTTATTAGGGGTATAATAGACCCATTAAGCATCTTAATATCCCAGGGCCAGTCTGAAGATAATGTAATCCTTTGCACAGTGCTCTCTCCTTATGACTCCTCAAGAACAGACCACTCATGTTTTTGAGTCTTCTGACATATTTAAAGACAACAACAACAACAAAAACCAGTGCTACAGCAAAAGATAGGACATGGTTTTAATGTTTGCAGTTAATTAATACTTTTAACATACACATAGCAATGCAGTATAATTGTGCTGTTCATCAATTGCAAGATGTATAAAGCATTAACTCAAGGTACTCTAAAGGCAGTATAGTCTGATAATAGACCCCAAGTGCAAATACTTATCATTCTTTTTAGTGTATCTTTGTAACTGTAGACATAACTTTATTTGACCATAACAAAAGTCTAAATTTAAGGCTCTTCATGAATAGGAGACCTGGGTCAAAGATCTTCTTGCCCCTTCCCCTCCTCGGCAACCTCAGTAGGTATGGGATGCTACGAGATGACTCTTTGGACCAAGGTTTGGCTCTTTCAGATCCAGGTTCAGTTGCTTGTTAATGGAAGAAGCCAAAGTAGGGTAAGTAACAGTCATCCAAGGACTATCTAAGCAGCACGATGGGCCCTTCCAGAACCCCAGTTGTACCAGGGCTCAGCCTTCTCATTGATTGTATTTCTCACACTCCTGAAGGAGAACATTTAATTCCTTGGACCATTTCTTTGGAGGTTGCCACATTTCTAGTTGGGACTTCTCTCCTCCCCTGACCTCCCTATTAGAAGTGAGGCCATACTATCCTCTTAAGTGCTTTGCTTTGAAAAGTGAGACAGAATTTGGTTATACTAGAAATGAAGTCATTTTCAAGGTCAGCCAGCTTGAAAGATTTATTCCTTTGGCTTTCTAATTGTAGTTGCTGTACATAAATGAACTTGACATTTTTCTCCTTTCCTGTCTCATAAGATAGGGTCATTACAAACAGACCTTACAGGATTGTCAGAAGTTACAACTTCTGTATTCTTAGTTTTCATCATCACCTGATTTGAGGGATGCACATTCCTTATTTCCGTCTCTAAATGGTTTTGCTCAGTGTCAACATCATTTAATTAGTGATATGGGCGGGGGAAGCACATCTATTTCACAGGAATTTTGAAAAAAATGTTGCCTAAGTTGTAGATAAAATATTCTCTAGATATATGACTTGAGAATGAGACATCCTATAAAACCATCAGATGAACGGAAATTTGGTGTGAGTTCTGATGGTTTGGTACGTGACTATAAAGAAGTCTGAGAATCTACATGTTTTTGCCCCAGTGGAAAATTTGTGGCTAATATAGATTGTGTTGAATTTCAGGTTTGCTGCTTAATCTAGTCCTCACATAGGCTACCTGCTAAAAGGTTGGCATTCAGCATCCTTCATTAGGCTAGAATCAGACACCCCATGCAAATCCACCACCGTCTGGTATCCTTTGGGGGAATTTTGTACCTTCTCACTGTAGATATGGATGATTTACAAACTGAGAAGCAAACTGTCAGATACAACTAAAAAATAGGGTATCTTTAGGGAACATGGAGTAGTTGAAAACAATAACTTGTTGATACAATTCTTGCTGTTTTTTTTTTCTGAATTCATGTTGTATGTGTTAGGGGCCTGGCCTGGCATGGCACATCAGCCTTTCTCCTTTCCTCTGTTCTTTCCTCCCTCCCACTGTCCTTCCCTCCTTCAATTTCTTACCCCGTCTCTCTTTTTTTCCTTTCCTTACACCACAGACTGGTCCATTTCTTCCCCTTGTTCCAGACTCTGGCAGTAGAGCACAACACTCACTGACCATTAAAGGAGCTAGGTGTATTTGGGTTCTAACAGAGACCTTAAAAAAAAAAAGTTAAGGTAGAAAATAAATAAAACACATATAATAAGTCACGTAAGTCTTAAGTGCATAGCTTGATGAATTTTTACATCCATGTGCACACCCACATGTCTCTCTCACACACACACACACACACACATACACACATATGTAACCATTACCGAGATCAATATACAGAACACTGAGTGTTCCAGCAGGCTCACTTGTGTCTCCTCCCATTGAGCACTTCTCCTCTCTCCCAGAGGTAATCCTGATTCTGACTTACCCCCCTAGACTATTTTGCCTGCTCTTGAATTTCATATAAATACAGTATGTATTATTTTGTTCTAACTTCTTTGTCATCCACATTGCTTGCATGTAGCAGTAGTTTGATTTTTTGTTGTGCTGTCTAGTCTCACATTATATGAATGTACCACCATCTTTATCCATTCTTCTGTTGACTTAAACTGTCTCCAGTTTTTAGCTACTGCTGGGAAGTTTATTTCTTTTTTAAAAATTAATTAATTAATTATTTTATTTATGGCCGCATTGGGTCTTTGTTGCTGCGCGCGGGATTTCTCTAGTTGCAGTGAGCGGGGGCCACTCCTCGCTGCGGTGCACGGGCTTCTCACTGTGGTGACGTCTCTTGTTGCGGAGCACCGGCTCTAGGCGCGCGGGCCTCAGCAGTTGTGGCTCACGGGCTCCAGAGCGCAGGCTCAGTAGTTGTGGTGCACAGGCCCAGTTGCTCCGCGGCATGTGGGATCCTCCCGGACCAGGGCTCGAACCCGTGTCCCCTGCATTGGCAGGCGGATTCTTAACTACTGCGCCACCAAGAAAGGAGCTTTCTTATATAAGTGGATGTGTGCACTCATTTCCTACCTAGGATTGTTGGTTCCCTGTGTAGGCATATGTAGGCATAAGCGGCTCAGCTACAACAGATATTGCCAAACAGATTCCAAAGTGATTGTACCAACTTGCACTAGTACCTACATGCGTGAGAGTTCCAGTTGTTTCTTGTCCTCACCAACATTTGCTATTGTCAGCCTTTCCAACGTTTTGTCATCCTGGTGGATATGCAGTGGTATCTCATTATGATTTGAATTTGCATTTTTTCTGATGTAGAATATTGAGCACCTTTTCAAATGTTTATTGTCTATTTGGAGAGTTTTTTTGTGTGAAATACCTGTTGAAATCTTTTCCCATTTTTCTTTTTAATTGGGTAGTTTGTCTTTTTCTTGCTGATTTGTAGAAACAGCTGGGTTTTAATCCTGACTCTGCTTCTTATTAGTGGTGCTCTGGCAGGTTGCCTCACCGTTTTGAGCTGCATGTATAGGATGGGTCCAGTAATACCTGTTTTATAGGTTGTGGTGAGGATAACTTGAAGAAGTGGATGTTAATGACTAGCTGTGGTTCCAAGCACAGAGAAGGCATGGGTGACTAGTATCTAAATTGAGAAAAAAATCTATTCTAATGTCAGATGAGCAGCCCATTAAGATATTTTAATATATTTCTTTCTCTTTCCCAATGTCCTTTTTTCTTTTTTATATTAGCAGCACAAAAGGAAAGACAGTGGCCATATGCATAATACATAGTAGGCCAAAGTGACTGATCTCTTACAAAGGATCACTAGAAGTCTTATCTATTCTCCTAAGAATTTTGTGCTTGCAACTGGGACAAATGAGAACCAGAAGAGAGTTTCTGAAAAGAAGAGAATAAGATAAAATGCAGATGTAGGACCCAATTAAAGAAATCTGCCTGCCCTGGGTAGTGGTGGGAAGCATGTCTTTTATTTCCTCTTTCTTCTTTGTCAGCCAGCTTCTTGAGACTTCGTTTCCTCATTTTCAAAATAGGAGTAACAATTACTTCCTTAAAAGGTTGTCAGGAGGCCTGGCACAATCTTGGTCTCCTGTAACCACTTCACATCTGGAGGATTCTGGGATGGGTCACGGTCATGGTGATAGTGCTAGCCGTGATAGGATGGTGGTGATGGTGTTGAAGATGCTGAATGGACCACTTCTGTTAGGAGGCTTGTTGCCAGCCCAAGTGTATAGCTGTTTCAGGGGCGGAGGCAATGGCTGTTTCAGGGAGTAGTGTGAGCTGCGGCGTGAGGTGGGAAGGCCAGAAGGGGAGAGAGTCCTCTACTGTGGGAGCACCCAGCACAGGATGCCCATTTGTACCCCAGATTCGTGTGTGTTGGAGTTGATATGGGCATCCCAAAGCATATTCCTGTGATGCATTATATATTCCTAAAATACGTAGAAATCAGAAGAGGAAACATATCCTAGTGACACAGGCAGTTACTGAAACTCGCCTTGAGCACCCGTATCAGCAGTGACCGGAAACTGGTTTGTAGGGAACTTCCTGGAAAAGCAGCCTCCTTTCAGACTCTCAGACTGCTGAGAGGCACAGGGTGTGACTGCTGAGTAAACACGGGCTTCGGATGTGGACAGAACTAGGTTTGACAAACAGCCCCTCCATTCTCTGGCTCTGTGATCTCGGATAAATTACTTCCCGGAGGTTTCCTAATTTATAAAATGGGGACAGTAGTACCATCCCAATAGAATTGTGGTGAGAGTTGAGTGACATAATCCATAAGAAGCACCAAGAGAGGCCCTGGCAGGTAACAGGTGCTCAAACTGCAGAAATATATCCATGTATCTGATGAGTCGCTGTGCACACTCTATTTCCATGACAACTGTTTAGTGAGCAGAGTGGAGTGATGCAGAGGAGGAGAGGGTCTTTCCATGTAACCAGGAACACTTGCTAGACCTTATCTCTGGGTTGTGGATGAATATGGGCTTTCTTGCAGGATTTGGCCTCTGTAATTCTTCCACTACAACGTTTAGTGTTAGAGCAGTTACAGTTGAGATAAGTCTGCTGTGTGACTCAGGCACGATCAAGGCCGAGTTGGACTATTTATAATTTACTAACATAAGGCCCACTGATAGGCACATTCAAATGGTGCATGCTGTAGGCTTAACTCATTCTGTCTTCCTCATTAACTCTGATCTGCTGAAAGCCCTTCAGCACACCCTAAAGGTAGGATAGGATAGGCCAACTGGAAAGGACTAGTTGGCCCCCATGGGCGAATTTTTCTTTTATTGTCAGCTCTTGGGCTCTCTATCCCTGAGTCTTTGCATATCTGCAAGAAGATAAGCACTCCCTACAGTGGTGCCCCGCCCCCAAGAAGCACACTTGCCTTTCACATCACACTCCCTGGCAAATATCAAATCTGTGTTTCATGCCCCCTTTACTTACTTATTGTGACAGATGTATTCAGAATCTCATTTGGCTGGTACATGAGTATAGTGACAAGTTCTAACATTCATATGGTGAATATACTGTTGGGAGTCCTAATTTGTGTCCTGAAGGCAGCAGGAGTCAAAAGACACAAAGATGATACTGTAGGTTCAATGTTAAGTTGCACAGCTTCAAGGAGGGAGGGGTGTGGTCTTGTAAAACAGGTCATTTGTAGACAGATATGGTCATACAAATGTAAAGAGTCAATTTTGAGAGCATCCCTTGTGCAATCAAAGTCTGAGGTTCCTGGAACTTTGATGGTGCATTGCAGGATCATTCTTCTTCTTTAGGTATCTTAAATTGCATATTTGCATTGCATGAGCCATTTTCGGCTGTAATAGCTGGAAGCTTGCTTTTTCTGCATTTTCTTGGAAAACCTGTAGAAAAAGCTCATTTGTGTTCCATCCAAGAAGATGGTCATCTTTCACACCTTGAAGAGAAGTAATGCTAGAATTGTGGCACTTGAAGGTAAATGTTCCATGTCTGCCCTATTTCCGTTTCTTGTTGAAGAAAGCCATAAGGATTCTGTTGATTTCCCATTTGCTGTTTGATCCCCCTGTTGACTTACAAAAGCCAGAGAATTGTCAATGGAGTTGTTTCTTCATAAAGGGGTCTCTTCCTCACACTTCCGTGGCAACTCAAGTTAAAATCCAGCTGGAAAATACTATCTCAAGCTGATATATATATTTTTAATGGTGGAAATCAAAGGTTATTATAAGGAAAATACCCATCTCTTTGGGTATATAAATACCCAAAGCTAAGTGATACGTCATTTATCTTTGACATATGAAAGTCATTATCTTCCGTAAGTCATGAAAAAACATGAACAATAGAAACTCCAATATCACTCTTCTCTTACATGTTGATCTTATTATATTCAGGCCCTTTGGTCACTTTAAAAAGCATCAGATATAAGGAGACACTTCTGTTTTCCTTCCTAACACTATTTTCCTTAATAACCAAAATATTTGTTATTTCTTATAATCATTATAAACTTATGTCCGTATCTAACTAGACATCATTTTCCAGACAGAACTTGGCTGCAGAATCTAAACAACACAGATTAACTTATTATCATTTGAAGAGCGTTTTTCATTTTTATCAGTATCTCCCTTGGTCTGTTAGCACTATTATTTCTTGATTCTCAGAAAGTAAGAAATCAATAATTTTTTCTGCATTTGGCTGTTGTTGAACATAGATGTAGATGTTTAATGTGGTAGTTTTCTTTTTTCCTGGAAAGCTGTTAATTCATAGATGTATCTTAAAATTAATGACATCTTAGAACTAAGAAAATTTTGGTGTTATAGAAATTACCCGGCTACTGCTTTAGTTCCTTAGGAATTTTGCCTACAATTAGAATAAATCGCCATTTGGTGGTAATAATACTTCCCTCTTATCTACCCTCCATGGTTCACTCAATGGCATGGAAAATTTAGTCCAGGTCTCCAGTGAACACCTTAATTTTTTTCATTCCAAATTAATTTTTCTCTTATGTAAGCAATACATACCCATTTTTCATTAAAAACAAAAGCATCACAATAAATTTTAATATCCTCTTAACCATCCCACCTTCATACTGTTTTCATTTGTCTTCCCCAAAGGTGACCATAGATTGCCATTTAAAATTATTCCTCTGGGATATTTTTCTAATCATTCATAAATATATATATGAATCCACAGAAAATGGATAATATATAGTAGAGCGAGAGTGTGTGTGTTTGGTTTACATAAAGGGTACCACAGTCTTCTTTGAAAGTCTTGGTAAAATCTGTCTGTAAAGCATCCTGGCCTGGGACATGATTTTTTCTTTATGAAAGCTAGGAAAAGGGGGTGAGGAGATAATTCTTTAACTTCATTTCATTTTTATTTTTATAGCTTCATGAATAGAAAGCATAAGTCATTAATTTTCTGTCTCTCCTCTTCGCTAATAAATGCATTCAAGGCTATAATTCCCTTCTGTGTAGGAATCTAGGTCTATCCCACAGATTTTATTATTATTGATAATTTTTCCTTCTTTTTCTGTTAATTTCTGTTTTTATTGCATTTTACTCCATGAAGGTGGCCTGTATTATGTCACATAATAAAATTGAATATAATTTTATCCAAAGGACATTTCTATTTAAAAATACCTATAAAGTCTTTTTTTTCAACCCTATAGATGTATTATACTTCCTTTTACACCCAACAGTGCTCTGTACTTGGTATGTGCTAATACATATTGAAGGGAAGACATATGCAGAGCAAGCCTTTAGAGGAAATCCACACCTAAATGTTAGAAATGATTGATGTGATAGTAATAACTAACACTTACTGAGTACTTTTCTCTGTGCCAGGCACTCATGTAAGTACGTTGCCCAGTATTTACTCGCTTAGTCTTCATAACAATCCTATGAGGCAGGAGCTCTTTATTCCCATTTTACAGGTGAGAAAGTGGAGGTGTAGCAAGGTGGAGTCTCTTAGCCAATGATTCACATCAAGAGAGAGCCAGAGGGGTGGGTTTTGAACGCAGCTAGGGTGGCGCGAAATGCCACTGTGAAAACTACTACATTCTGTTGCCTCCCAAGTGGTCACTTTTCCACAACATTTAATTGGTCTGATTCCTAGTCATTTCTGTAATTGCTTTGAACACAGTCAGTCAAGGAAATTCTTGGCCCTTTTCTTTCAGTTGTTTGTTAAATAGTGTTGTAAAGAAGTGTCTACATTTTGCTGCCACTCTAAACTGTGCCCTCAAGACACTGCATAGCTCGACCTTAAGGTTTAGAAGTCAGACACCCAGGAAGGAAGGTTAGCCCAGGATCTTACTGATTTTCATTTTTTGTGTGTGACAAAAGAAAATTCAGAAGAAATGCAATTAAGCATCTCTCCTGGCTTAGGCTGAAGACCACACAAGCTCAGAGAGTCTCAGTTTTTGAGATCAAGTATCTACACTGATTAAAAACCAAGTAGATTTTCATGGAATCTTTTCATTGTGCCTCACTTATACATAGAGAAACCTGGTCTCTGGAGCTCTAGTTGAAAATAATTTGTTATTGTTAGGCGTATTTCCAAACCAAATTAGGGCTATTTTTCTCCCCTTATTGAAGATTGGAAAGCTACATCCTTGAATACTTATTGAATAAAAGTTCCCTTCTTTGTTTCATAAAGAGAATGGCTTTTATATTTTTGTTCCCATCGGTGCAGTCTCTAAGCAGATTCCTAGCAAAAGAGCAATTTAATTTGTTCGGCACAATCATTTTCTTGTGGAAAACTAATAACACACAAATTCCATTTTTCAGCATTAGGTTGTAGCTAAAGGCTTTTGAGAGTTTTATGTGGAATCAGCTTTCCTTTTTCTTTCTTCTTTTTTGATGATGATCGAGAGGGGAAATGATGTAAATGTTCACATGTATTATGTACATGGTTGATAAAGAAACCAACCCCTTAAGTTTTTATTGTTTCTCGCAAACCAAAAATGTAAGCTAATACTTTGCATTCGGCTCTCAAGGCCTTTCCATCTTCCTAAAAGTAGATGTGAGACAAGAATGAAGCAAACGAAAATGTTTTTCTTCCAAGGTGTCTCATTCACTGTTTCTGACTGCCGAGTGACATCCAGGGTGCTGGTGTGTGCATTTTGCTAAGCCCTGGGAGCTGTTCCGGTTTGCAGGTGTCCTCAGAAGTAGAAGATGGGGGCTTTCATTTTGTGAGTACTCTTTATATAGAGATGACATCATAATAACAATGATAGGTGACATTTAGAAGCACCTTTTATGTGTGGTGAACTGTGTCAGGCACTAGTATATATTATCCTGACAAGTAGGTAGTTTTGGTACCTTTTACACATGGAGCAACAGGTGCAGACCTAGCAAGTAAGTTACCTCCATGCCCAGAGCAGGAAAGTGGAGAGACGGGACTAGAGCCCAGTGAGTCTGACTCCAGAGTTGAGTCTTTTGACCATCCTAAGTGACCAGAGGATGAGGAGCTTTAGAAATGCCATCCCTCCACATCCTGGTTTGTGCAGGAAACAGCAAGACAGACGTGCACACAGTGACTGCTTACTGAGTAGCAAATATCGAAGGAACACATTTTGTTTTTTCATCTGCTGCAAAACCCAGCCGATACTGCATTCAAGGGAAAGATTTATGTTACCTTGTGATCTGGATGGCTCTGCTGCCCTCTCACCTTTTCCTCCCTCATTGCACTTTACCATCACATGAAATCTGGTCCTCTACATTGAATCTAGGTTCCTCATTGCCCTTGTCCTCTCTTCCCGCCAGGAAGAGACATGTCCCTTGCTTCGTCCCTCACTTTTCTTATTTTCTTGTCATTCATCCCCTCAGAACATTCCTCCTGCCCCGTTATCTCCTCCTGTCCGAACTGAGTCAGGAATTCTCCGAGGATGGTTGCACGTGGCTCTGTCATACCTGGTTTGGGGAAAGGCAGGCAGCAGACGCCTCCTTCCTTTGCCAGTCTGCAGGGTTCTCTGCCTTACAACGAGTGGCTGATGTTTCTAAGGACTGGCCGTTTGACAATAGAGAAGAAATGTGTGCCTTTAGAGCCAGAGGGCTTTCAATAAAGTTTTCTTGCTAGGGAGGGTGGGGGCTATAGGGGAGGGATGCGTCATCAGAAACAGAGTGGAGATGATACCACTAGGCTCTTACACATTGTTTCAAAGAGTGGATTTGAATGGCACAGAGATAAGCCTTAAAGAAACAGCTTGATTCTCAGCCAGTTTCCACCTTGAATTCTTGACGTGGCTATTCCTTGAAAGTAGATTTCACAAATTAATATGCTATTCTCCGTCCACCTTTAACTCCAAGGAAAACTGTTATTTCAGACATCAGAGTTCTTATCTTTGAAATTTCCTCCAGAGTTGGCGAAGAGGCAGAAGGGCAGCAGTGGGTCCTACCTGAAGGCGCTTGGAAGCCTGCTGCCCCTCCCTCTTGGGAAGTCAGGGTTGCATCCCTACCAAGAGAATCACACACACCCTCCCCGCCCCTCCCCCCCTCCGGCTTCCCCGACCCGTCCACACAGCCTCCTGCGTCTTGCAAATGGAGCAGCCTCATTTCCCGCCTTTCCTTGGCCAGGGGCTCCCCCAGGACCTCGCGGGCGATGGGGACCTGGCATGCCTGGCGGGAGAGGCAGTGCCCGCCTCGCTGGGCTCCCGCCGCTCCGCAGGTGGGGCCCTAATCCCCCT
The DNA here is from genome assembly GCF_003031525.2 of Neophocaena asiaeorientalis asiaeorientalis. NCBI lineage: Eukaryota > Metazoa > Chordata > Mammalia > Artiodactyla > Phocoenidae > Neophocaena > Neophocaena asiaeorientalis. The sequence goes on along the minus strand of NW_020173512.1, from coordinate 276,228 downwards.
GGCCTAGATATCCGGCAGCCTCTAGGAACCCGGGCTCTGTGATGTAATGCTCTTTTTTCACACTCCCGGCTTAAATACAGATGGAAATTGTTGTCATGTGTTAGAAATGTCGCCAGTAATATAAAAGGCGCAAGCTTGGGCATCTCCTCTCCCTTCTCGCACAGTCACCTGCTCCTGCCATCAGCGCCTTCTTCCCTCGCAAAACCTCTCCGTGGTCAGGAGGCCGAGGTGCCCCCAGCTCGCCTAGAAAGGGGTTCGGATCCCCCCCCCACTCCGCCTCTCTTACAGCCGCAGCAGAGCCGAGGACAGGAGTGGTGGGAGGCTCTTTCAGGCTCACAAAGGGAAGGATTAATCTTGGCGATTGGGCTGGGATTTGCAGGCGAGTACAAGTGGTCCAAGATCGCCCCCTCGCCGCCCCCGCAGGCGCCTGCCCACCTCTGGATTCGAACGATCCGCCCCTGGAGGAAGCCTGGGCACAGGCAGGAGGCGGCAGAGGCGCCCCGCCGCCCGAGGTTTGCGCTTGGGTTGTGGGAACATCCATGGAGGTGAAGATGCCATGTGTGGTGTGTGGACCAGAGAGGAGGGGCGGGGAGAAACCGGGCCAGCTTGGGAGGGCCAGATGGCTGCGGCTGCGTTCTAATTCACCGGGCAGGCCCGTTTGGCCGGGCAGGGCGGGCGCGGGAGGGCTGGGGGAGAAAAAAAATCAGGGGTCAGTGGGTAGGGAGAGGCCGGGCTCTGGAGCAGATGCCTGGCGAACAATGGGGCTTTTGAAGGAGATGCTGGAGGAAGTGTGGCGCGCTCTTTGTATTGCCTCCTCCGCATTGCAGGTTGGAATCGGGCAGCTAAATTTTAATGAAGTGCATTCCAAAGTGTGCTCGTCAGCCTGGGCTTTCGAGCGAGGGGCTCGGCTGAATGGGGACCGGCGGTGGGAGGGGGAGGGGGCCGCCGAAATGAGTTCCCGATGGATGGTAGAGGAAGAGATGAAAGCCTGCTCAGTGTGGAGGGCAGGGGAAGGGATGGGGGGAAAAATCAATACGTCCCCGTGCATATTAATAGGCTCCAGCAGGTGTTGGGAAATGTATGTTGCTGCATTGTTCCGGCGCCCAGGCTGGGGAAGGCCGGGGAGAGGCTGAGCTACTTCGTCCTCGGCGCGGTGGGCAAATGCCTTTGCACTTTGAAGGGCTTTACAAGCTCCCGGGGAAATGAAAGGGGGAATGAGCTGCCGTACCCTCCTCCCGTTTTCCCCATTTTTAAAAGAAAGAGAGTACGTGCAGAAGGCTTTTTAAGTTTCCTGGAAATTAACATGTATGTATCAGAGCCCTGTCTCATCTAGATAAGGTATGCATGTCTGTGGGCAACCAGAAAATAGAAAGCAGGATCTAGAGTCTCTGGCTTGCTGAGTGCTTGGGAGCCGAAAGGCTCTTCTCTCATTTCTGGTTCTTGTAAGTGAATGGGCCAAGCCAGGAAGGCTGGGCAAGGGGGAGGCGAGTGTTTAAAGAGGCATGAAGGCTGGCCCTTCCCCTTCCCAAGTCCTCAGTCTGTCTGACCTGAGTACCAGGCAGCAGTGGAGTATGCAAGGAAGCTGTCATGTCCATGGTGTTGGAGCACAGACTTTGCCTCAAACACAAAGAGAATGGATTTGTTTCTGAGCCAAATTATTTGAGGGCATGTGAGCATACTTATAAGGATTAGGAGGTATGTAGTGTCCTTTTCTCTTTCCTAGGGTTTACCATGCTCTCACTTTGTCAATTGAGAGTCATTTAGAGTACTCATGAGTGTGTGCTGACCAGAAAAGCCTTGCTGGTTTTCGTTGTTGCCTGTTGTGTTTGTTTGTTTTACACTCCTCTTGAATTCAGTGCTTTCAGAAGGTTCAGGCATGTTTGTTGGGGGCTCCAATAAAACTGGAAGCTTTTGCATGAGGTCATTATGACTTTTTAATATTAAAAATATTTGACTGGGGGTATGTATACAATGCACATGAACCCCATGTATATGCACTTAGCAACCCAAGAATAACATATTGTCTTTCTGGTTCTGGGAAAATAGATGCATTTCTTAGTTGAGAAAAACTTGTCTTTTATCACCTGTATTACCTTCTAAAAATTAGTGTTTTTTGATAACTTTGGAAGCCCTCAAGTACTGATTGGATATGCTCTTAGGTTTTTTTGTGATTTAACTTGCACTGGAACTTGTCAACAAGATGCAGCTCATCACTTGCCAACGAATTTTAGTGATGTTGAAAGCTTTAGCAGATGAATGGTATCAACAGAGACTTGATCCCTCCATTTCTCAACTGAGCAAACAGAAGCAGTCTGCTCTACCCTTCCAATATCTTTCCTCTTCTATTTTGGGAAAAGGGGATGGGCCAGAGGGAAAAGTTCCCTGCTGATGATACTGGTCTCTAACCCTGAACCCCCCTACCCGGACCCCACCAAATTAAATGCTGAAGGTTACTCACTTGCATCCCTATGTAGTTTCTTTCTTAGGCTGTATTTCTGTGGCAGCAGTAAAAAAAAATGTTTGGGTTTTGGTATTTGGATTTGTTGTGCTTGTAATAAAGAGATGTGGGATCAGCTTGTTGTTCTTTTCACTTAATTATAGCTCCTGAATGGGTCTATTATTACCTTTAAACTTGAGTCTTACCTGCTTGCTGGTCTGTGCTGAGCAAAAACATGGGCAGTTGTGTTTATCATGCGACCTCCCCGGGGGAGACCGGAGCCCCGCTGCCTTTTAAGTTAACTGAGGTCAGAAGAAGCAGTTTGTGATATGGTCCATGGTGTGTTTCCTGGAGCTACCAACCATGGAACCCAGGTTCTCTGAAAACTTTCAGGTAATAGTTTCATTAACAGAAAGGACCGCCTCAACCTGGTGTATTTTTCCGATACCTAGGACTGTCTTTGTGATCAACAGCTGTAGCTCCTTGACATTCTTAAGTATAAGAAGACAAACTATGCCCGTGCATTAAAGGTACCACAGAAGCCATGACAGTAGCTGGTATTACTAAGGCACATGTGGCAGAGGCTTCTGATGAGGCACTCCCTCTCTCCCCCTTATTTTCCATTCTCTCTTAGCATATGGATGTGGGTAGAGGAGAGGAAGAAGAGGAGAGAGAGAATGAGACTCCCAGATTCACAAAGGAGCCAATCACCTTGATTAAGTGATACCAGTGACTGAAAAATTAAATTGTAATTTTTGTTTGCCCCTATGCTGTGTCACATAAAGCAGGTGATGTGATATCAGTAGAGATTGCTGATTTAATAATCCCAATAAGTATACAGATCCATGATCCTGGCTCATTAGGGTTGCTGTAGGGAAGAGAATTTGGGAGACACCTATAACTAAAGGTAAAAGGATTTCTAAAGGGAAAAGTAAACATAGAGATGATAGTACTAGAAAATCACAAGATCCACCCTCCATCAATACACCCAATACATGGGTGTATTTTCATGGCAAAATCCAGTTATAAAATGGTGAGCACCATTTTCTCAGCATGTTTGCTTCTTCTTCTTTCTGAAAATGTTTTTATGTTGATAGTCAGACCCCAAATATTTGAATGTAAGCACATCCCTTGCAGTCATACTGACACCCTCTGGCACCAGGAAAACTGTCAGAGCATTTTTGAGAAGTCTGGTGGGAAGAAAAACCAGCAATGCCAACCATTAATTCAGTAATTCTGCTGATGGCTGTGTCTGACAGCCGGTCGGCTCTGGGTGACTTTTCGGCTTTTGGAGTATTATAAACACTAAGTGCAAAGATCTTGCTGGCTTACCGGGTCTTGATGCAAGTTTCTGCCCTTGGGAATCTCTAGCACAACTACATGATCAATTTAGGATGCCCACAGCCAGGAGAATTATGCCCAAACAGTGCCTCTGAAAGACTGTGATAGGCCGTTTTCACTGATTTGATAAAAATGGCACTAAACCCATTCACTTCCCAGTAGTCTATGGAGTTGATGACTGAAGGCTGTCTAGATACCTGTTTTTGTTTTTACCTGATAACAGTTCCAGAGCTGCTGTTGCTGATTTTTATTTCTTCTTCTAATGAGGTTGGTATCCCTTAAAGTTTCGATAGGCTGTCAGATTTAAAAACAGAATGGGGAAAATATTACCTAATTTTTACTAAGATGTTTGAGAAGATTGTAAGCATGAGAGTAAAGAGGAGGTCTTAAAAATGGATTACTAGGGCTTTCCTGGTGGCGCAGTGGTTGAGAGTCTGCCTGCCGATGCAGTGGACACGGGTTTGTGCCCCGGTCCGGGAAGATCCCACATGCCGCGGAGTGGCTGGACCCGTGAGCCATGGCCGCTGAACCTGTGCGTCCGGAGCCTGTGCTCTGCAACGGGAGAGGCCACAGCAATGAGAGGCCCGCGTACCGCAAAAAACAAGACAACAACAACAAAAAACAAAAATGAATACTAGGCTGAAGGTTCTTGAATGAAAAAAATTTGACCGTGTTGACATTTGTGGTTATCTAACCTGCAAGGGCAGCAAGAAAGCGTAGTGCATGTAACTCTGTTTTGTGAGGCGTAGCAGTTTTGTCCCTGGGGGTTTTCACTTATTTCTCTTTCTATATCCCAGTTCTAAGCCCAACACTTAGCTCGTAACATGTGTTCAACAAATAGTGGATGAATGAGTGGATGCATTGAGAACTTAGACCAGTCATTGTTAAGAACTTTGAGTTATTTCCTGGAGTGGAGCTACTCTTAGCAAAACAGAGCAAAAAGCACAACTCCATGAAAAATCATTTTAAAAATAAAAAAAGGAAACACCATTTTCCCTCATTTTTAATAACATACATTCTTTCCCACAAACCAGCTAGTTTTTCCTGTAGTTCTGTTGGAAATTTAAAAAGCATTTAGATTTCTACTCACTGTTTAATTGATCCTAAATGCTGGGCTGTTCTCCTGATTAGAGAATCTCCTTTTCCCACGACCTGTCCCACTATAGTTGACCTGGGTTCTGAATTATCGCACTGAGTATACTTCTTTGCCGCAATAAAGATGAGATCAGTGGGAATCTACAAATTTGACAACAACCATATTAAGTAACTTGCCTATGAGACAGAAAGTGCCATAATTTTCTAATTAATTGTGGAGCAATGCCAAAGAGAGTTGCTTTAAAAACACTTAACGGTTGTAATAGAGACCTGAAAGGGAAGCAAAAAAGTCTAAAACGTTTAACTCCTTATTGTGAGGCTTAATACTCTAGTTTATGGAGGCCTTTGCTATTTCTTCTTTAAACCCTTTCATTCATTACTTATATTTTTACCTGGAGGTGGTCTCATATTAGAACTAACTTACTTTATAAACATTTGAGTGCCTACTATGTGCCAGGCACTTTTTAGGTATTAGGGATAGCTCAGTGACCAAAACAGACAAAATCCCCCTGCCCTCCTAGAGCTTGTATTAGAATCTGTGTTAATTCAGTCCTAATAAGCTCAGGGAGTAGGGAATAAGGTTGAAATGATTAGTTAAAATGAAATCTTGCAGCTGTGAGAAGTTTGTGCCTAAAAATTACTGTGGTTGGTGAAACTGAGGTTTGCTTGATTGCTTGCACAATGAAACAATGCAGTATAAAATTACACATGAGCCTCATTCTCTCCTCAGCCTTACTTCTCAAAAATAACATATTTTTAAAATATATTTTTAAATATAAAAATTTATATATATACATAAATTTGGTTTCTCTCCCTTTTTACATTAGTATATACACACGCAACTTTTTTTCTCTTTTTTCTTTCAAAGTAAATGGTATCACACTCTACATTCTGTTCAATCAATAACAACTTTTTTTCCCTACCTGAAATTGACACATTAATATGATAAAACAAATATTCCTACCTAATTCTTGGTAACAACGTCCTGGTAGCCAAAGCCTGGGCTTGAGGGTTGACGTAATCTATTTAACTATTACTTAGATGGAGAGATTTAACTATTTTTTCAGTATTACTAACAATGCTGTAACAACTATCTTTGCACACTAGTAGCTTGGTTTTTCTTATTGCCATTACAGATGGCCAACTTTCCACATTAGTACATGTATGCTTAGTTCATTCTTTCTAATAATTGGAACCTACATTTATTAGATGACTCTTTGCTAGGGCTGGTTCATTTTGTTCTCACAAAACCTGTAAGATACTCATTCAGCAAATATTTATTTAGCAACCTTTAGGAACTGTTCCAGGTGCTTGGGATATTATTGACCAAAAGAGATAAAGATCCCTCGTGGGGTTTATGTTCTAGTCAGGGAGACAGACAATAAACAGTAGATGTACTCAAGTGAGTAAATTATTTTGTATATTAGAAGGTGGTATGGAGGGCAGCAGAGTAAAGTAAGGTGGTCAAGACCATGGAGATGGGGCATGTTGCAATTTTTAACAGGGTTGTCAGGGTAGACCTCACTGGGAAAGTAGCATTTAAGTAGAAATTTGAATGAATGAAGGAAGGAGACTTGTGTGTATCTGGGTGAGGTACAGATGCCCCGTGGCGGAAGTACAAAGCCCTGAGCAAAGGCCCTGTGGCAGAAGTGATACCTGTGTTATGGGAAGAGTGGCTGGAATAGAGAGAATAGTGGCTAGAAGTATGGAAGGAGAGGTCAGAAGTGTAAGGGAGAGCAGACAGGTCATGCCAAGCATTTTAGAACATTTTAATTACTTTACTCAGAGTGAAATGATAGTCGTTGCAAGGTCTTGATTGGGATAATGACATGCCTCAATTAACATTGGAAGAGTCTCACTTTAGGTCATGTGTTAAGTATATATGGATGGGTGGAAGCAGAGAGCACAGGTAGGAAGCTGTTATGGAAATCCTGGTGCAAGATGGTGGTGGTTAGAACAGAGTAGTAGTAGTAATAGGGGTGGTGTAAGAAGTGGCTGGATGTATTTTGAAAGTGTTCCCAAAACAGTTGCCTGATGGGTTAAGATGAGGGGTGTGAGAAAGAACAACAGGTTTTGTTTTTTGTTTTTGTTTCTTTTTCAACTGAGCACCTTAAAGGATGGAGCTGCTGTTTGCTGGATGGGGAGAGCTGGGGCTGTGTCATCTCTTGGTTTAACGTCTGGAGTTTCATTTTGGACTTAACTGAGTTTGAGAGATTTATTAGCCACGGAAGTGGGCTGTCAGGAGCACAGTGAGCTTGGTGTGTGGAATTCATGGAGAACATCACTATACCATGATTTCCGTCATCATTCCCAGGTGTGGAATGCTAGAAACAGTGCTGAAAAGGAGCATCCTTGCACATATACCTGGGTGCCCAACTGTGAATCTTAACTTAGGTTAAACTGAAGGTGGCATCACTGAGTTTAAGAGTGTGTGCATTTTAGGATTCGAAAATACTTCCAGATTACTCTACCAAAAGAATTGTATGATATATGTTCCCATCAATGTGTATAAGAGTATTTATTTCCCTTCATCTATGCCAAAACTTAATATCGTCTTTTAGAGTTTTGCCACTTTGATAGGTCAAAGACTTTTTATAGCCTTTTACTACAAGCTCACGTGTCTTCTGGTCTCAGAAGCTCCATCCAGCTTCTGGAAGACGTAGAAATTTTCCGTGCTCTCTGAAGGTTTGTACAATGGTGATGCAGGTCATACTTGGTAGGACAAACTAATTGCTTGAGGACTTAGCTCTCTGCAAGAGGATGTAACATATTCAGCATTGTTCAAGCAGCTAATTAAACACTAATGGGGAGACAAATCATGGCGTGAGAGGCTAGTAGTTCTGGGAAGCATCGAGTCATTGATTGTTGAATGCGTAGTCATAAGAATTGTGAGGGACCAGAGAGGGGAGAGACACAGAGGCCCTTGTATGTCCTGCCAAGGAGCCTGGAACTTATCCTGAGGGCAGTGGCAGTCTTAGAAGAGTTTAGGGTGGGGCATAACATGGTCTTACTTGTATCTTTTGAAAACCACTCTGGCAGACATCTAAGACAGGGTTGTCAAACTGTGATCCTCAGGCCACTGCCTGTTTTTGCTAAAGACGTTTTACTGGAACACAGTCCTATGTTTATGTATTGTTTATGGCTACTTTTGTGCTACAGTGGTACTGATAGTAGTTGAATCAGAGACTGTATGGCCTCCAAAGCCTGAACTATTTACTGTCGGGCCCTTTCCAGAAAAAGTTTGTCAACGTTTGATTTAGGGGATGAAATTAACGCAGAGGGGTCCAACAGGGAAGCTATGGCCAAAGTGAAAAGTTAAGGCAAAGGAGGAGGGGAGGCCCAAGAGGTATTCAGGAGAGAGAACTTAGTGAGTGATGGAATGGGAGATACAGGAAAAGGGAGGAGTCCAAGATGGCATGCAGGGTCCTGGGAAGAGTGACCAGGCAGACCGGAAGGTCATAAGGGAGCTCTCAGTGGAAATGTCCAGCAGAGTGCAAGATAAATGAGCCTGAGTATGGTATAAGTGGGTGTTCAAAATGGCAAGTTTGGACCTGTTTTCAAAGTATCTTGTTAATACATAAAAGTCCAGAAGCATCTCATCCTGCTGCCCCATCTAGTATCCTATTCTGGAGATGCGTCCCTTCTCTGCCATTTTTGATCTTTCTTGACCAGTCAAGGATTGGCTTCATGTCTGTGCCCTTCAGGAAGCCTTCTCTGCAGACTACAAGCTGTCCACGCTGACCTATCCCTGCTTTGAACCCTTATGTAATATAGTGGAAATCCTTTTTGCCTACATGGTTCTTCTCTCCAGTAATCATTTCTCATTTCCCTATCTAGGTCAGAAATTCAAGGAGAGTTTCCATGTCTCAGGCATTTTTGTGTGCCTACCAGGCCTACCATGAAGTCCCAAACTGGGTGTATAAATGTTTATTTCTTATTTACAGAATAGTCAAATGATGGGACAAAGCAAACTTATTCCACCTCAAATATCATTCATCAAAAGTTTATTGAAAAAATAAAATTAATTGAGTACATTGTATATGCCAGGCACTCTGCTAGGTATCAGGTGTATAATGATTACCCTCATGGAACTTTATTTTAATGGAAGATAGAAAAGCTGTTACCCTCTCTGCTCTTCTAATTCATAAAACTATAGAGCATAATATTGCAAGAGAACTCTGAGAGTGTATTCTTGCTCAGCCCTCTTATTTCATGTATGTTTAAACTGTATAGAGGTAGAACTTGAACTGCCCATCTCACCAATAGAATGGTGAGGCTTTCATCTGCGTTGTTCAGATTGAACAGTGTGATTTGGTTTCCATTCAAGAGCATAGTAATTCATTGTTTTAATGCACTTTTGTATATAGGGAGTTGCTTGTCATCTTTATTCTGGTGAGTGTCCATTCTAAAGTGGTTATTTTTTTTTCCCTGCTATTAATACAACCCTACCAGACTTGTGTTTTACTGCAAAAGCTCTGCCTTAATGGGGTCAAATTTAGGGAGGAATGCTTCACCCTTGTTCCCATTTTATTCTCATATAACATACTGATATCTGTATTCTTGGAAACTGACATGGAAAATGAAGGAACACGGAGTCTCTGGCAGCTTCCTGTTTTCATCTTTACAGGAGTTGAAGGCATCGATTTTCATTTCATGCTTTGAATTACTTGTAGTATAGGTTTTTAGAGAGTCTTTGGTAGGCAGATGTGCCTGAGCTCTGGGTCTGTTCACAGAGGAGCCTCTAAGGAAAGCAAGAGAACAGGCTCTCCAGCCCCAGGGAGGGGACCATATGTGTGCTGGGGAATTGAGGTCCGAGAGCCTTGCTCTCCCAACAGTGCCAAGGGGAGCTGCTCTGGCTTGCCAGACACTTCGTAAAGTGCTTGCTGATCGAGTGCTTTTGCTTGGTGTCTTTGTGTTATGATATGTCATGCAAAGAAGTGGAGTAGAAGGTGCGGCTAATATTCCAATGACAGTAAAAAAGCATCAAGGTAAAGAGAGATTTGGGGGCCCAAAGATATCTTATTGGGGAATGGCAAAAGATGTCAAAAGGAACTAACGGTGACTTTGATAGCAAAGCACCGACCCAGCAGTAGATGAGGATGGAAACTCCCAGGGCAATTGACCAGGTTATTCCTATGGTGTATCTTCCCTAATGGGAAACCAGCAAGCCTTTGGAAAATTACAGCTTCATGACAGTTTCTCCCCTGTAAAGACATACATTAGCTACAGCAGATTTTGTGACATTACAGACTGAAGAGAAACCTGCCTCCCCCCATCCCAGAAGCTCTCCTGCACCGCGAGTGAAGGTTCTGAGGGGGAACTGTTCTACTTGCCAACTAGAAAGAGGGTGTTAAACAAAAAAAGTCTGTTACTTGCCTGTTGGAAAATATGTATGTTCCAACATTTTGTCTTTAAGAAGACTACTTGTAGTTTGAGATGGCTGTAATCTAGGTGAGTTTTAAGTATTTTAATGCATCTATGTTTAATTTCTCATGTTGAAACCACAATTTTTTGAAGTGAATTTTATTTACCATTTAGAATTTACTTACAATAATGTTTGCTCTTTTTGCTGTATAGTTCTCTGAGTTTTGGCAAATGCATACAGTCTTCTAACCACCTTTCCATTCAAGATACAGAATAGTTCTGTGTCCCCCCACCCCCACCCCACCCTGGGGCAAAATTCTTTCCTCTTACCCCCCACCCCCACCACCTTTTTATGGCCACACTGCGTGGCACGTGGGATCTTAGTTCCCCGGCCAGGGATCAAACCTGTGCCCCCTGTAGTGGAAGCACAGAGTCTTAACCACTGCACTGCCAGGGAAGTCCCTCCTCTTACCCTTTCGTTGTCAGTCTCTTCCTCCACCTGTAGGCAACCATCTATTTTCTGTTCTTAATAATTTTGCCTTTTCCCTAATGTCGTATAAATGGAATCATATAGTATGAAGCTTTTAGATTTAGCTTCTTTCACTTAACAAAAGAGATTTCAGGTTTATCCATATTGTTGCTGGTATCACATTTGATCCTTTTTCTGGCCGCATAGCATTCCATTGTATGGATGTACCATGGTGTGTTCATCCATTCACTAGCTGAAGGACAGTTGAGTTCTTTCCAGTTTGGGGGGATTATAAGCAAAGGCAATAAAGGAGCTTCCAAAGGAAGCAAGAGAACAGGCTCAGAGCCCCAGGGGAAAAAATCAAAGGTGTACTGGAGAGGTTTTGTGTAAACATAGGTTTTCGTTTAGCTTGGGTTAATACCTAGGAGTGAGATCACTGGGTCATGTGGTAAGTATGTGCAACTTTATAAGGAACTGCCAGAGTCTTCCACAAAGCTGTACCATTTTGCATTCTCCCTTAGTAATGTTTGAGGGTTCCAGTTGCTCTGCATCTTCACTAGCACTTGGTATTGTCAAATTTAAAAAAAGGTTTCTCCCCCCTAGACTTTCTAATGCATAGTGTAGGGGTATTTCATTGTGATTTTAACTTGAATTTTCCAAATGACTAAGATATTGAACATGTTTTCATGTGTGTATTTGCCATCCATATGTCTTTGGTGAAGTATCTTTTATCCATTTTTTAAAGTAGAGTTTTTTTTATTCACAAATTTTAATGGAATGCACCAGCTGTCACTCAGTCTTGCTAACATTTGGCTTGCCTGATTTTTTACAAAATACCAAAAGTTTGATACTTTCAAACATTTATAAACATCTTATTTTCTTTTTTTAAATTGAAGTATAGTTGATTTACAATATTGTGTTAGTTTCAGGTGTACAGCAAAGTGATTTATATATGTATATATGTACTTATGTGTATATATATATATAAGAACCTGAAAAAATATATCTATAAAGAATATCATATTCTTTTCCATTTTAGGTTATTACAAGATACTGAATATAGTTCCCTGTGCTATACAGTATAAACATCTTGTTTTCAAACGTTAAGCTTATGACAGGAATTAGTCAAGTCTGGACTTAGTCTTGGCTCTGTCATTGACTATCTGGCTGACGTTAGCAAATCATTTGACCTCTGTAAGATTCAGTTACTTCATCTGTAGAATGGTCTCAGTGCCGAATTGCTGATGGGTGTTAGGATGAACTTAGCTAATTGCATAAACACAACATGTAGTAGGCATTCAGCAAATAATAATTCTCCTTACAAATATCAGTATCACTGATTCAGGTGAACTTATGTAGGCAGGTCCACGTTATCCATTGTAGCACCAGTGTCTAGTATAATACCAAGTGCATGAAAGGAGTGAATGAAGTGGTTGAATGAATAAATGAGTCAAGGAAAGCATGCCTACTCTTTATACTCAACTCACCAAGGATATCACACAAAAAGTTTTGTGAGGCCCTGTCTTGAATCTAGGGGTATTTGCTTAATTGTAGCTCTATTACATTTTCCATTTATTTTAGTGCTATAGCTCTTGATATCTTTTTACCCATGCACTTCGAATTTATTTTTAGGGAGGCTGAGGGTATAAGGATTTGGGATGTCACATGATTTTCTTCTTCTTCCCTCTGTTTTTATATGCTTTTTCAAAGGTCAAAGAACCATGACCCATGACTCATTCTTAGGTTTCTGTCCCACTTGAAAGGGATACTTGCAAGTAATTGCAGATAAATCTATGGCTTCCCAGCTTTGTGAACCTCTCATTATCGCTCAGTTCTGCTGGAGGTTGCTGCCAGTGATGTCTTGGCTGTTTTTTGGGTAGTGGGTGTGTGTAGGCTGGTCTTTGCCTTCTCCAAAAAGAGGACCTGTAGATAGAGCATCTGAGTTCGTATAACCTGACCCCATTTTGAAGAAATTGCTGACTTTGGCAGGGTGCTTTCAGAGCCTCACCCATTCCAGAACTGGTCTGAAAAACCATTGTTCCAGCTGGTTGCTGCTTAGTCAGCTGTTAGAACCAGCCCAGAAGATCTCATTCTGTAGGCTGAGCAATATTGGAAACCAGCCTTCCACCCTAAAGGGAGGAAGTTAACATTAAGCCAGTTTGCTCTCTTCTGCAGAAGTAGCTTTTCTAGGTTGTGGGAAATGGAAACAAGGGTGGAGAATGTCCGAGTCTGGATGCTCTGTGATGTGTTCATTATTTTATGTTCCATCTAGCTTCGAACTTCACACCACTGTCGCTGTGGAAAGTTCTCCAAATTGAACTGCCTTTCATATTCTGGTAATCCATTTCACCTTTGAGAGTCTAGTAGAGGCAATAATCTCATCTTTGAGGAGAAAATGACGAAGCTCTTCTTGGTAATAGATTTTCAAAGCAGCTCACACTTGGTAAATTCCCACCTAACCTAAATGTGTTTTCAGTTCTTCTTCATTAAAAAGTTGGTTAGAACATTCCTTCGAGTTTTTACAGAGTCCTCTTCTTCTTAAGCCTCATCTTGGTTGTATCTATTAGACCCCTAAGAGCTGGCCTATTGGGGTGCAATTATAATGAGGAGGTAAATACACTTGAACTTTGTCCCGCTCTAGCCCTTTCCTGTTGCTGTTCATTTGTTTTGGTGATATTGGCATAGCTGTTTCAAAAAACCTTGCAGTCAGCGCACACTTGCCCTTGCCATTGCTAAGAAACCCCACTATAAGAAACTTAAGGAAGTTGATGGAATTCAGTGAAATGGGTTCCAGTTAGAGGTCAGAGAAACATGTATTATTTTCAAATAGCAGAGACAGGTTAGCTCTGTCTTAACTCAGCTGTCCTTTCACGCTGTGACATTGCTTCATTTAACTGCCTTGCAAGGAGCATGTTTTTGAACCTGAGAAATGCAAGTGATGTCATTATGAGTTAGAAGTTGTTTTTAAATTAATTATAATATCTTTAAATGGTGCTCGTCTGAGAACAGCAGTAGCATCCTGAAAGAGAAAGAACTTAACTTCCAGACTTGGGCTGTCCACTGTGGTATGGTAGCCAGTAGCCACGTGTGACTGTTGGAGCATTTCATATGTGACCAGGTTGCGTTGAGATAAGCTGTCCATGTAGAATATATACCAGAATTTGAAGACTTGGTACGAAGAAGGAAGGTAAAATACCTTACTAATAATTCTTTGTTGATTTTATGTTGAAATTACAGTATTTTGGATATATTGGGTTAGGGTAAAAATTTAAACAATGTTAAATTTATTTCACTTGTTTCTTTTTACTTTCTTCAAACCAGTTTTAATTACAGTTAATTTACAATGTTGTGTTAGTTTAAGGTGCACAGCAAAGTGATTCAGTTACATATTTATATATATATGTATTTTAGATTCTTTTGCATTATAGGTTATTACAAGATACTGAATCTAGTTCCCTGTGCTATACAGTAGGTTCTTGTTGATTATCTGTTTTATAGACAGTAGTGTATACCTGTTAATCCCAAACTTCTTTTTAATGTTACGTGTGTAATTTAAAGTTTCGTCTGTGGTTCCCATTACGTCTTTATCAGGCAGTGCTGAACGACTGAGTATGACAGTGGTACCCTTCATTCCAAAGGCTGTAGGTGTCGTAGTCCTGTCTCGTGGCAGTGTTCATTTGCTGAAGAGGCCTCTCCATCTGTGGAACGTTCACATTTGTGGAGCAAAGCCTGTGAGAGCTGTGGTAGATCAGAAGCACTGGAAGGTAGGTAGGTGATGGCTAAGGTTTCTTCCCTGGATAGTTGGGCTCATGGCAGCCTTAGTGTGACATTCAGGATAGAGAAGTGAGGTCACAAGGTCAGCGTGTGAAGGGAAACCCCAGCAATTTCTCTGGAGAAGCTTGCTTTCCACAGGAGTTTTACTTGACCTCGTTTTCGTGCTTGGTATCCTCGCACATTGGTGAGGCTGTCTGTGATGTGATGAGCTGAATAGGAATTCTGGAGGGCTGCCACCTGAAGTGACGCGCTTCCGTGCCATGTTTAAAATCATCCCTTTTGCTAATATTCCTGAGAATATTGAGGGAGGCCTGTGTGTGATGCTGCCACCTGGGACTTTTTCTGATCTGGCTATTAGGGGACTAGGCTAAGTTTACCCAGAGCTGATCCTGTGTGCTAGATAGGATCAGACACTCAGAACCAACAAGAGCTGTATTTCTCGTGCACAGGGAGCTTACGATATGCCACACATTATTCTAGGACCGAGGGTGCAGCAGCAAGAAAGCAGACTAAAATCCCACCTTTAGTGAGCTGACGTTCTGGTGGACCCTATAGTGTAGTTAAAAACTCACTTCGAATAGATTTGTGAGCTGGAAGGGGTCTTGGGGATTATGTAGCCCAACCCGTTTATTTAACAGAATAACTGTCATTTTACATGTTGAATCTATCATAGGGGCTAGTGCAGTGCCTCACATATGGCAGACTCCAATTGTGTACGTTCATCTATTCAACAGGTATTTATTAAATACCTACTACATTTTAGGCACTTTTCTAAGCATTGGGGATATATTGGCAAACAGAAGAAAGATTATTGTTCTCAAGGAGCTTCGATTCCATCTGGGTGTGGGTAATTGGGTGTCAGACGGTGGCCATGAAATATAAGTAAGGTATATGGTATGTCTGAAATGGATAAAAATCTGTGAAAGGAACAAGGTAGGGGGTATTGGGAATGCTGATGGGAGATGGGTGGCAACTTTCAGTAGAGCCTAATTTGGGAGGTGACTTTTGTGCAAGAGTTGGGGTGGAGGATATTTACCATGCAAATATCTGGGGTTGCAGGTGGTGGTAAGGGCACTGGGGGGTACATTCCAGGTGAAGGGAGCAAACCAGTACAAAGTCACCAAGGCGGGAGCCTACCTAATCTCTTTGAAGAGCAGTCAGGGGGGCCGGTGTAGCTGGACCACAGTCTGCACAGAGGAGAAAGAGTGTTGGAAGATGAAGTCAAAGAGGCAATAGGGAATCAGATCATGAGTGAACTTCATTTCACCTTTTTTTTTTTTTTTTTTTTTTTTTGCGGTACGCAGGCCTCTCACTGTTGCGGCCTCTCCCGTTGCGGAGCACAGGCTCCGGATGCGCAGGCTCAGCGGCCATGGCTCACGGGCCCAGCCGCTCTGCGGCATGTGGGATCTTCCCGGACCGGGGCACAAACCCGTGTCCCCTGCATCAGCAGGCAGACTCTCAACCACTGCACCACCAGGGAAGCCCTACAATACAGGATTTTGAGCAGAGAACTTCTGTGGTCTGACTTACATCTTTCATTTGTTTTTTTTTAACATACAGTAAAATTCCTCTTTTATTGGTGTACAGTACTCTGAGCTTTAATAAACGCACACAGTCGTGTAACCACTCTGGTAATCAAGGTACAGAATGAGTCCTTCCTTCCATCACTCCAAAAACCTTCCCCGTGCTGCCCCTTGGTAGGCTTAACACTTTAAAGGACAATTCTGGATGCTCTGCGGATCTCAGACTACGGGGAGGCACCTGGCACGCAGGAAGGCCAGTTGGGAGGCTTATGCAGCTGTGGGTAAGCAGTGATGGAGGCTTGCCTAGGGTGAGTAGGAAGGTAGAGGTTTGATGGAAAGTGTGAGAGAAAGAGAGGAGAAAATAATGACGTGATGATTTTTGCCCTGAGCCAGAAGGAAAGCTGGTACCATCATTTATGGAGATGGGGCAGGTTGCAGGTTTGAAGGGGAAGAATATTGTTCAACTTTGGACACTTTTGGTCTCATAAGCTATAAGATATCCAAGAAGAGATATCGATGGGGAAATCAGATGAATTGAAATGCACAGATGATGTTTAGAAACCAATTTTCACATCGTGAAACAGTTGGGGGAAAAATGTGCAATTCTTATAGGAACCACTTGTGAGTCTTTAGGATTCAGAGGTGCTTGAGTAATCTGATACCCAGGATTTTTGTTTGCACATCTTTTTTATGGTCCTTCAGTTCATTTCTTTATTCGTTCTTTGGTAGACAGATATATATCCTTTATATGCAGAGAATACCACAAAGTTCGATACGACTATAGTGGTCCTGGTGTTTGTTTGACTTCTTAATTGAAAAAATGACCTGTGTTAGGAGTAAGGAGGAACTAGTTCAGAAGGACTTTTTATTCCACCAAAGATGTTTAACTCCAGGAAGAACTTCTGGTGTTGAACTTGGGGTCACTGTGTATCGATTGACTCACTTCTAGTGCCTTTAGCTGCCAATGCACTTGAGTTGAAGAAGAGAGAACCGAAGGGAAGGCTAAAATTAAAAGCAAGATATGATGTTAGTTGGCAAAGAAAAGTAGAATGCAAAATTCTATATATGGTCTAATCTCAAATTAGATTGAAAACTTGTATGTACATGTACAGAATACATTCTGAACAGAATAGACTAAAATACAACAACCACTGTCTCTGTGTTGTGAAATGATGGGACACGTTTGCTTCATTTAAAATACTTTTCCACGTTTTGGGGGAATTTCAATAAATAGATATATTTCTCTTTCTTTTTAAAAAATTTATTCAGGAAATGTTTATTCAACATTAGATTCAGACCTGGATGGGGATAGATCAGTGAATAAGACAGGAAAAGGCTTTGCAACTTCAGGGAGCTAGTAGCCTTGTGAAATCGTTACAGTTTTATAATTAGAAGAAAGACACACTAATTAACGAAGAAAGAATGCAAGTGAACTTGTCTAGTTTCATTGGCTTTTTTAGGCACACGAACTGAGCTAGTTTTTTATGAATCACTCTCCATCCACGTTTCTCCCTGTGATGGTCTCAGAGGAGTGAGCCTTTGTGACAATGTGACTCCTGGCTGCATTTCTGAAGCCACTCATGTAATATGGAATATCTTGTAGTAGTGAGGTGAGGGGTGTCTTCCCCCTTACCATGGAGAGGGACTGCATAAAGCCCAGACATGTGCCAGCCTTGGGCTTAAATGATCCTACCACAGGGCAGCCATAAAGATCATGGTTCCTTGGCAGAAGCTTTGGGGGAGGGTCATACCTGCTGTCAGTCTGACCTAAGATGAGTTACCCAGTCTTGCTAAGCAAGACTCTGCTACCTCATCTGGAAAATACCTGGAACTAGGTGAATCTGATTCTCTATGACTCCAGAACTTGCACAGCGGTGGTGCTCGACAATGCCTATTTGGACTTCAAGAATGTTCACCCCATGGATATTATTTACATGAACATATTTATCCAACCTCCCTTCTGTTAAGAGATGTCCTGTGCCAAACCCATGCTTTGTTTCAGTGACCCAAAAAATGGAGCTGATTTCAGAGAGTTTGCAGAGAATATCTGTTCTCACTGAAAGACTGGGACCAGGGAGATTTAATTTTCCCCCATGACTGTCTCACCAGTTAGGTTGAAATGTGTTTAATGGAACTGGCATCCAGCTCTTACATTAGTTGGTGACTGGCTAGATGCCACAAGTGGGAACCAAGAACAACAGGAGGGGTTATTTTGTACCTGAAGATTTGAATCCTGCAAGAAACATTTTCTCATACCTTCTCTGTACTGGATCTTGTAGCTGGTTGAGTTTTGCTTTCCTCCTTTTTTTCTCTCTTTTTGTGTGAAAATGTTGATATGGTGACTTCCTTCTAATTTTATCAAATACAGTATGTCCAGAAACAAAACAGAACCATGTTTCCATGTGTGATTCCTGGCAGAAATGGTGCGATTTCATCTCTGGATAAAACTGTGAATTTGTGGGAAGCAATATGGTACGGGTACTTAGGGAAAGCAAAAGGAATACAGAGCCTGGCTGCCAGTCGCCTTTGTCTTTCTTGGTGGCTGGAGGAAATCACTCGTGATTTGTAGGAGCTGAGGCTCCAGAGGGTAGATTCAGTCAACAAGCAGGCAAGCCGGGTGAAGCCAAGGAAGAGGCAGTATTATATTTACAGTAGAGCCACGTTATTTATGCATTCATATTGCACGACTGTGTGTGTTTGTGTGTGTGTGTGTGTGCATGAGAGAGACAGAGGCAGAGACAGAGACAGAGGGAGAGAAGGAACACAAACAAGAACAAACATAGACAACTATCAGTAAAATAGTATAGCCTTGAAGGCTGTCCCTAGAGTTGGGGTGACATGGAAGACATGATTCTGCTGGTCTCAGTTCCCAGGAGCCACACGCAGCATTAGCACCTCTTGAGCTGAGTATGACGATGCTGGTTAAAGACACATTTTGTATATGGCAAGGCTCCTTAAATGTAAACCAGCTTCTTCATGCTAGGCTCATCTGGAGAAACAGTGAGCTGTTCCAACACTGAAGACAAACTGACTGAGTTTAATATATTGAGAGTAGAATATTACGTTTCATAGATGGTCTAAGGGATTTTTCAACAGTTTTGACTGTTGTGCAGTGCTGGGGTTAGGTGAAGCCAATGAGGCACTCACCTTCAGCACAAAATTTAAAGAGGTGCTCAAAAACTTCATAATCAAGAGAAATAATATTGTAATACATTATTTTTTTAAGTAAAAATTATTTTAAATAAAGGTAGATCAATGTTACTTTTTTCCTTTTGCTTCAGGCTTCAATACAGCTCAGCGTGGCACTGTTAACTGATTCTGTCTTTATTTCAAGCTGATATTTGGTTCATCAGGGATTTTTTACATTAATTTTTATTTAAAAAAATATTGCATGAAAATAACTGTTTCTCTCAGTTACTGAGTTCTGGGGACACTTCTGTAAAATTTGTACCCCAGGGTTGTGTCTTATTTGTTTCCCTCTAGTCTGGCTCTGTTTGTGATGTTTGCCTTAATTTTTAACTTTAGAAGCCTTGAGTAAAAAATGATTCTCAGGGACGAATAGAGCACCCAGGGTGGTGACTGACTTCAAGAAGCTCAGTTCTTATAGAATATTATCTATGTTCATGAACCAAACTCCTTTTTATATGCCATGATATGGGAAAGACTACTTACATATTCATTTATTTAATGGTTATTTATTCAACACTTACTGTGTACGTGACACTATTTTAGGTGCTGGGGTTACAGTGATGCACCAATTAGACAAAATCCCGGTATTCATAGAGCTCACACCCCATTGGTAACCATACATCGTCTCTAGTTTTCACAACAACTCTGCAATATAGGTATCAATTTCACCATTTTACAGGTGAGAAAAGTGAGGCTCAAAGAATAACTCTAGCTGCAGATAACTAAGTATGGCATTGTCCAGCATAGAAGCCAGTGTTGAAAGGATTCAGAGAAAGCCACACTTAACTGTGACGTGGGCTTAGTCAATCGGAAGCTTCCTGGAAGAGGAGTCCTATATTGGTTCTTAAAGGAGAACATTATGGAAACATTTAAATGCAATACTGAATGTAGGCAACAATACAAAATCCCTTTACCTTGATTTTGGCAAAGCAATAAAATGGCACAGAGAAAGCCAGGCAAAAAGTTGAAGATAGAAAAGTATTTACCTATCTCAATCAGCAGCAACCACTAGATGTCTGGAGTAGCAGTGAGAGTTCACCTTTTATACCAGCTCCAAGCTGTTAGAATTGGAAGCCTTTATCCAGGTTTAGAGAAGAGTCCAATGATTGATTAGTAATGTCTGCATGGGATTGCCGTGGATCACCACTAGTTTTATGGTAGTATGTTACATACATTATGATATTGGTATCACTGTGTTGATTGTCATAGTGCCCTAAGCTGAATTTCCAGATTGTCAGAATTAGGATGTGTAGAAATTATTGTTGAATGGGTTATTAATAATTGTTACTTGATGGGCGAGTTCGTCCATTTCTACAAAAAAGTATGGTGGGATTTTGATTTCGATTGCATTGAATATAGAGATATAGATCAATTTGGGGAGAACTGACATTTTAAAAATATTGAACATGAACAGAGTACATCTTTTAAAATATTTCACAGTAAAGTTATATAGTGTTTATATAGGTCACTCACATTTCTAGTCAGATTTATCCCTGACTGTTCTTTGTTTTTAAAGCTGTTATAAATACTATTTTAAATATTCAATTTCTGATTATAAATTACAAGTACAGGTATACTTTTGAGATATTGTAGGTTCAGTTCCAGACTACTGCAATAAAGCGAATATTGAAATAAAGTGAGTCACATGAATTTTTTGGTTTCCTGATACATGTAAAAGTTATATTTACACTATGCTGTAGTCTATTAAGTGTGTAATGGTATTATGTCTAAAAAAACAATGTACATACCTTAATTAAAAAATACAAAACCATAATTGCAATCATCAACGATATCTGATCATAGATCACCATAACAAATAAAATAATAATGAAAAGTTTGAAATACTGTGAGAAATACCAAAATGTGACCCAGAGACATGAACTGATCATGTTGGGAAAATGGTGCTGATAGACTTACTCGATGCAGGGTTGCCACATAGTTTCAATTTGTAAAAATGTCAAGTGCAATAAAGCAAAGCACAATGAAATGAAGTATGTCTGTATATAGAAGTATAATTGATTTTTTTTCTTTTTTTTATAATTGATTTTTGTATAGTAATCTTGTATTCTTCAGTGTTGCTAAACTTGCTTATTTATAGATAGTTTTATTGTATATTTTATCAAATTTTCTATGTAGATCAGGAGTTAGCAAACTTTTTCTTAAAAAGCCAGAGAGTAAATATTTTAGGCTTGTGGGTCATATAATCTTCATGGCAACTTCTCATCTTTTCCCCATTGTATGGGGAAAGCAGCATAGACAATACCTAAGTGCACGTGTGTGACTGTGTTCTAGTAAAACTTACCTAGAAAAACTTTTGTGGTTTGCCATCTCCTGACATAAATATTTTGCCACCTGAGAAAAAAATATAGTTTTATATCTTCCTTTTCCAATCTGGATGCCTTTTATTTCCTTCCCTTGCTTTATTGCACTAGCTAGTATTTCTAGTAAAATGTTGAATAGAAATGTAAAGAATGGATGTTCTTGTCTTGACTGCTCTTTCATCATTAAATATGGTGTTAGCTGCAGGTTTCTCATAGATTCCCTTTCTCAGGTTGAAGAAGTTTCCTGTTACATGTAATGTGTCAAGAGTTTTTATCAGGAGTCAGTGTTGGAGTTTGTTAAATGCTCTTTCTGTGTCTGTTGAGATGATCTTATGATTTTTCTTAAGTTTATTAAGTATGGCAAATTATACTGATAGATTTTTCTGATGTTAAACTGCTCTTGCATAACTAGGATAGACCCCACTTTATCATACTTTATTACCCTGTTTATTTGTTCCTGGATTTGATTTATTGATATTTTATTTAGAATTTTTATAGCAATGTTCATATGAGATATTGCTCTGCAATATGTATAGTTTGCTATTATTTTGATGAAAAGAAACAAACCCCTTATATATATACATATATATATACATATATATATATATATGAAAGGAGTGAATATTAATGCCAGGATATTTACATTGCTTACTTTAGACGTATGATTGGGGAATAGGGATAGGATAATTTAACTTTGCCTTCATGTAACATGTTTCCTTTTTCTTTTTATTTGTGAATAGAATGTGTAAACCCAAAGTGAAATTCATAATAACTTCTGGGAAATTCTTTGCAGACTGTGTAAGTTGGAGAGAAATTATCTGGGTTTAGGTGAGAATTAGATCCTTCCCAAAACTGTTGAACAAATCAAGTGTTTCTATTGTCTGGTTGCTCCTTTGGGGAGGAAAGTAGTGTAGTGGGCATGGATTTTTGTAACAGACAGATATGACTTTGAATCTTGGTCCTGTTAACTGACTTGCCTGTGGGCTTTTAATTTTTCTGTGTTTAAAATGGGCATAAGATCTACCAGACAATATTGTTGTAAGGATAAAGGGTACTATAAGGAAACTAGTATATAGAACAGTTTTAATAAATGGTAATCTCTACTACCACTATTGCTGCTGGTCTATTTACAGGATCCAAGAAACTTAAGGTCTCAAGTTTAACTTTGCACTCAGTGCCTAAGTTGTCTTCATGTTTGACAGGTGATCTTTTGCCAATGTGACCTTGGATCATTCTTTAACTTCTTTGAGTCTTAATTATCCATGAAAATGGGATAATAGTGGTGCCCTCCTAGTTGAGTGGTATTGATGAGATATTACCTGTAAAGTGTTGAGCAGTAATGGTGCTTGACACATACTAAGTGTTCAGTATTATCACCTAGCCTGGTCGGCCTCATTCTTGTTAGTCACAATTTAGTAGGATTAGTTCCTCCTCTGTTTTTCACATGACTTCTCTGTTAAAGGATAAATCCTTCCTGTCCTTTTCTCCTAAATGCCCTCCCCCTATTGGTGTATATGTACTCATACATATACACATATATAAGAGCACATACACGCCAACGGGGGGAGGGCATTTAGGAGAGGTTGGGTATATTTGTCTAACTGACGAAATGATTTTAAATCTTTTATGCAGCAAATTATCAGCACTGTCTTAGAGCTGTTTTTGATTCAGCATGCCATTTGTGTTTTCACTGAAGATAAGCACGCCATCTCTGAATGGGTTGGAGTTAAATGTGGAGATTGTTGACATCTCTCAAAATTGATGCATCAATCTGGAGGATCTTTAATATATACATTTGTAATAGATGAAAAATAAACCAGATTGCAAATCTTTCTTTTTTTTTTTTTTTGAAGCAAACCATGTACCAGGTTTTGGGTCCAAATTGTGTAGGATAAGTTAAATTGCATTCTATTAACCCATATGTGTATATTTCTGTAAGCATGGTTATGTTGAAATAAAGTTTTAAAAAGCAAACAAAAAAAAAAATTGAGCCATCAATGAATACTCTCTGTCCAGTTACTCTTGGCTCCACCCTTATCAAGGATGTCACAGGAAAACCCTACCAAATGGCTTCTGAAATCCAGATACCCTTTGCTGTATTCTTTGACCTATGATCTGTAATAAAGAACTGTAAGAATTACCGAAAGAAGCTGGTTGGTTATGTTTTTTTCTTGCTAATCTCGTGGTATATCCTGTTAGTCATTACGTACTTTTTTTTTTTTTTCAATTTATTTTTGGCCACACTGCACGGCAAGCGGAACTTCCCCGACCAGGGATCGAACCCGTGGCCCCTGTATTGGAAGCAAGGAGTCTTAACCACTGGACCACCAGGGAAGTCCCATTACATACTTTTGAAGGATACATTTAATAAGTTTCTGAAGTAGAAAGTTCTGTTTAATAAAGTGTTCTGAAAATTTCATCTAAGGATTCGTTTGAAGATCATCTGGATACTTTTACGAATAACACTATACAATTTTCTTTGAGTGATAGGCCTTCATTATATGTATTCATGATGTTTAAAACCATTTAAAGGACACTTATTTTCTTCTATGTTTTCCAAAGTATGAGGAACAATTCCTATTATATATTTGTATTGCCTTGATAGGAAGTTATATGAAATAAGTCGCATATAGTTGAGTGACGGGGGGAAAAATGACCCTTAGTTTCAACCACTGCGATTTTTAAAATGGAATTTTCCTAGCGATTAATCCCCAAATTTGGGTTTTTCATTTGCCAGAACATATTTCATGCTTAAAATTTTAATGAAAAACAATAAAAAGCAAACTGGTTTTTAGGTTTCTGGAAAAAGAGATGACCTTTCTGTCTGCTGTCTTTAAGGTAACAAAATTAGTAAATGCATCTGATTTTAAAAAACATTTAAACCCATTTTTCTACAGATACAGTGGCAAAACTGAATTTGTTATTTAGTAGTTGACACTTTGGTTTGCTTCCTTCTTTTAGTAGTTCTTTTGAACCATTAAGTTTAAAAGAGACCCAAAACAACTTGACAGCTAGAAGTTGAGTGGTGTAGTGGGAAAAAAAATTGTTGTTTTGTCTCTATCCATTGCTCATTCTGTTTTCTATTTTTAACTTGATTCTTTCCCCCTGTAAAAGTAGAAAGAATGTTGTAATGAATCTAGATATACCCGTCACCTTGCTTAACAATCATCACCTCTTGGCCAATCTTGCTTCATCTGTACATCCATATCCCCCTGACACTGGGTTATTATTATTATTTTCTAAGATTCTTTGATGTGGACCATTTTTAAAGTGTTTATTGAATTTGTTACAATATTGCTTCTGCTTTATGTTTTTCGGTGTTTTGGCTGCGAGGCATGTGGGATCTTGGCTCCCCGACCAGGGATCGAACCCACAACCCCTGCACTGTAAGGCGAAGTGTTAACCACTGGACTACCAGGGAAGTCCCAGACACTGGATTATTTTGGAGCAAATTCTGGACATCGAATAACTTCATTTATAAACATTTCAATGTGTTTGACCTGGGGGTGGGAGTAGGGCATTCCTTTTCATCCTTCACATGGTCAGAATAGTTACAGGGGGAGGAAGAATGGCCCCAAATTTAGACTTTTGACGTTATCTCCAAATGAAGGTTGACATAGAGCCACATAGATATATTCACAGGATTTTAACTAATATATCTAAAAATAAATCACAATTTTTATAAATGTTTCTGGATGTTTTGTAGCAAAGACCTCAAAAATTGAAAGTTTCCTGGGCCTCTCCTGACACCGCAGAGGCCCTGTCAGTTTTGCCTGCTTTTAGAGAAGTACTGCTAATTAAAACTATATTGTACCTTGGATTGATTTTTGCTAAATACCTAAACTCTTGAGCACAAGCATATGCTACACATTCCAAAGGAAACAAACAAACAAAACCACAGTAACACTGACTCGGGAAAACTGACCTTTGTGTTAACATGTCATGTTAGCCAAAGCCTTAAGAAACTCTGAAAAGCAATGTTCCCAGGTTATGAGTATGAAGTGTGTACTTCTGCCTTTGCTACCATTTGCAGTTCATGTAACCATCACAGATCATTTGTGTTAATTGTGTAAAGAAAACACAGATAAGCAAAAGGGGGGAATAAAAATCACCCAAGTCCCACTACTTGGTCACTGTTAATGTTCTCATGTTGATTTCCTTCCTATTTTTTTTTTTTTCCTGTGAGTATATAGGTGAAGTATGTAGATATGTAACGTGTACCCATGTTAACCAGAATTGTTTTTTATCCTTTTTTCCTACTTGGAATGTTGTGCCATTTTTCTCTTCCACTTCCTATACCTGCCACGTAACTGGTAAGGGCTCCCTCTGTATCCGTTGCGTGATGGATTTTCCCTTAGCTGCTACATGGGCCACTTATGGACGTGTAGGTTGCTGCATAAATATTTCTTAATGAGAGTAGTTTTACCCAAACTGAACCACATTGTCTGGCCCAAAGAAGGTAAGGATCTGAGATACTAAATCAACCGAAACACTTTGACGTAACAATCATGAATGCAGATGGCCACTGCATGTTTTTTGTTTTTTTAAGGATTTTTAAAAATCCTCCTCAAGTCTTGCGATATATTTGTTGTCCGTGAATGTGCCTACATGTATTCTAATTAGTACTGACTGACATGCTAGATTTGGCAACATATTGTGGACTCACAGCAAGGAATATGATAGGCCATTGATAAGAATATTTTCTCTTAGAGTTAGCCTGTATGTGATATAGACCACAGCATTTGATAATGAGAAATAAAGGGAAAAGGTATCTTAAATCATGCATATTTTTCTTTCTCTTGCTCATTCGTCACTAGAGCTGTGTTTAACCCTTTCACGAATTGCTTGTGCGTACACGGGGGCATGTGTATGCATGTATCTATGCCCATGTGCCTGTGGGCTCGTATTGGTGCCTGTTGGTGAGTATCTAGGTTTGGACAGAACTGAGTGTCCGTAGTATCTTGGCAGTTCAGCTGGCCTTGACTGAAGGTCTGCTGCTTTTTCTTCTCTGGGGAACCTGTAGTCTGAATATGTAGCCTGCTGGCCCATCTCTGTTTTAAGTTGTTATCCCACTTGGTCTGATACCTTTGGAAGCATATTGTGTTGCTGCTGTGGATGAGTTGGTTGGCAGTGAGAGGCCGGTAAACTTATTCTCTCATAGGAATTTAATAACATTAAAACATTGGTGATGCCATTTAAGAGCAGTTTTGACAAATAGTCTCTCTGCTAAAGACCCTGGCTGCAGGTTAGAATACTGTTAAGCCATCAAAATGTTAAGCAAATAAATGTTGAGTTTGCTATTGAACGTGAGATGAGGCTGTGCGTATTAATTTCCTGGGGGATTTGGGAATAGCTATTACATGGCCCACTATTTTTTTTTTTTTTGGTCTTCTTGTTGTTAGTACTGTAAATTGGATGACAACTCTTGTCCATAGTTATTTCAAGATTTCTGCAGGAGGTTATTTATAAGGGATTTTTAAAAATAAATTTCATTCATTCTTACGGCATCTAATTATCTCTTTTCCTTGGCTGGATCTATTCAGTGAACAAGAAAAATCAGAATTAGATGTGGAAGGAGGCCAAAAGCAGGGGCAGAAGATGGCAGTGGAAATATCAAAATCGGGGCACTTGTGAAGCACATTGTGATTGCAAAAGGAAGGAAAGAATCTTTAAAATAGGTTTGTTCTGCCTTTTTTTTTCCTTAAGAGATTTGTTATCTATTATTGTAGCCTTGTCTAAGGCAGGGGCACTGGTCCAGGATTCATGAGGTCGCCTGCCAGCCCTACACTCCATTCCGATTAGTTTTTAATGACCTAGTGAGGAGGGCTGCTTTAATAGGAGGGAAGGAATGGAAAACGGTAAATGCAGGAGCTCGGGTGGTCCATGTGGCCAGTGGTGACCTGTGTCTTGTTTCCCTGGAGCCCAGCCTCTCATTGCTGGAGTGCTTCTTTATCATATGAGCTTTTGCTGGAAGCTGCATCTATGAAGTACTTTCCCAGTGCCACAGAGTAGTACCTACCTTAGTCGGTGAGAAGACAAGGGCGAAGAAGCCTTATCATCGTGAGAATGACTACAAATATAAAGGCTTGGTCTGATATAAGTATGCATTCAGTAACCATTAGTTGTTAGCAATATTTGTACTGAATTCATAGCAACTCCTCATAACAACCCAGTGAGTTCACATGATTGTCAAACCCATTTTAGCGATGAGAATATTGAGTCTTAGAAAAGTGGAGTACCTTACTAGCTAATCAGTGGCTCTGCCTGGGTTCGAACCCAGGTTGGAATGGTTACTAAAATTTATGCTCATTAGCACCGATAATATTAGAGATCAGTACCAGTTGTGTAATGGGTGCTTGCTGTTGGCAACTAGTTTGTAGACATTCTCATGTAGTCTTTATGTAACCCGGTGATGTTGGTCTGACCTGACTCACGCAAGATCACACAGCTTACAAGAGGTGGGGTAGAGTTGTGAGTTCAATCTTGATTCTGTCTTCTGTGGTGTCATAGTGATTTCAGTCCTGGAGGCCGAGGAACTACAGGGTGAATTATCTGTGATTTTACTAAAATTAGACTCCTACTTTTGAGCTGGAGTTCAGCTCTGATTTTCCTCTTCAGTTCTTCCTGCAACCTCTCTACCCTCATCTTACCTGATGAAGTTGGCACTAGTTAAAGGGCATCCACCACCATCCCAGAGAGTGAGCAGCTAGAATGCCCCTGCTCTGACCAGTGCCAATGGGAAAAAGACCAGGAGAGAAGCATCTGTGCATCAACCTCCCCTTCTTAGTGCAGAGCAGGGAAAATGGGTGTATCAAAGTCAGGCTGACTCTGTGATTTGGGGTAAATTCTTAATCTCCATGGCCTGTTTCCTTATCTGTAAAATTGTGATGACAATATCTCCTTTATAGGGTAATGAGAAAAAATAAAGTATATTCAGGACACGTGAGAACCATGGTATCTATTTCTATTTTCGCCGGTCAAAACCCACTCTTGCTCTTCTCTGAATTTTGAGGTCTTAAGAGCCTGCTTCACCTAACACATGCTCATATGTTAGCCTCTTTTGTATTTCATGTAACGGATTTATTTAGCTAAGCCTTGACCATCAGGATTTGAATAAAACGTCAGTAGTTTCTGCTAATTGATCTTCTTTGCATACAAAGATGGACTGGATTGGCTATTCTGAAATGTTGGTATTTTCCAGATCCCTTTTTCCTTGTTTCTCTGCACCTGATTTTGTTTTGTTATGAAACAGATTTGTAGGTGGGCTTTAGAAACCCAGTTTTTCAAGCCTGACTATTCCAAGGGCTGATCACTTCCCCATGTAAACCTTTGGAAGTACAATACAGTGCAAGAGAGGAAAGCAGACAGAATTGAGGTTCTCGGCTGGGAGCCACTTGCAGGTGTTAAGGTGGGATACCTGGCTATGGGCACTGGTTTGCCATCACGAAGACAGCAAGCACTGGTGGGTTGGGTTTTCCTGGATCCTCTTTTCTTCCCAACTTCCATTTGTGTACAGGGCTCACTCATCTTTAACCCAACCCTGTTGCTTACTGCTGCCACTGTCGCCTTCTCTTAATTATTACTCATCTTTGGTTCCGTGCCTTAACTGGGGAATTAGGAAAGGAGACAAGAGCCTTGCATATAAAGGGATATTTGGTAGCCTCCAGTAGTACAGAAATTCAGAGAACCTCTCTTAAGGAAGCTTCACTTAACCAGCTAGCTCTTTTTTAAAACATTTATTTATTTACATTTATTTATTTACTTATTTGGCTGCATTGGGTCTTGGTTGCGGCACGTGGGATCTTTGTTGCCACGTGCAGGATCTTAGTTGTGGCATGCGAGATCTAGTGTTCTGACCAGGGATCAAACCCGGGCCCCCTGCATTGGGAGCGTGGAGTCTTAACCGCTGGACCACCAGGGAAGTCCCATTAACCAACTTGCTCTTCATTCTGAAAGGTGCCCTCAGCCTAGAAGGCTGCTGCATTCGTTATCACTTCTATGTGACAAACTATCCCCAAACTTAGTGGCTTAAAACAATGCATGACTTTATACAGTTTCTGTAGAAGAGGAAAATGGGAGTGGCTTATCTGGGTGGCTCTGGCCCAGGTTCATCTCAGTGGATGGCAGCCTAGGTTGCTGACACAACCATTTCCTAGGTGTCTCACTTGCACGCCTGGTTAGTTTGTGCTGGTTGTGGGCAGGTTGTTAAATTATGTGTAGGAAGGACTGCAAAATATAAAGAGGAGTCATAAAAAAATCTAAAATACTCACGTTGCTTTGCAAGTGTCTTTACATTATCACTCCATTTCAATTGAACCCAAATTGGAATTTGTAGCCTCTAAATTATAAGTGTTTATATCGAGAAAGAGCCTGTAGAATCCTAAACTGGTAACATAGGTCCAAAAAAAGTTCTCAGTCTACTTTAAAAGATGGATGAAAGAATGAAAGCCCTGTGTGTTAAAATAAGATACTTGAAGTATATATGAATAATTTTGTATGATTTCTTCTCTTGTGATTAATTCAGTATGAACTGGTCTCAACCATGTTGGAAAGAGGACTTTTAATGTATGTCATGTTCCACAGGCTTTCTCTTGCATTTTAATTATTACAAAAGGAAGTTCACCACATTCTGTTCTTCCAAGAGCCATATAAATCAAGGCATTACTTTTTTGCATTATCGTATTTCATGAAATCTAAGATGCATAGTATTTATCGTTTTAGAAATGGAAATGAGTTCTACCATGTTATTTAATTGGCAGTATTTTTTCTTCCTCATTGCTTCATAAATTACAATTGTTATCTTAGACTTGGTGAAACACGGTATGTTTTATGATTTTATTTTCTAGAAAATATGTTATATACATGTGAACTGCTTATTATAGTTGAGGTGGGCATATCTGCCCAGCTGTGGTTCAGCTGAGTCTAAGTGTATTAATAAAGTTTTATAAAGCAGTGGCTTGTTTTAAAAAGTGAGAAACTCATACTTTTTCTTCAAGTGAAGGTAGTAAACATCACATCTGTGTGTCTCAGTTTCCTCATGTGTAAAATAAGAGTGGCCATAAATTGTGCCTAAAGCCTCTGTCAGCTTGAACATCCTAAGATTCTGGGTCTCTTCTAGAAGAAACCAGAACTTAATTCTTAATCTGGGTGGATGAGGAGGAGTCAGATGTTTTTTATAATAGGATGAAATCCATCAACCCTTTCCAAAAAACAGTGCTCATGAGGGCATAATTTCAAAGTTTTTCTGTGATTTCAGGGGGCTCGTGGACCCTGACCTCAGAGCTCTTTCCTGAAGAGCTCAGGGTTGTTTGACCACAAGCTAAGCAGGTCCTTGAATTTTGCTACTTGAGTCTGGATTTTTCTGTGTGGTGGTTTTTTGCTTTGTAAAAATATGTGAGTAGAACTGTTTTGAATTCTTCTTAGTTTACTCTTTGCTAGTATCCTCCACTGTAATCTGGCTAGAGTCCTTACTTTTCCTTTGCCCCAGCCATAGATATTCTAACTTGGGCCCTGGATCTAAGGATAAGGGAGTGAATACAAGTATGGAGGGGGAAAACAAGCTCTCAATATACTTTAATAAAATGATCTCTTCTTTTTATATAACTCAAAGCTCTACCAAATAGGAAAGAGTTATTGATAGAAGAAAAAAATCATTGTTATATGTTCTGAGTTTTCTTAGTGGTGTTTGAATATCTATGAAAGCTTTTTCTACCTGAAAGTACAAAGTCTCAATAAAACCGTCAGGTATAAAGCCTATTATGGAAATAGGGAAAGCACCAGGTTTGACACAGAAGTGCCTTAAACAACTTGTTTTTATTTATTTCCTCTCCGATCTTAATTTTTTCCTTCCTTCCACTGACTTTAGGTTTTATTTGTTCTTCTTTTTCTCATTGTTTTAGGTGGTGGGTTAGGTTGTTTATTTGGGATTTTTCTTGTTTTTTGAGGAAGGCCTTGTATTGCTATGAACTTCCCTCTAAGAACTGCTTTTGCTGCATCCCATAGATCAAGCAGCTTGTTTTTATCTTTCTCTATATATCTGTCATACTGGTTGTGTTGTCTCAGTAAGACTTACTGAAGAAAGGATGTTTTGCCTGGAACATTTTCAAAAAGTGGGCTTCCTCTGTACTGATGCAAAAATTTATCTCCACGGATCACCTTCTTTGATGCTCAAATCTATGACTTGAGCATTCCCCACGTGGAGTCTTCACCAAGCAGTCTTCAGCCCAGATTTCCGAAGTGTTTGGAGATTTCTACTTGGCTCTTCTTGTCTTTAGTGGGCACCATAGCAGCAAACCTTGCCACGTGGGCATACGTCTTCACTGTGACATTGTACAAGATGGGTTTTCTTGGTGGCTTTGCTTTTTATAATGATAAGTGACATAAAAATACCTTCTGATAATTTCCCCCAAATGCTCACCTGCTGAAGGAGATAGTCTTAGGCAACATTAAAGTTGGTTTCTTATTTGTGAGTTCACTAAGGAAAGTGAACTCCAAGAAGAGTATTGTTATTTTCATTGATCTATGCCTTTTTTTTTTAAATCCCCACCTATTATGTAAAGGAATTGAGCTGTCTGTTGTGCAGTGTGTGTATAATTTGATCCTTTCGATTCCTTTGTGAGAAACCTAATCTAGCAAAGTAGTCATCCTTGAGAATGAAGTTCCTAAAGTTAGAAGGTCTATTGTTCTCCTTAGTTTTCTGTCATTTGTATTAGAGCAAATATGTGCATTTGTGAAAGCACAGCCTGTTATAGTGGAAGTGATTTTAGGTTACTTATAAGGTTTTATGCCTGGCAGTAGAGTCCATTTCTTGAGTTACTTGTTAAAAATGCAGATTCCTAGGCTCTTTCCTGGGAATTCTGACTGTATCAGGCTGGGGTCCAAAATCTTTTTTTAAGCAAGCACCCCTGTTGAAATGTGTATTCAAGCAAGGCTGGACAACCCTAGGAGAAAATAAAATCTCCCACCAGCTTTCAGTTAACATTGTGTGTTGATAGCCTGTCACGTCTCTTTGGGGCAGTACTGGCTGTATTTTACTTTGAAGATGATGCCACTTATGACCAACAGTCTTAATGTTACCAAGGGGAGACCAACAAAGTGGTTGTTATCTGTGGTCTAATGAAAAT
The DNA here is from genome assembly GCF_003031525.2 of Neophocaena asiaeorientalis asiaeorientalis. Taxonomy (NCBI): domain Eukaryota; kingdom Metazoa; phylum Chordata; class Mammalia; order Artiodactyla; family Phocoenidae; genus Neophocaena; species Neophocaena asiaeorientalis. Next base: position 243,592 of record NW_020173512.1, on the reverse strand, counting down.
CAACCAATTAAAAATAGAAACAAATCAGGGCACTTAGTCCCTTGGTTTGGTGTGGATAGCATTTACCTCTAGCTCTTAGGAATACATTGTACTTAACATGGAGAATGGTAACAGTTAACCTTCAAGGGTGAGAAAGCCTATTAGTGCCCTAGACTTCCATACATCTGCAAGACAGTGACAGGAGGGAGAGTGCAATCTGGCCAGACCTGGATCAGTTGCTATTTTATTGTTATTAGACTGTTGCGTTTGACAGCATGTGTTCCCTTTTGAAGGCATGCTGCAGAGTGACATTAATGGTGGATGAGGCTGTGTTTGGGGCACTTGTTTACATGGATCTCTCATAGTAATTACTGACTACATTTAGGGCTCATATTATGTATGGTGACTCCCTACTAAAAGCAAATTTAACAAGGTGGTTATATTCTTGAAAAAAAACCTTCCAGGTATTAGACTCTGAAAACTGAATCACCTAATGTTTTTGAGGGTCCACTTCGTGCCTAGTGCAAAGTTCTGGAAATACCATAGTGAGCTGGAAAGACAAAACTAGTGAGGAGACTAACACTGATCAATTTACTTCTATAAATACTTAGTTACTCAATGGGATATGCACGAGGAAGGAGAGGAATAAAGTTCTGTGAGAGGGTATGACAGTGTTGTCTAACCAACTGTATTCATTATCTGTTGCTCTGTAAGAAATTACCCCCTCCCCAAATTAGCCTAAAACTTAGCAATTTAAAACAACAAGTATTTGAGGGTCCGAAATCCAGGAGTGGTGTAGCAGGGTGGCCCTACTTCGAGGATTCTCACAAGGATGCAGTCAAGCTGTTGGCTGGGTCTACAGTCATCTGAAAGCTTGACTGGGGCTGAAGAATGTACTTTGAAGATCATTTATGTAGCTCTTGGCAGGAGGCTTCAGTTCTCAGATGCTTACAACATGACAGCTGCCTTCCCCTAGAGCAAACAGTCCAAGAGGAGACAGAGAGTGTGCACATATGACCAAGATGGATGTGGTAGTGTCTTATAACCTAAACTTGGAGGTGACAGACCATCACTTTTCCCACATACTATTGGTACCACTGACAACATACTATTGGTACTACTGACAACTGTGGTACCCTGTGAGTGGAGAATACACAAGAGTCTGAATACCAAGAAACAGGCGTCATTAAAGGCTATCTTTGAGGTCACCAACTCACTGAGTCTGGGGTATTGTTGAAGGTCTTTTATGAGAAGGTGCTGTTCAAGTAAGACACAAAGGTTGAGTAGGTGGAATGGGGGTGATTTGGTGGAGAGCCTTTCCCAGGTGGTCACAGCTTGGTATGTTTTGAAATGAAGGCTAGTGAGGAAAGAGCAGAAAGAGCCAGGAATCATGTGCTGAGAGATAATGTTGATGAGCTTGGCGGAGACAAGACCAAACATGTCCTTTTAGGTCAAATTAAGGATTTTGTTCTTTGGAGACTTAAGCTGGTGAATGACATAATCAGATTTACTCAAAAAAAAAAAAATATATGTATACATATATTTTTTCTTAAGGATCTCTCTGCCACTATAAGCAGGATAGATTATAGGTAGGGAAGCCAGTTTGGAAGATATAATAATTGTTCAGGCTAAAGATCATGGTGGATGAGAACATTAGCAGCAGAGACAGTAGTGGATGAACATGAAATATATTTAGGAGGAAAATTTTTCAGAAACTAGAGAGGCACCTGCAGGGGTTACCCACGATGGTTGCTGAGGTTCTAGATTCTAGAATGGGGTGGATGGAGGTGATATTCACTAATAGAGTGAACCCTGGAAAAGGACTAGCTGTATGGACTACATGACGGACCTGAACCTGAACTTACAGACATCATTACATGCAGTGATTAAACGTGTCAGGTCGTTCAGGTACAGGACGAGCAGGGAGGGCTTTCATTCCATGTAATTCCGTTCTGATTCACAAAAAGCATACTGCATTTTTAGAACCATCTGACAGGTTTCGGTTTTTGTTTTATGTGTAAGTAGCTGAAATCTGGTAAGTATGTCAGGGAATTCTTTGCGTTTCTCTTTTGATTATCATCCCTGTCTTTTAAAGCATGTGGTTGAAATCTTTTAAATCCCAGGTTAATTTATTTTTTGAAGTGTTAGGGTCCATTAGGATGTATTAGTTCAGGTCTCTGTTCCTCTTTCCCACTATCTCCAAAACGAATTCACTAACGCTGTGTCACACAATTTCTCTAACACATATACACTCTTACTTGTCAAAGAATTAAGTATGACATGTCATAAAATCATACCATTTAAGTCTGAGGAGACCAAAAGATGACCATTCTTAAATTCTAGGCAAGAAATATGTTAATTGAACACCTACTTTGTGCCAGGCTCTGTGTCAAGCTTTCATATTTTAAAAAATGGCACCTCCTCTCACCTATCAAAGATCTAGTCTGTATCAAGCACAGTTCTAGGCATGTGTTACATGCCATGCAATGGGCTTAAGAGCCCTCCTCTCCCGTCCACTCCCCTGGGGAAAGGCAGAGGATAAGAGCCATACCTGCCCATGTGCAACTTACACTTCCGCCATGGGGACATGACAAGAGCACAGAAATGGCAATAGTAGACAAGATTAGGCCCATAGATATTGCCCCATAGCTATTATCAGGAAGAATGAAATCCCTAAAATATAATAATATCCATGATATTAGGAATTTTTGTCTTGTTTGGTTCATTGCTGAATCCCAAGCTTCTGGACACATTTGTTTCAAGAATGAATGAAGAAATCCCCCTCTTTTTTAAACTGATTATTTTGAAATCATTTAGACTTGGAGAAAAGTTGCAGAAATAGTATGAAGTGTTCCCATATATTCTCTAACCAGCTTCACCTAATGTTAACATCATACATAACTGTGTACAATGATCAAAACCAGGAAATTAACATTGGCACAGTACTACTAACTAAGGACTATTTGGAGTTCACTATTTTTTTCCCCCTGAAGTCTTGTTTTCTGTTTCAGGATCCAATCTAGGATCCCACATTGTATTTAGTTGTCATGTCCCCTCATCTGGGGCAGTTCCTCAGCTATGCCTGGTCGTTCACGACTTTGACACTTTTGAAAAAAAGTTGTGATCATTTATTCTCTAGAATGTCCTTCAACTTAGATTTGTGTGATGACTGAGAGCTGGAAAAGACTTTGTACCGGAAAAGACATCATGAAGGAAGTGGGGCTTTGGGTGGTCTTGGAGGAATGAGACTTGGATGGACACAAATGTAGAAAAAGGAGTTTTCAGGAAGGCAAAACCTCTGTGCAAACATGTGTATCCTGGAGCACTTTGGTGTTGTCTTGGTTCTTGTCTGCATGTGTAGGGGATGGGTAGGGTAGCCTGAGCCGACTAGTTAAGAGTTGTAATCACTCCTTGTCCAGCTGCCCTGCTGCTCTGCATCTTGCCTTCTCATCAGCAATAAGATCTTGATTCAGGCTCAACTCCAGCCTCCAGGTTCTGCCTGCAGTGCTGTTGGATTTGGGCTTTGGCTTCCTGGGTATCAGGGCCAATGGGCTTCTTATTATCTTTTTATCAGAGTTTATGCCCTTCTCTAATCTGGGGGCATAGGGTTTTATATTTATTTTATTTATTTTTTTATTATGACTATTATATTGGCTAAGGTTTAGCATGCACTGTGCCAGATTCTAGGCCAGGTCTTCTTGGTGGGGAGCATTATCACCCCTAAGGGGGAAAAACACTGGTTCTTTGGGGAGTGAGAAAAACTTATTCTTTTTATGTGTAAGTACAGATATGCCTATAGTACCTAAACAGTCATGCAGGATATCTGTGGTATTAAAATTTCATTGGAAAGGGGGTTTGATTAGGGGAAAAGAAATCTAAAAAAGCTTACTGGTGGGATCAATAATGGGGTTAAAATATAGGTTGAGAAACACTGATTAAGGCCAAATGACTTGCCTATGTTATCTCATTTAAGTTCACATTACCTCGAGGGACGTATTCTTATTGTCCCCATTAAAAAATACAAATGGGGAAACTGAGAATTAGCAGAACTGAGTACCTTGCTCAAGGTCACAAAGCCAAGTGTAGACTGGGGATATCCACCCATGACAGGTAGGCTCCATAAGTTAAAGTCTAAACAGTGATCATCCCTGTCACTTTGTAGCCTTACTCATATTAAAAACCAGTTAGAAAGTCAATAGAAAAAATACATAGCATATCCTAAAACCGAGGAAAAGCTTTCTAGGCTTACTCAGTAATTAGAATCTGCTGTTATTTTATTATGCCATGATTAGGGTTATTAATTGTGGGTCAGCTCTGCAAACATTTGCAGTATTGATGTTAGGAGTCTAGTCTGGTACAGGAATACAGTCACACGAAGGCAGGGCTTTTTGTCTGTTCACCGTTGCATCTCCAATGCTCACAACAATGCAACACATAGTAAGTGCTCAAAAAATATGTGTTGAATAAATAAAAATGAACGGATATCATATTTTAAGACAAAAGAGTGCAAAGCGAAACTGAATTACTTTTGTTTGAGGTTAGGGCCGTGATGTTTGCACTTAAAGAAATAAACAGCAGCCACTGAAATGTTGGACAAGACGCATACCTACCACAGAGAAAATAAGTTCTGGGTGGCCGTTTGAATTTGATTGCAGAAATTGCCTCCAGTTACTCAGACTCCAAACGTATGACTTAATATTGTTATACCATGCAGAGCTGAGAGAGATTAGATCAGACTTAATTTTTCCATCCATTTCGAGGAATTCAAAAAAAAAAAAAACCCAACCAGTATTATTGTTTGAGACAGAATGTTGATAATACAATAGAGTGAAATATACAGTGTCATCGTTTCTTTTTCCATTGAGTATCAAGAATAGCTCTTTCTGTTTGAGGTGGGGACTAAACATACCTGAGATGTATTATAGCCCTGGACAGATGAACGAAAATCCCAAGTTGTATGGGATGTAATTTCCTCCCCCTGAGAAATTTTACACTTAACCATCTGTGAACAGGAAACAGAAATTGGTATATCACACAAAACCTAAAATTCATCTCCTAAGCCTTACCAGGGTGTAGCACGTGCATCTCCTTGAGTTACGCAGAAGGTTCAGCAGTGGCTACAGAATTAAGTTGGTTTTGCCAGACTACGCCCCCTAGAGACAAATGCAAATTTCAGTTTTCACAGACCCTTCCTAAAGTAAGTAATTCAGAGGATCAGGGCCCAAGAAAGGCTAGATTGGCTCAAAAGAAGCCCATTTTCGTATATGTGAGTGGAGATAGACAAAAGGACGGTGACATCACCACCAAGTCCTCATTTTCTTGTTCCCAGTGGCATTTGCCGGCAGCACTGAGAGGGCTTCTAAGAAGGTTCACCATGAGTGCAAATGAAATGAGAAGTCATGTAGCTCAGAATCTGAGAGCGGATAGGAATTTTGCTGGCTTCTTCAAAGGCTAAGCCACTCTTCCGCCCCCATGTGAGATGAGCTTCTTTTGGATGTAGGTTCAAATATCTTTCTTTTTTTTTTTTTGCTGTACGCTGGCCTCTCACTGTTGTGTCCTCTCCCGTTGCGGAGCACAAGCTCAGCAGCCATGGCTCACGGGCCCAGCCGCTCCGCGGCATGTGGAATCTTCCCGGACCGGGGCACGAACCCGTGTCCCCTAGCATCGGCAGGCGGACTCTGAACCACTGCGCCACCAGGAAAGTCCTCCCTTTGCTTTTAATTCTTCTTTTCCCACCCCCTGGAAGCTTATAAGCGTTGGCATTATATGGTAATTAGATGGTGATGCTGGGAAATAGGGACAGAGGACACACACACACACACACACACACACACACACACACACACGGCCCTATTACCTGGGCAGGCTGTCCTCCAGCCTTCTTCATGAAGAGGTGGGTGCTTCAGAGCTTCTAATTACAGGCTTTCTGCCTCCTACCACTCAGCCTTTGAGAACCCTCTCAGCAGGAACGCTGTGTACTCCAGGCATTCCATTCCACACACTGAATGACCTAATATAATTATTTGAAACTGAAAATCACTTTCGATTCAACAGGAGGATCTCAACCACCTCCACCCTCCCTACCTTTTTGGAGTTACTAATTTAGACATTCCTTTACTGCATCCTGTCACAATCAGGCTTATCTAGTCTTCTGATGAGCTCCACTAGGGAAACTGTGCTAGCTTTGCTCTGGGAAACCCCTTATGTCAGATCCTTCTCCTGTGGCTGCCAAAAAAAAAAGACACAACAGTAAATGTGATGTGTTACTCTTTGGCTAATGCATTTCCACACCTTTGAGGGGAGGCCTGCTTCAGACCCTGGGTGTAGATTTTATTGTCCTCTGCTTCTGTAATTCATGGGCAAACATCATTTTAACATTATGTAAAGTGTTTCAAATAATTGCTTTTGGGCTTCCTCCTTGGGAGACGATCTGCTGTCCCAGGTAGTGATGTGCACATGCTGGGGGCTAACCCCAATGTCGTCAAATCGATCATCTCCCGTGAATGCCCCACTTACTACTGCCACGCTTCACCTGAAATTAGAACTAAAATTCTATATAAATGAAAAGGAAGAGCTGAGCTGAAGTGACAGGTTCAAAGGGGGCTCTCCGGGAATTTTTTTTTTCTTGGCCCAGGTAGTTCACCTTTTTCAGGTTTTATCCTTGCCATAGAAGAGGTGAAGTATCTCCGGAAGTTCAAAAGGCATGCCTCTTGACCTTAAAAATTTACAGAAGGCAGTAGCATGGGGAGACCAAGATCTGGGACTTTGAACTTGTACTGACCTGAGACATTGCTCCAAGCACTTAGCTGAGTGACCTTTGGCTGTAACTTAACCTTTCTGAGCCTCATCCTTTTCATCTTTCAGAGTGAAGACAAAGGGTTGCATGATGGTGAGATGGATCAGCTTTGGGGCTGGAGAGTAGGGCCCTTCTAAGGATAGGGTTTTTTTTTAAGGGACCTTGAATGCTAAGCTAAGGTGTTTAGCTTTTTTTTCCCCTAAGGATTGGGGCCTATCTAGGTTTCCAGAAGAGTGAAGAGATGATTTGTATTAACCAAAGTGTCACAGTGGTGGGCTGGAACACCAGCACAGTACTTTCAAAATGGTCTACACCACTATTTTTGGCTCATAATAGTCATTAGTACAAGGGCAGATGCTATTTAATAACAGTTATTATAAATAAAATAATGATGATGAAGGTGATAATGATAGGAGGTTCCCCTTTGCTTTAGTCCTGCTATATTTTAAAGCAAACCCGACTCTCCTGTTGGACCCGCTTCTCTACATCCATTTCCAAGGTTGCAACACTTAGTGGGCCCACGTTTCCTTGGCTACCCTGGGCCAAGACCACGTGACCTCCCCTCCCACGCTGGGTACCGAGAAAGCCCTGTTTATCCCCTACCGCCACCCAGGCCCTGTGGATGGGGGCGGGCGGGAGGCCGCCACTCCCCCAGGACCCAACAGCGGCCCCTGAGTGTGAATAGCTGGCATTGACGCCGCTGCCGCCCAAGCGAGCGGGCTGGGGACGCCCTGGCAGTGCTTCTGCCTGCGGGCCCCATAAAAGGAGCAGCTGCCGCCGGGGCTGCTCAGATGCGCGGGGATGAGGCGAGAGGCGGCTGAGTGCGCGCCTGGGCTCCGGCCGTGAGCGAGGCGGACCTTGGGGCCGCTCTGGGGGCCCGCAGGTAACCGAGGACGGGCGGGTTTTGTCCTTGGGCTTGGAAGTGACAGTAGGAGGAGAAGAGGGGCTGGAGTCAGGGTGGCAGGAAGGAGACTGGGCAGGGATGAGGGAGAAGGGAAGCCTGGAAGGCGGAAAGGAGGAGAAAAGGGAAGGAAGGAAAAGGGGAGGGAGGGAAGGAGGCAGGAAGGAGCCGCGCCAGGGAGCGGCTGGAACGCGCTGCACTTGCCTCCAGCTCAGGCGTTCAAGTTCCCCACCTCCGACCTCTCCCAGCCGCCAGGCTGGGCGCCGGGCGCATCCCTCCCTAAAAGGCTCGCGCGTCGCGCGCTCATCGCGGACGCTCAGCCATGTTTTCTGGGCGAGCGTATCCGCCGGCACAGCTGAGCGGCAAGGCCCGCCCGCGGGGACAGCCTTGGCTGCGGCGTGGGGACAGGTGGAAGGGGACGAGAGCGGCCGGTCTGCTCCAGGCTCGCGCTGCTTAGGGCAGGGGCCCGCTGGAGGATGCTTTACTTTGCCTCCAGTGGGGTAAAACCCCGGGTGCGCCCCACCCCCGCCGCCAGCCATTCCCGCCGTCCCCACTTCACTGGCCTGCTGCCACTTAATGAACTGTCGGGTCCCCCGCCCTGTTCTCCTTCCCCAGCGTCTCCAGGAGCCTGTATTTTGAGCTTCTTTTAGAGTGTTGTTTGCATAAAACTGGGCTCAGCTGGAGAAAATGGAGAGGGACTGAAAAGGAGGAGGTCCTTTTGTGCGGAGCCCCATTGTAGAGCCGTCTTTCTCCCCAAACCCTGAGCCGTTGGAGGTCCCCAACACAGAAGGAGGGATGCTGAGGCATCCCAGACCTCCTTGGCTTTTTGTATGTCAAGTGCCCCTCTCCTCCCCTATTGGGATTCTTCATCTGTGGGCAAAAGGTCGCTCTGAAGATGTGAGGGCTCCATATCACCTGGGATGCCCCCAGACACCCCGTGGCTCTAGTTTCCATGGCTTCGCTGCCCACTCACAGTAAATGCAACTCTTGGCAATCCTGCCTGTCTGCCAAGTTTCTTCCTCCAGCCCAAAGCAGATCCACATCAGTGGGCTGTGAATTCTCAGCAGGGTTGGGTGGTTATTAGAGACCTTTGCTTGAGGAGCTCTTGGATGGGAGTTGGGGAATTCCTCAGTGACTCCAGTGGCATCTCAGCTGAATGTTGTCCTTAATTTTCTCCTAATAATGAAGCTTCAGAGTTGGCCTTTTCTGCAACATGTGGTGTGTTTCAACCCGAGGCTGCACCCTGCGGTAGTCTTGTGCTGGTTTATACGTGGGATAGAACATATGTGATTGTAGGTCTATTATAGAATGAATATAGGCAGTGTAACCACAGCAGTGAGCTGTCTAGAGAGAGAATCTAAGCATTGACCAGACACTGTTCTCAGCCCTTCACACATATTATCCTGTTTGATACGTACAGCTACCAAGAATGTCTAGTTAATAAACAGACACATCGAGAGATTAATTTGTCCTATGCCCACAGCAACGAGATGACTGTGCTGGAGGTTGAGTCTAGGCAGTATTAGTCCAGAGCTCCTGCCCTTAACTCTGCATCTTTGCGAAGGTGGGCAGTATAAACCTGTGCGTGGCGTCATCATTCTGAGGTACCAAGAGGTGGATAAAGGAGACTAACTGTAAAGTTAGGTAGATGAGGGTTGAATCTTGGATTCAACATTTATAGAATTTGTGAGCTAACCTTTATCAATCCTACATGGTATGTTGTACAGTAATTTAAAATGCCTGGCACATAATTTATAAACAATTATTACATGTATTTTGTAGTTGCAGGAGCACAGTGTCATAACCAGTTACAGATTTTAAAGCCGAGGTTGTCTGTTTTTATGTTCAGCCCTGTCACTTAGGGGCTGAATAAACTAGGCAAAATACTTGAACCTCTCTAAGCCTCTGTTTTCATATGTGTAAAGTGGGTTGTTCTGCAACCGAATGAGAGACATACTTAAAACCGTTAGCACAGGGCCAGCGTACATAGTGCTCAAGAGGCGTTGCGGTCGGGGCTTGTTGTCTGGTTTGGTTTGGTCTGGTTGGTTTTGTTGTTGTTGTTTGTAAATCAGTGCAGGTTCCTGTACTGGGTTTGTTTTTGTTTTGTCATTCCTGGATTAGTGTGGTTCAGCAGTTACTCTTTGGACTGCAGTGCATCATAGACCCTCTACAAGTGTGCACGCACATGCACGCACATGCTCACACGCACACACCACACAGCCTGGAACATCCACATTTGAAATTACAAGGACTGAGTGAATTCTGCCTTGTTCAGTAAGAACTCTGTTTCTCTTGGCAAAGCAGTCACTGACTTTTAAGGGTTAGGGAAGCTTCAAAGTTAATTTTAAAGCTGTCTGAAAACCAGCTGGAATAATTAGCCCCACGCCTAACAGTTGCATGGGGGAAAAATGGATTGATGATGACATTTGCTTTCTTAGTAGGCTCTGAAAAACTGTAACATATTCTGCTAAACTGTTTCAGATAATCAACTGGAATCTTAACTTAGTTAAACAATTCTAAAAGAATATCTTCTACCATGTGGTTTTATAGATGTTGGTTAAATGAAAAGAACTCAGTGAATGAAACTTCAAAATACAGTGTTGACATAGATTAACATGTTCTAAACAGCTGTTTAGAGTTTAGCCCAGATATTTGCTTATAAATGAAGAGGATGCTGTAAGATCAACATTTATAAAGAAGAATGTGTTAACTGGACAATGGCCTAAAAGCCCATCAATAAGGAGCTGGTTAAAGAAATTGTAGCATGTACTTACAGTGGGTGAATATACCCCATTGAAAGAATGAGGTGTGGTTTATATGCTGATATATAGAATGGACCATTGCAGTATCAATTCCATGAGTTCAAAAATTTCATCTATTTTAAGCTAATCTCTAGCACCTCCTAGAGCAGCGCTTGCTGAATAATAGTTACTTAGTAAATCATTGAATGAATGAGTGAATATTGTTCAGTGAGACAAAGCAAGGTACTGAGCAGTGTATATAGTTCATTGCCACGTGTGTTTTTAAATGAGTGAATATAGGTTTGTGTGCATGTGTATAGAAAACAATGGTTGTCTCTGGGGAGGAACTGAAGGGCTGGGGGTAGGAGGGAGTTTTTGTGTTTGCTGGTTGGTTGTTTTTTTGTTGTTTTGCTTTTTTAACCCTACCCCATTATGTCTATGTGCTAGTTAAAAACAAAAAATTGAGAGGACCTGATTTCCCTGAGTTTGGTCTTAATTTTTATTCTGTGTAACTCACCCTTCTGTTACCCCTTTACTATAGGCTATTTAATTTCTTTGCCTTATTGAAATACCTGCAACCCTTTGGTAAGATGATAAGCACGGACTGTTTTAGAGGGGTGCCTTCTGAATGGAATCCCTATATAGTAAACGGTGCATTGTCCTGCCTAGGAGGTTGCTCACGCGAAGCCCCTTCTTTTCTCCACTAGAGAAGGCTTTGTGAACCTCCATGCCTTACACAGACCATGGTCCCTCTCAGGAACGCCATAGATTATTTTCTAACGAATAGGTAGCTAAAGTATGAGTCACGTAAGAATTTATAATTTCATAGCAATAAAGGCAAGTCTCAAATTAATCAATTTTTGCTTCAAGACAGGTAATTCCTAGTCTTTTTTTTTTTGCGGTACGCGGGCCTCTCACTGTTGTGGCCTCTCCCGTTGCGGAGCACAGGCTCCGGACGCGCAGGACCAGCAGCTATGGGTCACGGGCCCAGCCGCTCCGCGGCATGTGGGATCTTCCCGGACCGGGGCACGAACCCGTGTCCCCTGCATCAGCAGGCGGACTCTCAACCACTGCGCCACCAGGGAAGCCCTAGTCTTTGAGGAGCACCTTACATGTACTTCCAGAATTCTGACCACTTAAGTAGATCTTTAGGGAGGTGGTGTCCAAAGTGCAAGGTGACCCATGAGAATACAAGAAGAAACCATCAGGAGTTCTTTATCTTTTTAATATTGTTTATAGCCCCAAATGTTAATAGCATGTGTTACTTGCTTTCTCTCATTGTTTCCTTTTGTTTTGGCTGAACCATTGAAAGTCTGTTGCCCACATTACGCCTTATGCTGTTTCACCTTTGCCCACTTTTTTTTTCAGTCCTTAAGTTGTTTTTTTGTTTGTTTTTTTTTTTTTACTGTATTTGGGGATAGGTGTTACACTTTTTTGTTTCTTACGGATTTTTAAAGAGAGATGTTAGAGTTGGGAAGCAACAGATATTTAAAAGTTGTTTCTGAATTTTTAGTGTGTACCCATTTCAAAGATTTGGGTCTTAATTTCTACCATCCTTAACCACCTTGGTAGACTAAAACTAACGCACAAGTTTCTGTTGCTGCCTTCTAAAAGAATACTGATTCTTATGTCTTACACGAGATTGATACAGGTGACAATGAAGGTGAAGATGTTAGCAGTATATTAATATGTATATGGCACACTCACATGTATTACTCTAAAACTAACGCACAAGTTTCTGTTGCTGCCTTCTAAAAGAATACTGATTCTTATGTCTTACCCGAGATTGATACAGGTGACAATGAAGGTGAAGATGTTAGCAGTATATTAATATGTATATGGCACACTCACATTTATTAATTTACGAAATAACCCCATCAAGTTTGCATTGTGCTTGTTATCCAAGATAACACTCATCACACTGCCTTTTCCTCGATATTTTTAACAGCATATCTATTCCTTGACATTCCGGAGCTGGCCTGCTGCCGTCAGTCAGCGAGGCCTTCCTGATGGATCAGGATGAGACCACTCATAATCATGTCTTCGCGTGGAGAGAAACGTAAAAATTGTCCAGACCGCAAAAATGACCATACGTCCTCTCCTCCTCATTAATATGACTCATCGCTGCTTCTTGATTTGTGCAGTTACAGATGTAGCGTTCTGGATAGGATTTATTTGAATACGCAAACAGAGAATTGTCTCCCCTTTTTAACAGCATCCAGTTTGGAAGGAACCCGTGCTTCCTTGAACCTTCCCTCAGATCGCCCGAAGTCACCTGACTCATGCCCAGGTGCCTCATGACGAAAAGCCCTTGGCCACACCTTCACCGTCTCCCCCACCCTGCCCCAGTGTCCATAGTGTGCATTCTTCCTGTTGCAATGAGTAATAAACCACTGGTTCAACTCTAAGTATGTTTCTGATGATCTTGGAAGCATTTGCTATTGAGCTGTTTACAAACAGAAGAACGTTTCAGAGGTGTTTGAGTAATATTTGGAAGAAAAGTACAGCATTTTGTCCGTAAAACAGTAATTACTCATTATAGAGCATCTGAAAAGTACACAAAGGTATCAAGAATAAAAGAGTCTTATTAATTTCATAAGCCAGGAATAATCATTGTGAACTCTCAGCTATATTTCCTCTGTATATTTCTACGTCTACTTCTACAGCTTTCTCTCCATATAAATACATACTCTCTCCTTCCCTCTCTCTATGTATATATACGTATATATACACATACATATGTGCATATACATTTATGCGCACACACACACACAACTTGGATAATTGGGATTATTCTATATATGTAGTTTTGTATCCTGCTGTTTTTCATTTAACATATCATGAAAATTTCCTTATTTTCCCCAATTACATATTTTTTATTAAATAGTATCTTGTCATATGACACTAGACAGTTGCTTGTTCATTGTCCTAAGTAAAATCATCAGTTTTTCTTTTTTTACCTAGCTATGAGAGACATCTTCATGTTTCAATGTATGTTCAGATTTCTGTTTATTTCTTTAGAATAGTTTTCCTTAGGAAGGTGTGTACTTCAAAGAAATTCTGCGTATCTGTTGTCTAATTATTTTTCCCCCAGAATTGTTGGTTCTTGTACTGCCCAGAGATTTGGTAACAGTTGGGCATCAGGGCTGGCTGCACCACAGGGAGCCCTGAAGTCCTCTTTCATCCCTGCTGCTGTTCTGAGCATCTGCTTCCTCCATCCCTCTCCCCATAGACTGGCTGTTACCTTTAACCAACCTGGCTGCATTTGCTTTTGCCACGTGGGAGGAGGGAGAGGGGTACTTCCCAGTGAAGGAGGAATTGATGTGCCCCAGTGTATAGGAACTGTAGTCTTCTAAAATCTCTTTAAGGGCAGGATCTGGATAATCATTAGCTCTTCCTCAGTGCCTAGCAGGCAGCACTATAAAATGTGCTGTCCAGTGAATATTTGTTGCCTAAGTAGATGATAAACCTGTTTCAGACTTAAAGCAACCTGCAATATTAAAAATCCTTTAAATCAAATATATCCTTCTCCTTGGAACAAATATATAAAATTTATAACCTTTACATTTTTTGAGATAATGTTTTTACCTCTTTTTTTTTTTTTCTTGCGGTACGCGGGCCTCTCACTGTTGTGGCCTCTCCCGTTGCGGAGCACAGGCCCCAGATGCGCAGGCTCAGCGGCCATGCCTCACGGGCCCAGCTGCTCCGCGGCATGTGGGATCCTCCCGGACCGGGGCACGAACCCGGGTCCCCTGCATCGGCAGGCAGACTCTCAACCACTGTGCCACCATGGAAGCCCCTTTACCTCATTTTTTGAGGTAATATTATGAGTACTGGGGGTATAGCAGTGAGCTCAACCAACCTTACATTATGGAATGTAGATACAGAAAATAAACCCCCAATAAACGCAAAATGCCAGGGAGTGATACATGTTTTGATGCAAAATAGTAAAGCAGGGTGAGGAGATTAAACACAGTAAGTCCTTCCCTTACTAAACTGAACTTTCCTTGGTTGCAGTTACCCGAGGTCAGCTGCGGTTCAGAAATGTCAAATGGAAAATTCCAGATGTAAACAATTCAAAAGTTTTTAATTGTGCACCGTTCTGAGTTGCATGATGAAACCTCAGGCCATTCTGCTCTGTCCCACCTGGACGTGAATCATCTCTTTGTCGAGCGTGTCCTGCCCGTTGGTCACTTAGTAGCCATCTCGATTATCAGATTGGCTGTCCTGGTATCACAGTGCTTGTGTTCAAGTGACCCATATTTTAGTCAATAATGGCCCCAAAGCACAAGAGTAGTGATGCTGACAGTTCAGATTTGCCGAGAAGCCATAAAGTTCTTCCTTTAAGGGAAAAGGTAAAAGTTCTCGACTTCATAAGGAAAGAAAGAAAATAATATGCTGAGGTTGCTAAGATCTACAGGAAGAGCAAATCTTCTATCCGTGAAATTGTGAAGAATGACAAAGAAATGCATGTCGCACCTCATACTCTAAAAGTTATGGCCACAGCTCATAAGTGCTTAGTTAAGATGGAAAAGGTGTGAAATTTGTACAGTAAGATATTTTGAGAGAGAGACCACATTCACGTAACGCTCATTACAGTATATTATCATAATTGTTCTACTTTTTAGCTAGTTATTGTTGTTAATCTCTTACTTTGTCTAATTTGTAAGTTAAACTTTGTCATAGGTATGTATGATTTAAGAAAAACATAGTATATATAGGGTCCTGTACTTTCTTCAGTTTTAGGCATCCACTGAGGGTGTTGAAAGGTATCCTCCTCGGATAAGTAGGGACTACTGTAAAGGGATTTGTAGTTCTTTGGGGGTAGAGTGGTCTAGGAAGGCAAGTATAAATTAAGACTCTCCTATTTTTTGGTTGTGATAGGTGATCTAGAATATTCATCATACCTTAGATGCTACTGAACGTCTACTAGTTGTCACTGTGTGTGCTTTATGACTCTCCCTTTGAGCACATCTTGGTGACAAGCACTTTCCATACGTTATTTAATCTATTTCCCACTGCTCTTATGAGAGAGCTCTTACGCCTTTTTAAAGTATATGGCGGAGCAAGAGAGGTTAAGTTACTGGCCTAAGTTCACATGGCTCCTAAGTAGCAGAGCTGTACTCAAATCCAGACTTGAAAGCCCTTTAAAACCCAAGGCTAAGAGTCTAGAGTTAGTCCTTCTCTGGTTCCTGAGGCTCAGAAAGAAAAAGTCCTTGTGGTCAAAACCACTGGTGAAAGGTTAATTAGAAGCCATTGGTATGTAAACTATGTATATTGATGACAGACTGCTTTTGTTTCCAGAGAGTGGGTACAGGCACGGGTCTCTCTTCATATGCTAACTAGTTGTACACAAGCTGATAAAGTACTGAGGAAGCCAGCTCTCTTTGTGTCTAGGAATAGCATGGCAAGGTTTGCTCTGCTTTTGATCCGAGTTGTGCTGTAGTGAGTTATTTAACATATGTTTCCTTACACCCCCGTTATTGAGCACATATGCTTTGGCCCACGATCACAAATGCGGGTACAGGTTAAAAGGACACAGAAGTCTTTTTTGGTTGTTGTTTTTGTTCTCTGGAGATGTTCTCTGGAGAGAATGGGGATATCCATTTCAGATGGCCCCTTGGCAATAGTGGGTGGGAGAGACTTTTCTGTTGGACCATAGTTGGTGTGTGTGTCTTGTTTCACAAAAGAAAAATATGGAGGACCAAATGGAGAGAAAGTGGCTGCTCTGGGTCTGGCCGCTGCTCTTCATATCCATCTGGTTCTGACATGAATCTTGCTCAGTGAGACTTAGATGATAGGGCAGTGTCTGGTGGATCTTACCAATTGAAGAGAATTACATTGAGGCTGTAATTAATTTTTCAGCTCAGTTACATACTTCTCTTGATAGCTCTGATATTTTCTTTTCCAGATTTCAAAGAGCTTTGGTAATTCTACAGTTAAACCCAGCCTAACTTGGGATGAATCTACTTGTAGGAGATTTCTGGAAGTGAGTATTTCTTTCAGAAAATGCTTAACACAAGACAAACATTTTTGGATGAGAGAGGGAGAGAGACCAGTGTCGCACTGCACTGAAAGTGTGACGTGTACTTTTCAGTCTGGCCTAGCATTTTCCTGTTGAGTCTATCCTATTTTAAAGGATTATTCTTAGCTAAGTCAGTTTGTTGACTATATTGAGAGTTTAGTGGCCTTGAGGCCATTGCTTTCCTGAAACCCATAATTCTGCCCTCTGGTTTTATTCTTATGCTTCAACCTGCATGCTATGGGAAATGGCAGAGGTAGATTCACAATTGTGATTACGTTTAACTTCATTCTCTGCCTCTTTTTAAAAAAAATTAATTTATTTTTGGCTGCGTTGGGTCTTCGTTGTTGCACACGGGCTTTGTCTAGTTGCGGCAAGCGGGGGCTCTTCGTTGCGGTGCGCGGGCTTCTCACTGAGGTGGCTTCTCTTGTTGTGGAGCACAGGCTCTAGGCTCGTGGGCTTCAGTCGTTGCTGCATGTGGGCTCAGTAGTTGTGACTTGCCGCTCTAGAGCGCAGGCTCAGTAGTTGTGGTGCACGGGCTTAGTTGCTGCACGGCATATGGGATCTTCCCGTACCAGGGCTCGAACCCGTGTTCCCTGCATTGGCAGGCGGATTCTTAATCACTGCGCCACCAGGGAAGTCCCCATTCTCTGTCTCTTTAAACATATGCTTTTCAAGAGCTTTGGGGAGAACATGGAATCCTAATTTTTGTGTGTGTGTGTGGTACGCGGGCCTCTCACTGTTGTGGCCTCTCCCGTTGCGGAGCACAGGCTCCGGACGCGCAGGCTCAGCGGCCATGGCTCACGGGCCCAGCCGCTCCGCGGCATGTGGGATCCTCCCGGACTCGGGGCACGAACCCGTGTCCCCTGCATCTGCAGGCGGACTCTCAACCACTGCGCCACCAGGGAAGCACTGGAATCCTAATTTGACTACTAGTTTAACAGTGATTGTTTCTAGTGATTCTTCAGTGTAAAGAGAAAGATGGGAAGGTTATTTTGGAAATACGTGAATCTAATACTGAGCTCCTGATTTTTGCTTTTATTGAAAGATGTCTGCAGGTCCTCAAGACTCTTGTCCAGAAAACATCCTTTTCCCTGCCCTCCTTTCCTTCCTTTCTCCTTCTCACAATCATTTATTGAACTGTGAGGAGATAAAAGTGAATAAGTTTACTTTCTTGAACATGGACTGTTGAGCAGGAGAGACAAAGGAACATGTAACAGTAGTCCAGTGTGACATGCCACAAGATGCCATATCACAGGAAAAATGCAAAGGGAGCACAGAGAAGGGAGTGGTTGTTTCGGCTTGTGAGTGTTGAAGATGGTTACCACAGAAAAATGGGCTTTGTAGT
Organism: Neophocaena asiaeorientalis asiaeorientalis; assembly: GCF_003031525.2. Taxonomy (NCBI): domain Eukaryota; kingdom Metazoa; phylum Chordata; class Mammalia; order Artiodactyla; family Phocoenidae; genus Neophocaena; species Neophocaena asiaeorientalis. The sequence continues at coordinate 225,805 of NW_020173512.1, read as the reverse complement.
ATCAGTAGTTTTCCAGACAACGTAAGGAGGAAGGATCTTGTAAGCAGAGATAATGTCATGAGCAAAGGCATGTTGACATAAATGTGCATGGTCTTTTCATGAGCAATCGATAGAGGAGGGCATCTAACATTTAAATGCATGGAATGAATGGTGGATGATGGCAGATGAGGTTAAAGAAAGTTGGTTGGGTTATATTGTGAAGGATCTAAGTGTTGCAAACCTGTGCTAATCCTCAGTAACACCCATGTTTCACTTAGAACTCTTTTCCATTACCATAGTCAGAATCTGAAGTTAATACTGACTTGAACAGAAAAGAGAATTTATTGGCTTATCTAATGAAAAATCCAAAGATATATCTGCCTTCAGGCACGGCTGGATCCAGGTACCCAGAGGTTGTTGTCATGAATCTGCCCTGTCTCAGCTCTGCTCTGTGCTGTGTTAGTTGAATTCACAGGCTCATCTCTGGTGGGCGTGACATTGTTCTTCGCATCTGTAGTCTCTCATCCTTGCATCTGTAGAATCTCATCCTTGCAGTTTAGCAGCCTCCCTGAAAAGCGAGTTTCTTTTTCTAAATGGTTCCAATCAGGGTCCTGAGATTGAGTCCAGTTGGATTAACTTGGGTCATATGACCACTGCTGAACACTTTGGCTAGAGAATAGACCACACTGATAGCTAGGTCAGGGTCACACACCTGACTGCAGTAAAATGGGGAATGGAGACTAGATAGACCGAAACAGTACATTTCCAATACAAATTCTACTCTACTGATTAAAAGGATTGTCTCCTTTGGAAAGACCCTGGAATCCTTTCTTATGCATTTTACCTTCATAACTGTTGTAAGGGGGCCAGTCAGAAGTCTCACCATCCTTTTTGCAAAAATCCCTAGGAAGGATAAGATGTAATAACATTTTCACTGTTGTCTTTAAAAAAAAATCGTATTGCATTAGCAGATCATTTTTTTCCCCATTCATATTATCCAGTATAGGGTTCCTGAGAACATGAGAACCTCCTATGTGGGAAGTACTAGAAGTTAGGAACTTACAATGTGCTAAGAGTTATTACACAAAGATGAATTTTACCTTCACAGAATTTACAGCTTGTTAGAGGAGATAAAATTAAGACAAAAATAATAATAATAAATAGTGAAGTGTGGCTCTATATAAAAAACAAAATCAAAATCTATTAGGAAAAGCATATAAATAATACAGTCCATGCCAGTTGCCTTTCAACACTGTGGGTAAAAGCCCCAGAGTGAGCAGAAATTGAGGCATGAATCAGCCTTTTTCATTTGTTTTCAGTTTCCATGTGCCCCTTATGGTGTGAGCATCTCACCAAGTGGGTGTGAATCTAGTTCTTTTATGTTTTGTTTTTTTTAAAAAATTAAACATGGTCCTTGAATCCAGGCCAGCTTCCTCAGCTGCTGTTTAACCAAAGAAGTAGCAGTGAAGGGTGATTTTGTGTAAGCTGCCAAGAAAAAAATATTGAGGTGTCACAATTAAGAAAGAGATTACCTAACTGATCTCTATTTTAAGAAATATTAATTTTCACTTTGCCAAAATACAGCCCTTCTCTGTTTTCCTTTGAATCATCCCTCCTAGTCAAATGCATAAAATAGCTTTCAGCTGAATGATTGATGGTATTTGCATGTCATTGATAGTTTCATCCCATTGAAAGAGAAAGAAACTGAATATTTGGGTTACTTTCTGGATTTAAAAGATTACCATGTTCATTTTCCTGGTGTGAAACATACCTGTATACTCTCATAGAAATACACATTAGGTATATTCTTACAGATCCTATTTCAACATTCCCTGCCCTTTTCCTTTGAGCATAAACTTCACTCCTAGGGACTGGTGGGATCAGTCTCTACAGCTTCTTTCCTCCTGTTCCCTTTGCCGTCTCTGGCGCATTGCCTGTACCCAGAAGCATATGTCAGAGATGCAAGAGAGGAGCCATCTCATCTAGTTCACCTGACTTTTTTTTTTTTTTTTTTTTTTTTTTTGTTTTTTTTTTTTTTTTTTTTTTTTTACGGGACAGGAAAGTGAGGTTGTTAAGCTTCCTCCAAGTTAATGATCTTCTCTTGATGCAGATCTTCCCTTTGAAGAGTTGTTCATGCACCAGGCTTTTAGGAAAGGGGAAAATTATTTTAATGACCTGGCCTTAGAAATATCCACTATCATCTGTCTTCCTTTTCATCTTTCAACTCCTTTTCAAATTCATGGTCAGGAATGACGGTAAAATCTCTCGGGGAACAAGAACAGCCCTGTAAAGGAGCTGACCTGGGCTGACATCTCCTACCAGCCGTATTGGATTTTGCCAGGGTTATTTTTTCCCTTGGCTGTCTAATTTCTCCCTAATTGCAGGGCCATATGGTGCCTTGTCCCCCATGTGGAGAGTTGGCATTTCCCCTTCAATCTCTGTCCTTCCTGCTGCACAAATTACCTGCCATGGTGATGGGGTTGCTTCTGCACCTTAAAAATCAGAGCTGAATGTTCCTTTCGATGGTCTAGATTGGTGACCAGCAATGAAAAAACTATACAAGAAATAGTGAAATGAGGTTGAGTTTCGGAGGCAATCAGATTTGGATTCCAATTCTGGCTCACTCTTGCTGTCATTGTCATCATTCTCACTGACATCACAGTGAACATTTATGGCAGGCACTGTGGTCTTATTTCCTGGTCTCATTTACTTGTCACCTTAGCTTTCGTGGAACTGAGGCTTGGAATGGTTATTGAGACACTTGCCCACATCACATGGTTTGGGCAAGTTTCAGACTCTGGTCTTTCTCTTTCCAAATCCCACACTCTTAACCAACAGTCCCCTTTAATGCTAAAATATTATCTAATATTAAATTGTGTTTTTATCCTGTATTCTGTGTCATAACATTATCTGGAAATAGGACCATTAGTGATCATTTTTTGAAAAAATATCCTGTCAGCATTTACACAAGTGATAAAAGCTTTCACAAGCAATCTTAGATAGTAGTGGCCAGTCTCAGATTAGATGGATATTATAGGTGGGATGATTTCACAAGACTTTGTAGACTTAATTTTCAAGGCTTCCACCTTGCATTGAATTAGATCAAGAAACCATCTTAACCACGAGGATAGTTCCTTATTCAAATGTGCAGAACATGTTTTGATGGGGGTGATCTATTTGGAGTTGTCGCTTGTGGGAATATTTGGTCTCATTAAAAGCACTTGGTAAAATCCTGCTTGTTCCTATTCTCAGGGGGTCATCAAAGTCTTTGAATTCTGGAAACTGATTTTGAAGGGAGGATGGAGCAATGACAGAATTTTTCAATAATTTGGGTGTTCTGTGACATTTTCAAGCTGTGTTTTGGAAGGTGTCCATATTTTGTGATAGTGAAAACACTAAAGTAATGATTGCAGTGTTTTTCAAAACTAGGTCCAAAAATGAAAATAATGGCTAAAGTCTAAGCTTCTTTCTAAGTAGACACAGAGCAAAAGTTACCATCAACTTACCATATATTCCTTGAATATTTAATGGTGTGGTAAGAAATGGGGAAAACATTATTGTCATACCGTGAAGTCCCTGGAGACAGTGATCATGCCTCATCTATCTTTGTTTCTCCAGTGTCTGTACCCCGTAGGTGCTAAATAAATGTTCAACTGAATTAAATCCACTAATTAGAGATGAAAAAGTCACCCAGTATTTGGAGGAGGCACAAAACAAGGCCATTCCTATACACCATAGATCAGTCAGTCAAAAGATAAGTATTGCATTCCTTTTGTGGTCCAGGAGCTGTTCTAAATGCCAGGGTTGGGAGTGGGTATTATAGAAGACACCCCCCACCCCAAAAAAGCTTACTTTTGGTGAAAGGAGACAGAAATTTTAAAAGTTAACAATTCCTTGTGCTATCAAGTGCTACAAAGAAGAAAGCATGCAGCATGTGGTGGAGACGCTGGGAGAGAGGGAAGGGTCCTGGTGAGCCCGGGTGGTCATGGGAGGCTCCCTCAGGTGGTGCCACTTGAGGGAAGACTTGACCAATGAGGAAGAGGCAGCCATGCAGGGATGTGTGGGGAAAATCATTATGCAAAGAAACGGGGGAGAGAGCTCAAGGTAACTTAAACAGGATAAGAGTGCCTTGTGTTTCTCCCTCACATTAGCGATGCAGAGGTGAGTGACCTAGAGCTGATAATGCAGCTTGATGGTTGCCGGGATTCACGTTCCTTCTAAGTTCTTGATTTGCCCTCCTCAGCTTTTGGTTTCTTCTGTTCTGTCTTGATGCTTTGCATTTTTTCAACCTCGTGCTCCAAAATGGCTATCCAACCTGAGCTGCCGTATTTGTACTACAGCCGGTCTGACCCAGGAAGCACTAAAGGGAGATGTGCCTTCTTGATTTCAGGTCTTTTCCTGAAAGTTGCCCATAGTATTAATGCTTCTGCTTAGATTTTATTGGCTAGAATGTACTTCTCTATCTAAATCTAGCCACAAGGCAGTCTAGAAGTGTAGTCTCTATTCTAAGACACCATGTGGCCATGAGAAATTGGGAGTTTTGTTACCTAGGAAAATGGGAGATGGATGTTGGAGATCAAGTAGTGATCCCTGCCACAAACAGCAAGCGCGAAAGCTTTTCCATGTTCAAAGCCACTGTGGCTGGGAATTAGTGGAAAGAGAGTGGGGGCAGATGGGGTTAGACAGGGAAGCAGGAGTGAGATCATACAGGACTATTAGGCTATTGCTAAAATCTTAAAAACTTTTTTTGTTCTCAGTGGGAAACCATTGGAGTAGGAGGTGAGATGATTGGATTTAGGTTCTAGAAGGTGTAGTTTGACTACTATGGAAAACGATCTGTAGGAGGGCAAGTTCCCATAAATCTGCAAATCCTCTGTATGAACAGAGACATGTGATAGGAGGATTTGCAGATTTATGGGAATTAATGGTGGTGGTGGGTTATACTAGAGCTGTTGGCAGTTGAAAGAGCCAGAAGAGGTCAGGTTTAGAGTACATGTTGGAGGTGGGTGTAAAAGAAGGAAAGTAGTAATAGCTAATTATTTACTGAAAACTTGTAATGCACTGTGCACCAACTGAAACCCTTTAGTATATCGACTCACTCATTTAATCCTCGCAGTAACTCTGTGCTGTAGGCGGTATTTATGCTCATTTTACAGATAAGAGCCCTGAAGTATGGGTAGGTCAAGTAACTTGCCCAAGGTCATTTGGCTGGAAGCTGGAGGAGCCAGGATTCAAGCCTGGCAATCTGGCCCCAGGACATCTGCTCTTAACGCTGCTCTCGACCACCTGAGGATGAGGCCTGAGTGCTTCCCCCCATCCATGGGGTACACTGTGGTTCCTTTATTGAGATGGTTGGGGAATTTGGGGCTGGAGAGCAAATCTATAGTAGTTTCGTTTGGGCCATGTTAATTTTAGTAAGATTATTAATAACTTTTACTTTGGAAATAGTTTGACTCACATGAAGCTGCAAACATAGCAGAGAGTTTTGTGTACCCTTCCCCCAGCTTCCTCCAATAATAATTTCTTAGGCATGCGCTGTATTAATTCTGAGATGATGTCTTAGAGATCCAAGTGGAGATTTCACGTAATAGGCAAGTCTGCAGAGTTCAGACTGCAACTCTAGGTATAAATTTGAGATTCATCAGTATGTAGATGGAGAACCATGGGTCTGGATTGGATCAGTTAGAGTTGATTTTCCCAGAGATTTTAGTGTGCCCTAAGAGGGTTTAGTGTAAGAGGAGAGATTTAGCTTAGACTTGGAACCTACTTACTAACGGTAAGAGGTACCCTTGATTGCACTGTGTGTGTCGGGCACTTAGTTAAGTACTTCACATGGATTATGTCGTTCACTTCTCTTGGCAACTCGAAGGCATGGGGATTATTGTCCTTGTTTCTTAGATGGGCAAATAGAAGCTTATGGGAACTGTGAAGAGTAACATGGCCAGTAGAGATTCCAGCAGTGGGCAGTCTCCAAACCTGTATTTTTAACCTCTGTGCCATACCATTTGGAGGAGTTTTATGATGAAGGGAGAAATCGAGATCAGTCCTAGCACTTGCCTAATTCAACAACATGGGTGAATTGGTAACAGGTATTCAGAAAGTGAAATTCAAGGTAGCACTCTGAGCACTGAAGTATACCCATCTTTATTTTAACCTTGAATATTGCTTATGGGATAATTTTCCTTCAGGTGCTCCCTTTGTCTTTGCTCTGTGCAAGGTACTGCTTCATTCATTCATTCAGCAAACATTTATGGAACAACTAATACGAGCTAGGAACTCTTCTAGGTCTAAGGGTAATACTTAAGCAGGTGGGTATGGAGAAGACATAAAGTCATTTAAGAGATTACAAATGTGAAGGTGGGAGTTGGTCAAACTCAGTTAATGATGGAAAAGGGAACAGGAAAGGCCTTAACTGAACAAGTATAGGAAAGCATTACTACAGAAGTTACATGCTGTGTGTATGTGTGTGTTTAGTGTAACTACCTATTAATTGTATCTACGTATGTGTTACATGTGTGTATACGTATGTATGTATGTTTTGTGTTTTATGTATGTATGTGTTTCATATGTATGTATATATGTTTAAAATATTTAAAACCTACTCCTAGGTGTATACTCAAAATATTGAAAACAGACGTTCAAACAAAAACTTGTACATGAATGTTCATGGCAGCACGCTCTTCATAATAGCCAAAAGGTGGAAACAACCCAGATGTCCATCAACTGATAAGTAGATCAAAATGTCGTGTATCCATATAGCAGAATATTATTCAGGCATGAAAAGGAATGAATTACTGACACATGCTACAATATAAATGAACCTTGAAAACTTTGGGCTCAGTGCAAGAAGCCGGACACAAAAGGCCTCATACTGTATGGTTCCATTTATATGCAATGTCCAGGACAGGCAAATCCATAGTAGTTACCGGGAGCTGGGGTGGAGGGGAATAGGAGTGAATGCTTAATGGGGATGGAGTTTCCATTTGAGGTAATGAAAATGTTTTGGAACCAGATAATGATGATGGTTGCACAGCATTGTGAATGTACTAAATGCCACTAAATGTATACAGTGTAAAACGGTTTGAATGGTGGATCGTATGTTTTTTCTCTTTTACCTCTATAAAAATAAGTATTCATAACCTTTCACTTTTAAAATGGGAACAGAAATCCCAGGATTTCTTTTTTATTTTTTAGAACCGAAAACATTCTAATTAGATATTAATTAATGGCAGTATTTTGAATAGCTGAAAGTAACGTATCAGCACAGTGATGAATTTTTACCTTGGGAAGAAGGAAAAGAAACGTGAGTTCACATTTGCTGTATGTATTTTCTCCTTTTTCGGCCCTGTGTGAAATGTTTAACTAGGTTATCAAATTTAAATAGCTCTTTGTGGTGGGGGGCATTTTCTCTGTGTTACAGGTTCAGAAATTGTGTTGCAGGTGTTCTGTAACCTGTCCACTCTCTCACACAGAGAGGTGCAGTCTCTGTGAGTGCCAGGGTCCTTAGGTGTTCCACTCCATGGGGACAGGCACTCCCCTCTCCTTGTTCATCCACAGTGACCTCAGGCCCCGGCCCCTGACCCCACAGGGACATATATATCGAGTCTGGTCAGTGAATGGACATAGGACTTCAGCTACATAAAGCAGCTCCGTGTTTGTTGATGATTGCACCACTTTGAAAAAAAATCAGTCCTGAGGAAGCAGATGAATTTTGCACCATTAGATGAATCTCTATTGACTGATGCGGAATAAAAGTGAAGTGCAAACGTGGTATTTCTGGTAGTTTAAAAAGTCTAAGTTTCAAGTCACACTTTTCAAGGTGTTTCACTTCTTCCTGATGTAAATGATAGAAGTGGAGCAAGAAGGAATTAGTAAGCAGTTTAGAATTAATTTATTGTCCTCTTCAGTTTTTGATATTCTTTTCAGTTAACTGAAAAAGGCAGTCTATAAAATTAACTTTAGGTAAAGGTCAGTATTCTGTACTTTTTGTGAACTTGCCTGTTGGTACTTATCATCTCTCTGATATATAATTGACTTTGAAAACAATATTGCAGATATGTAGATGTGAGGCGTTGCTGAGTGTCTTCGTGCTAACATCCCCAGCTCAGGCGGCTGTGGAAATACTGGGACTGCTGGCTGGGACTTGACTTCCTTGGAAGAGGGCTGCTGGGGTGACCAAGGAGTGGTTACTTTTTCTCTGCAGGTTCAGCCTAAAAGCAATGATTTAGGACCGCTGTTTGAGAAATCAAGAAAATACCAGAGGAAGAGAAAATGTGTGACTGTTAGGCTTCCTGAAATACAATGGCCACTGTCAGTGGTTGAAGCCTGCATTCTTGCCTTTATGCATGTGTTTCAGGCCTGGAATTAAGGACCGGATACTCCTTTTTTTTCTTTCTCACTTCTGCCTGCTGGTGGCCTTTACAATTCCCAGGAAATGCTAGGGCTGAACACCTGTGGGTTTGATGGCCATTTGATTTTTTAACCTTTAGAGGATTGTGGGACTATTTAATCACCTGATTGCTCACATCAGCAGTTGAGAGCACTCCCCTCACAGCACTGAAAAAGTCAGGTCTGTAAAAGGTAGCCTGGAGATTCCCCTCTTGGCTGTTTTACTTATTTAAAGTGATGTTGAGGTGGGTTAAATGCGGGGTCCAGCATGCAAGAGGGGGTTAGGCTCTTCAGTTGGTGAGCTGTTGCGGGTATATGCAGTGAGTTATTAGAGTAATTGAACTGTGTTTCCATAAAGAGGAGAGTTTCATTATCAAATTCTTGTTTGAATACTGTCATAATAGCAGCTATAGCACATAGGACCTAATTTGCATGTAGATAAGGAATTCTGGACAGCTCGGTAGCATAATTACTGCATAACATACGTTGCTAGTGTCCCAGAGGTATGCTCCGGGGACTCATCTCCCTGACTTTGTAAGTTTCAAATGATAGACAAGCAAGAAGTAGCCATTTCAGTGGCTCCCTATTTGTTTTACAGGCAGTAGCCTCCCAAGTTACCCTAAGTTGAGCAGCCTTTTTGGCATAATACGGTAGCAGTGTCAACACCACCTTCACAGCCAACTGAATCTCAGGAGGGCAGGAACAAAAAAGGAAACAATCAAATATCCCATCCTGTCATTGGAGTGAAAAGCACAATAGATATTACTGACTTGAAGGTCTGATGAATTAGGGCAATGTAAAATTATGATGAAAATGGGGATTATAAGACTAATTGTTTGAAAATCTAACCATATGTAACAGAAGTTTCTTTGTTGCTTTTGCAAAGATCAGGAAGCCTTTTTTCTACACACATTGTCTAAAAACTGCCCTCTCTCGGTGGCTCTGATTCAGTAAAGTCACTGAGGTCCCCAGGGGAATGAGCATCGTGAGGATAGGAAACTGTTTGCATCCCTTACGCTAGGCATGGTGATTAAACATAGTAGGTGCTCAGTAAATATTTATAGAATGAAGAACTGTATTCTCTGGCTATCATCAAAAAGTCTACACATAACAATTGTTGGAGGGGATGTGAAGAAAAAGGTACCCTTGTACACTGTTAGTGGGAATGTAAATTGGTGCAGCCGCTATGGAAAACAGAGTGGAGATTCCTCAAAAAACTGAAAATAGAGGCAGCATGAGATACAGCAGTTCCATTCCTGGGTATATATCCAGTTAAAAGCACCAATTTGAAAAGATTCGTGTACCCCAGTGTTCATCAGCAGGTAATTGGCTTAAGACCTATGGTATATATATACAATGGAATATTACTCAGCCATAAAAAGAACAAAATATACCGTTTGCAATTTGGACAGACCTAGAGAAATAATGCTTAGTGAAATAAGTCAGACAAAGACAGACACTGAATTATATCACTTATATGTGGAATCTAAAAAATAACCCATTGAATGTATATGCAAAACAGAAACAGGCTCACAGGTATAGAAAACAAACAAACTTGTGTTTACCAAAGGGAGAAGTGAAGTGGGGAAGGACAAATTAGGGGTATGGGATTAACAGGTACAAACCACTGTATGTAATAGTAGGTAAATAGATAAGCAACAAGGGTATACTGTAAACCATAGGGAATTATACCTATTATCTTGTAATAACCTATAATGGAGTATAATCTGCAAAAATACTGAATAACTATTCTGTATACCTGAAACTAACCTAATATTGTCAATCAACTATACTTCAGTTAAAAAAAAAGAATTGGATTCTCATCATTGAACCTGAGGATGTTAAGAATTGGGCACATTCTTACTATATTACCGGTAAGATAATGTTTTGGTTCTCATTTTGCTTTTTAGTAAATTTTCACAAATCATAGGATCTTTGTATCTGTGATTGGAAACCTCCATTATATTAATCTCAAAAGATAATACCATGGAGCACATACGGTTATTCCAGACAATAGTACATGTTTTATCATTTTAATATATAAAATAAACAACAAAGGATTTACTATATAGCATAGGGAACTATATTCAGTATCTTGTAATAATCTCCAATGGAAAAAATCTGAAAAAGAATATGTGTGTGTGTATATATATAATATGTGTATGTATATATGTTAAACTGAATCACTTTGCTGTACACCTGAAACTAACACAATATTGTAAATCAACTATAGTTCAATAAAAAACAAAGACACCATTTTATTTTACCTTTCTCCAAGTTACTCTAGTGGACTGAAAAACTCAGTTTTTATTTTTTTAACATCTTTATTGGAGTATAATTGCTTTACAATGGTGTGTTAGTTTATGCTTTATAACAAAGTGAATCAACTATACATATACATATGTCCCCATATCCCCTCCCTCTTGCGTCTCCCTCCCGCCCTCCCTATCCCACCCCTCTAGGTGGTCACAAAGCACCGAGCTGACCTCCCCGTGCTATGTGGCTGCTTCCATGGACATATATACACTACCAAATGAAAACTCAGTATTCTTAAACTTAGTATTTACATTTCTCAGATTACTGCTGATCCTTTAGTGAAAATGAAATCTTTAGGTGTCATGAATTTATCTTAGTTCTCTAAATTTTAAAAGCATTCCAAACATCAGCCATTTATTTCTCTGCAGATTATCTCAGTATAGCAGATAATACGCTTGGTCATAAAAACTCTAAGGGGAAGAAGGGAAACAAAACTACTGACTGTCAGTTGGAGTTTGTGAGACTATCAGTTGGAGCTGCCTGTTTGAGGAAGGCGTTCTGTTCTGCACACATTTCCCCGGGAATTTCCCCGGGAAGCTTGTCTACAAATGGTGCAGCTTTGACGTCAGGGCAGAGGGGGATGGCTGCATCTGGGGAACATGTTGATTGATAGTTGTGAGCTGGAAAGGGACCACCGACTCATTCTAGGGAGATGAGAATGTTTAAAATTTGAGTCTAGAAATGCAGCTCTAAGTACGTGTTTAAAATTCTGGCAGAGGGAGGTGGAACAGAGGGGAGCGGAGAATAATTTCTAGTGAACAGCACAAATGAACCTCTATTTTAAAGTAATTGTTTCTAGAAGACATATGTGAGGCTGCACCTCCAAGCCCCGTGGTCTTGAGTGCTTGATCTGAAGGGCACGGTTTGCAGATTATTAATGGGCTGGGCTGGGAGCTTTGCCAGTTTTCCTATTACATTTTTCTGGATCACAGCCAAAACCTTGTGGATGAGCTCTGACCTCCAGAGAGAGCCCCATGGAGCTGCGAGAGTTAGGACGTGAGTGACCGCAAGGAACTCTGCCTGGCCTGACTGATCAGATACCCACCTGGCATGATCTGTTGTTTGGCTCATCATCTTGGTTCTGTAGTGAGGACTACACACTTGCTTGTTGCTCGCTTGTCTTCACACTCACACAGCAGGCCAGGGGAGCAGGATGTGTTGACACCTTGTGGAGCGTGCTGCATTTGCTCAGTTTTTCTCTGTCCCTGTTTTACCTGATCCCACTTGGTTCTAGCATGGTCAGTCTGGAGCTAAACGATGCCCTGAAACACCTCAGCATTTATTTGCTCTGGAAATTGGTCTAAAAAACAACTACACGCCTGTCCCTTTTCTCTAAGCAAGAACAGAATGATAGAACTAGGGGCTCACATTCATTAAATTCTGTGAAGTGCCAAGCACTGTGCATGTAGAATGTTCTTTCTGTTATATCAGAATTTTCAGAACAATTCTCTGAGCCCGTGATGAGAAATGAGCACTTCTGCCTTACTGTGGCCCTTTGTTTGTGTTCATAATTATGGAGTCTATAAGAGACTCCATTTTTTCCAGATAGAACATGTCAGAATTTTTCCATTGGGTAGTATCTATTTTCATTGTATACCAAGGCTCATGGTTTGAGAGTATAGGTTACAATTTTAGTTGTATAAGATTTCTGTGGAATTACAGAACTGTCCTAAAGACCAAAAGCAACTTTCCTTTCTTCTTTCCCTCCCTCTTTCCTTTCCTTCCTCATTCTTTCTATTCTTCCCTTTTTCCTTCCTTCTCTCTTCTTTGCCTTCCCTCCCTCCCTCCCTCCCTCTCTCAAAGTTGCATTGAGCATTTGCTTTGTAACAGCCTCTGGAGTAACTTGAGGGCTGTGTTTTATGTGATCTCGAAATTGGAATTTCTGTTGGTGTCAGGAATAAGAGGATCATTGACTTTTCTGTACTGAGATCTCCCAGGATGTGGACTCTGGAAATATATATGGTTGTCCAAATGACAGAAAATTATGAAAGGGATATTTTCACCCTGGTGGCTAATTTGTGATTGCGTATTAGTTCTCGCCACTACTTCCAGTTCTTGCTGGCACTGAAAGAAGAATCCTTTCTTAGAATGCTTAGGCAGTTGAGTTTTATGATAAGTTCATTTTCAAGCACAAAAGGCAAACAAAATAGTTTAAGGTCAAGATTTGCCTTGAAATGTTCTTACTTGGTGACCTGTCTAACACACCATGGGGCAAGATGCTTGCTTTGAGATGCACGTGGAGCAGAGCCCAGTGGGAGAGCAGCCTTTCTTCTCCTGGTCACTTGAAGACAGAAGTTCATGTAAATGGAGTAACAAGAGCACTCTACCTTGCTTTTCTCTCTTGTGTTTTTCTTTTCTTTTCCCTCCCTCCCTCCCTTCCTCCCTTTTTATCTGATGTCACTCATTAAGTTTGCCCACATCAAATGACATTTATAGTGATTGCCCTCTAATGCTCTCTTAGACCTTCACAGTGTGTAGACTAGAGCATTGTCTCATTCAACATTCCTAGCATCTGAAGTAAACTTTTCTACTCTTAAGCTGAAATGGCACCCATATGACCCAGCAATCCCACTACTGGACATACACCCAGAGAAAACCATAATTCAAAAAGACACATGCACTATTTACAATAGCCAGGTCATGGAAGCAACCTAAATGCCCATCGACAGACGAATGGGTAAAGAAGATGTGGTACATATATACAATGGAATATTAGCCATAAAAAGGAATGAAATTGGGTCATTTGTAGAGACGTGGATGGGCCTGGAGACTGTCATACAGAGTGAAATAAGTCAGAAGGAGAAAAACAAATATTGTATATTAACACACATATGTGGAATCTAGAAAAATGGTACAGATGAACCGGTTTGCAAGGCAGAAATAGAGACACGATGTAGAGAACAAACATACGGACACCAAGAGGGGGAAGTAGGGGGTGGGGGGCTGGTGGTGGGATGAATTGGAGATTGAGATTGACATATATACACTAATATGTATAAAGTAGATAACTAATAAGAACCTGCTGTATAAAAAAATAAATAAGTTAAAGTAAGTTAATAAGTTAAATTTAAAAAATAGATACAAAAGAAGAAAAAGATGAAACGGCGGGCATACAGTGGTTCAACAACAGTTTGTTTAGTGACTCTTATGGACTATCGAACATTCTGAGCAACTACCTATGCTTCATTGACTGATTGCGGTGTAAAAGACTTCTTAGTAGACATGGTATGTGTGCCTAGACCCTATAGTTAGCACCAGGGCATGGACATGCTAGTTGAAGAAATAGGTAAACAGATCCTTTCTCTGGAGAGTGATAAGTCCTGTGGTGTGGAGAAGGAGTGGCTGCTCTGAGAATCCACAGTAATGATACCCAGCCCAGTCTTTCTGTAACGGGCAAGGTTTCCTGGAGGAAGCGATGTCTGCGCTGAGCCTTCTACCAAGAGAATACGTGAGGGTCCAGTAGGAATTGATGGCGTTTAAGTGTTGTATGAGAGAGGAATGGCAGGCCTAAGGTCTCCAAGTGTGGACAGTCACGGTAGGTGCCACGTTCAGAAATGAACAAGACTGCTCTGCCTTTGGAGCATTTGCCTGGTTGTGAGGCGCCAGGAGTGCCAAAACTGAGATCCTGAGTGCTGACAGATATGACCAGAGAAGAAAGCACGAGCAGGTCATGGAAAAGCTTCCAAGAGCTCTACAAAAATTGAGTTTTATTTTGTAGACTTTGGGAAGCCATTGCAGGACTTCAAACTGGTGAATAATGTAATTAGATTCAAATTGGCTGTTGTTGTCTTCTGAGTCTATAAGGGATAATCTATCTCATAAATCATTGTGAGATTTCATCCTAAACTTAGCTTTATGTGGTGGGAGTGGGGGTAGAATAAGGATCATTTCTTGATACTGAGTTCCTCTGAAACCATGAGTAAGCTGCCTAGGGGGTTAGGGACAGTGGTACTCAAATTTTGCCAGCCTGTGTTGGTATTTCTCAAAGTGTGCGCCGAGGAACACTAGTCCTGTGAAATGCCCACTGAAGAAAGAATTGGGTAAACACAGCATAGTGTGCCCTTTTTGGAAACTCTCAATGAGCATCTTAAGGGCTTTGAAGAAGTCTTGCAGTAGAGAATTCTGTTAAATTGGATTAAACCTGGTGCTTTCCAAAATCGTTGGACTGAGATCTCTTTATTGCTGAAAATCTGTTAACATTTGCAGCCCATGCTGTGGGAGAAATCATTGTTCTTTTTTTTTTTTTAACATCTTTATTGGAGTATAATTGCTTTACAATGGTGTGTTAGTTTCTGCTTTATAACAAAGTGAATCAGCTATATGTACTCTTTCTGACTTCACTCTGTATGACAGACTCTAGGTCCATCCACCTCACTACAAATTTCGTTTCCTTTTATAGCTGAGTAATATTCCATTGTATATATATGCCATATCTTCTATATCTATTCATCTGTCGATGGACACTTAGGTTGCTTCCATGTCCTGGCTATTGTAAATAGAGCTGCAGTGAACACTGTGGTACAAGACTCTTTTTTTTTTTTGCGGTACGCGGGCCTCTCACTGTTGTGGCCTCTCCCGTTGCGCAGCACAGGCTCCAGACGCGCAGGCTCAGCGGCCATGGCTCACGGGCCCAGCCGCTCCACGGCATGTGGGATCTTCCCGGACCGGGGCATGAACCCGTGTCTCCTGCATCGGCAGGCAGACTCTCAACCACTGCGCCACCAGGGAAGCCCGGTACAAGACTCTTTGAATTATGGTTTCTCAGAGTATATGCCCAGTAGTGGAATTGCTGGGTTGTATGGTAGTTCTATTTTTAGTTTTTTAGGGAACCTCCATACTGTTCTCCATATTGGCTGTATCAACTTACATTCCCACCAACAGTGCAAGAGGGTTCCCTTTTCTCCACATCCTCTCCAGCATTTATTGTTTGTAGATTTTTTGATGATGGCCATTCTGACTGGTGTGAGGTGATACCTCATTGTAGTTTTGATTTGCATTTCTCTAATGGAAATCGTTGTTCTTAATGATGAACATTGAAGGACGAATGAAACTCTGGCTTTTCCTGTCTCTGTGATAGTATGTTCTCTTGATTGCTACGTATCTGTAGAGATAAAGGGGTTCAGGAGCCCACTGCTACCTAACACTAATGTAGCTATAAAGAACAACAGTGGGAATGGTAGAGAAACACATCTCCGACACATTAAATCCTATTGAACTAAGCAATAATCTTAATAGCCATTACAAGTTTTTTTAAATAACAAAACATTGGCTTATGCTTTAGCAGATAAACGGTGGCTTCTCTGTAAAAACGAGAAGTTTTAGAACTGTTAGTTTGTGATGACTTTCTAATGCATTTCACCATTTTGCAGTTTAAAATGATACCTTGACTCTTCATTAAGCTCTTGTGCCTTAAATTACTCTTTAACATATGGTAAGAGGTATATAATATTTATCATAATGTTAACAACCACCAAATAGGAAGCTAAATCACTCAGGAACTGAGGTATGCATATTTACATTAAAACAGTGAATTTTCATCATTCATGAATATTCATTGTACTTTGTATTTACTCAGTAAGTAGTACAGTCAATATTTTCTGAAATCTATATTTCACAAACTAATGGTGTGTCAGCATACATATTTAAATATTTATTAAACTAGCTCTAAACATGTGTTGTACTTGCTCCTAAATCGTGGGCTATTGATATTTTTAAGGCAACATTCCCTTCTAATGTCCTTCCAGCAATATATCTCGAAGGCTGGTTGTTGAACATAGAGATATATGGCAGTAGGTTTTCCTGTTTTGCTATAACTGTTAGGTCAGAATTTTATTGCTTCTGGCTAAGTGCCACAGAAAGACTTTTACTGTTAAAATCAGCTCTGTCTTCAGTGTAATCTCTGTAATAAAGTGGAAGTGGGATGTATCTCAAGCAGTGATCTTTTATCAAGCCTAGTTTAATAAAGTGGTAAAGTGATCCTTCTGTTTGAAGTGTCTTCCACTCTCCGTGGTAGATGTTACATCACGTGTCTTGGGTTTTATAATGGAGTTTGCACTAATTATCTGCAGCAAGATTCTGGATGGAATGATAAAATCATTCTCTTTCTTTTATGAATTTATGGAGTCTCATAAGTTGGTGTCATAATGGTTTGCTCTCCACTGAGTTGACTAAAATCTTTGCCAAAACAGACTTGGTGGTCTTAAATTTTGGGAAAGGTATTAAACTGAGGTTAGTTAGCTCCTTCTGTTACCACCATGCTTCACCCGCCACGAGAGACTTCTGAAAGGAAGTTTGGCAGATGATAATAAGACATCTTAATAAACACTGTTCATGCTTAGAAGATGGGTAGTCAGCTGTGGTGGCCGATTCCCCTGGGACTAATTCTTTTTGCATTTCAGCTCTTAATGTATTGGGAATCAGCGAGTCAAGCCACAGAAGTTTCCATTTTGAAAATGTTGTGTGATATAATGCCATTTTTTAAAAGGTGAAAAATCAATTCTTTTGCTAGCTTACTTTTCTTTAAAAGAGCACTCATTATGTGTCAGACACTGGCAAGGTATTTTATGTACATTATCTCAGTGTAACCTAACAATATCTCTAGGAACTAGGCCCTATGATTAATCTCATTTACAGATGGGGAAGCTGAAGTTCAGAAAAATCAATGAATTTGCCTAGGGTCACCTGTTAAGTGGCTTACCTGGGTTTAAATACGAATCTTTCCAGTGCTCAAGTTCTTAACTGTGTTAATGTAATCTCTCCCAAGTAAGTGCTTAGGAACTTATTTTTTCCCTTATGGTTGATCCAGTCTCCAGTGAATTCTCTTTGGGTTATCCATCGCTATGTCACAAATCACTCCAAAACTTGGTGGCTTAAAAACAATAACAAGCATTTATTTTGTTTGTGAATCTGTAGTTAGACTTGGGCTCAGTGGGGTGTCTTGTGTCTGTTCCACTGAGAGAAGGCTGGGTGGTTCAAGTGAATTTAGAGGGCTTACTTCTTGTAGCTGCAGGGTTGTGTGGGCTATTGACCGGGAGCCCAGCTGGGACTGTTGCATGGGAACTTCAGCTCCTCCGTGTGGGTCTCTCCAGCTCCCTTCTAGCATGGCTGCTGTGTTCAAAGAGCCAATCAGCAGGTCTAAGAGACCACTTCAGAATTCTTCTGATCAGCCTCGGGAATAACACAGCATCACTTCCTCCATATTTTGTTGGTCAAGCAAGTTGCTAAGCAGATCCAAACTCAAAGGGAGGAGAATTGGACTCCATGTTTTAATGGGCGGGATTACTAGCTCTTTTCCCTTATCACAGTCTATTACTTCAATAACTATAGGATCCTCTTAACTATTGTTCGTCTTCCTATTCTTGTCCATCACAGAGTTTATTCTCAACCCAATAGACAGAGTGACCTGTTTAAAATCATAGTCTGTGAAACCTCTTGACTCTAGTCTGGTAAAAACCCTCTAATTGCTTCCCTTCTTCTTTGGAGTAAGAACCAAAATCCTTATGGTGACCTCCATCTCCCTGCATTATCAAATCTTCATTCTCTCTCTGGTCTCATGTTTTTCTGTTTTTTTGTGGTTTTTGCGGTACGCAGGCCTCTCTCTGCTGTGGCCTCTCGCGTCGCGGAGCGCAGGCTCAGAGGCCATGGCTCATGGGCCCAGCCGCTCCGTGGCATGTGGGATCTTCCTGGACCGGGGCACGAACCCATGTCCCCTGCATCAGCAGGTGGACTCTCAACCGCTGTGCCACCAGGGAAGCCCTGCTCTCATGTTTGACTGTCTCTGTTCCATGTTCTCATCCAAACACCAGGCATGTTCCTGCCTCAGGGCATTTGTATTTGGTGTTACATGCCGTGTGCCTAGAATACTTTTCCAGGTTTTCTGTATAACTCCCATCTTTCCTTCCTTTAGATCTCTGTGCACATTTTACCTTCTCAGTGAGACATCCCCTGATCAAGAGAGCATTGTAATTCCACTTTCACCATCCAGAATTTCCTGTCAGTCTTATTCTACTTTTTCTCCCTTACATTGAGTGTTATATGACATATTTATTAGCTTAGTTATTGTGTATCTCCACTCATTAGAATGTAAACTCGATGAGGACAGAGAGTTTGGTTTATTTTGTTGCTGTATCCCAGTACCTTGCACAATATCTGGCACATAGTAGGTGTTAAGTAAATATTTGTCAAACGCACCAGGGAACTTGAGTTCAACACAGATTTAAATTTTTCATGGCATTGATGAAATATTTTAATTTATGAATATAACTTCATGTCTCATCATGCTGTGGGGTTAAAGCTCATTTAACAGCAGCCATTTAGAATTCCAAGTCTTATCAAGGAGAACCACAATGAGATCGCTACTAACTCCCATCTCCTCCTACCTTGTCTTTTTGGCAGCATTCACGTCTTGTAAAGTTATCTGAGCTCCAATGTACCTTGCTTTCAATAAATAATTGTGCGACTGCTGCATGCCCAGTCCATGCTAATCACTGAGGATATAGTGGGACAGGCATAACCCTAGTCCTTACAGTGTTAACATCATGGTGAAAGAGAAAGGTAATAAATAATTGTACAGATACACAAAGTCATTACAGATTCTGAAAAGCAGTATGAATGAAATATGCAGTGGTGTATGAGGGAGAATTAGAGAGGATTTGCTTTAGGTAGAGTCAGGGAGGCTTTGGGTATAAGGGGGTCTTTAGGCTGAAACCTAGGTAATGGCTTCTGGTTAGTGTTTTTTTTGCGGGGGTGGGGCTGCATTGGGCCTTCGTTGCTGCGCGCAGGCTTTGTCTAGTTGCCACGAGCAGGGACTGCTCTTTGTTGCAGTGTGCGGGCATCTCATTGTGGTGGCTTCTCTTGTTGCGGAGCACGGGCTCTAGGCGCATGGGCTTCAGGAGTTGTGGCAGGCGGACTCAGTAGTTGTGGCTCGCGGGCTGTAGAACATAGGCTCAACAGTTGTGGTGCACGGGCTTAGTTGCTCCACGGCATGTGGGATCTTCGCAGACCACGGCTCAAACCCTTGTCCCCTGCATTGGCAGGTGGATTCTTAACCACTGTGCCACCAGGGAAGCCCTTCTGGTTAATTTTAAGCTACTCACTAGAGGGATACGTTCATTCAGCTAACGTTTATTCAGCACCTACTATGTACCAGATGCTTTTCCAGGTGCTAGGGATTCTGCTTTAACACAAAGAGAAAGCCCTCTGTTCTCATGGATTTTACATTCCACTGTGAGAAGATACTTTTAAATGTTGTTTGTAATCTAAAATTAAAATATACTGTAATATGTTATAATATATTGGGCAGGGTTAAGTCAGGAAGACAGAAGCAATACTAGGTATTTCAGCAGAGGCAATCTATAGTAATATAGGGTCTGAAAAAGCAAAAGGGGAACTCTGTTACACAAAGAGAAGACGATAACATCATGAAGTAGCTCACACTCTTCAGGAGGGAGGGTCCAACTAAAAAGGATGGGACTGTTAGGGGAGGGTCCCCATGGCTGAAAGCTCAGACCTCTGAGGAGGCAGCACAGCCCCTCGGGTGCAGGTACCTCTCAGATGAGATGGGGCTGGTTCTAAGGAATCTGTGGCCTGGAACCAAGTGATGCTACCAGGTGAAGAGCCTCTGCCGGGGATACACTGACAGGAACAGCAAGCAAGTGGGAAGAAGCAAGTCCCTTCTCCATTCTTCCGGCCTCTCAATCTCCCTCAATTGGTCTCTGTTGCACAAGAATCCTGGGAAAGACAGTTTGCAGACTCCTACCCCAGCATCACAGAGCAGAGTATGGAGGGGTGGGTTTGGAGCTAAGAGACCACTTTAATAACCAGCGCAGTTGGTGATGTATGCTATGGAGGAAGATAAAGCAGCATGGGTAGTACAGGGTGGGGGGCAGGGGTGGAGAAGGAGGTTGCAGTTTAAAATAAGGCAATTTAAATTAAGGAATTCCGTACAGAGAAGATGACTAGTCTGTTTCATCTGCCATAGCAAACCAGTGGCTTAAACAACAGAAATTTATTATTTTCTCACAGTCTAGAGGGTGGAAATCCAAGTCAAGGTACCAGTGTGGTTGGGTTCTGGTCAGAGCCCTCTTCCTGGCTTACAGATGGCTGCATTCTTGCTGTGTCCTCAATTAGCAGATAGAGAGCATGAGTGTGAGCTTGGGTGAAAGCTCTCTCTGGTGTCTTTTCTTATATGGGCACTAATACCATGATGAGGGCCCCACCCTTATGACCTTATATAAACTCTCCCAGAGACCCCACCTTTAAATACCATCATGTTGGGGCTTGGGGTTTCAACATATGAATTTTGGGGGTACATGAATCAGTCAGTAGCAGTGACATTTAAGCAAATACTTGAAGGAGGTTTGGGAGCAGCCTTGAGGTTATCTGGGGGAAGAGTGACCACCTGGAGCAAGAGCATTTTAGGGGTGAGTTATATATAGCAAGTGCAAAGGCCCTGAGGCATGGAGTATTCTAGGAACAAGGAGACCAACAGGGCTGGCACAAAGGGAGACATGAAGCCATTTGGTATCAGACTTCAGAACTTAGGCTCCGACGTCAGAAAATCCTGAGTTTTAATCCCAGTTCAGCCCCCTCTTTAACTGTGTGACCATTGTAGGCAAGTAATATGTCCTTTTCAGTGCTCAGTTTCCCCATTTGAGAAGCAAGGATATTAATACTATACCCTGTGGTTATGATAAAGTTTCAGGGGAAAAAAATGTACTTTGCACAGTGGCTGACATATAGTAAGTACTTAATAAGTACTTGGTTGTGGTGGTGATAGTAGTAGACCTGTATTATAAATTTAACACCTATGGCTGCTGCT
>NW_020173512.1:184736-204204 GCF_003031525.2 Neophocaena asiaeorientalis asiaeorientalis | reverse complement strand
CCCCTTGCCTCCCCTTCCCCCCTCCCTTCTCCTCCTCCTCTTCCTCCTCTTTATTGTTATCACTATCACTGTTAAACTTGTCTCATGACCCAGAGCTTGAAGCCTGAGGCAAGAAATTGCTTTTGATAAATTTTGGAATGTTTATAATTCCAGTCCTTCGACTCCATGGAAAGATTTCTGAATTGTGCATCTTTTAGTACTACTTCCTCCAGTAAACTTTGTGACGTGTCCTCACTCTCATATTTAGTGTTCGTGTAATTGAGGCATCATAGTGGCAGGCATGCTAATGCGGCTGTGGAAAATAGCAGTGCTTTCCCTTTGTCAGGGGTTGGCCCGCGGTTGTTGAGTGTTGATTGTAGTGGAGCCTGCAGTGGCTAAGGACAATTCTGTTGGCTGCGAATTTACCTGAAGATGCCCGGACTTCATCCCTGGGCCTGGAGTGGTGACTGGGGACTTCAAACCTTTTACATATTGATGGTGCTCCTTT
Organism: Neophocaena asiaeorientalis asiaeorientalis; assembly: GCF_003031525.2. Taxonomy (NCBI): domain Eukaryota; kingdom Metazoa; phylum Chordata; class Mammalia; order Artiodactyla; family Phocoenidae; genus Neophocaena; species Neophocaena asiaeorientalis. The sequence goes on along the minus strand of NW_020173512.1, from coordinate 203,717 downwards.
TTGCATGGTGGGGATGCTTGCTTTCTTTGTGCTCTTTTATGGGTTCTAAATTTTCTAGAGCATGTACTCTGTATATCTGAAGAGAGAAGAGAGTAATGTTTATTAATTTTTTTTTGTTTGTTTATTAATTTTTAACGTAGCCACTTCTACCTCAAATTGGATTGGGTCCTATTTTGTGAATGTCATATTTTCCATTAATTTGGTATAAATGTCATTCATTGACATTAGTTGCTGTTCATTTAAAGGTTTAGAAAAGCACTCTTTCCTCTTAAATGTCTCATTTCCTGTTTTGCATAGGTAAAACAAAATTTTTTTTGTACAGACTTTTGTAAACTCACTAACTTTAAAAATGAATAGCTTTAATCTTTTATTACTCTTTTCAGATGTAATGTGTATTACATGTTGAGAGCAGAAGAGGCTTTCTGGATTTCCCAGCTGGCTCAGTCAAATACTTACACCTTTTTTTACTTTTGGTTTCGTTTTGAGAAGCTAGGCCTGTGGAAGCCCATGCAGTAGCTTTTGGGTTTATTTAAAACTTTGACTCTTAGCTCCCTCTGGGCAAAAATGTGGGTTTCCTAGAAGGTGAGAGTGTAACTGCTGGGTAAATAGGTTAAGAGGCAGGTGTCTGATGAAAACTCCTTGAAAGAGCTCTGGGATCATCTATCACATCCCCAGGTCTTCACCTGCTGACAGGAAGCTAATGGCGTTGGTACCTGTGCTGCCAGATCAAGGAAATAAAGACTGCCTCTCCCTTCTCCCTGCCCTTGATCAGCAGGCGCTGTTGACAGGGATGATGAATTAGATGAAACTCGAGAGTGAGGATCAGTAAGCATTGTGTGATATGATGTTTAATTAATAGGTGTGAAATAAAACAAAAACAAATGAAAGCACTCGTTTTTTTCTAAGGATAGATTGTTCATATGTCACAACTAAGATGTCATTACCTTTTAATGAATCGATTTTAGAATTTCTGTCTTTAATAAAGAGTCATAGATTTGATCCCTGGCCCGATTTTATCTGGACTCATTATTAAGTCCAGTTTGTGTAGATGACAATGGGGTAATTTTCATTCTTGGGTTAAGGAAAAGTCTGTGGGCTAAAAACGATGTGGCCTGTTTGGAAGGCAGCACTTTCACTCGCCTGGCATCTATGAAATAAGGCTTGTTTGAAAAGGCACAATTTCTATTAGAAAGCATAGAATAATTTATAGTTTTTAAGTAGTAATTATTCTAAGTACCTTATAATAATAAACATTTCTACTTGATTTTACTTTTTCAAAACTGGCCACTCATTTTCTAGTAATACCTTTCGATACCTCATATAGTTTTCTGGTGAAATAGTTCCCTTAAAAGTCAGTGTGGGTGATATCACATGAGCACAGACTTCTGTTCATCACTGTCTACATTTTTCCAAGCGAATGTTTAGAAGCATTAATAATTTGTGTTTGGGGCTTCCCTGGTGGTGCAGTGGTTGAGAGTCCGCCTGCCGATGCAGGGGACACGGGTTCGTGCCCCAGTCCGGGAAGATCCCACATGCTGCGGAGCGGCTGGGCCCGTGAGCCATGGCCGCTGAGTCTGCATGTCTGGAGCCTGTGCTCCGCAACGGGAGAGGCCACAACAGTGAGAGGCCTGCGTACCGCAAAAAAAAAAAAATAATAATAATTTGTGTTTAATTTCACCTCTAAAATCTACTTCATTTGACTTACCAGGCAGAGTGAAAAATAATCATTTATATGACTCATCCATCTCGGAAGTGTAGTCTATGACATAAAACAACCCAGAGTTGTGACAAGGGAAGTACTACATAATGTGAGACTGTAATTGCTCAGTGAGAAATGAACTAAGCAAAAGAAGGGCAATAACAGTTCATCAGCTGAGTCTGCCGCATTTTGTAGTTGCTCCCAGTCCGTGTTTTTTTGGAATGTGACTTATAGTTAGAGAGATAATTGGCAAGCATTAGATAAGGTAATGGATGGTCCCAGGGCAGGGAAGTCAAGGCGGTAATTCAGTTTTCTGGGAATCTGCCTGTGTCATCATTTATGGGGGGAAAACATAAGTGGCTTATGAACCATAGCAGAGTCCCAGGAATGAATTCAGCTACCTGGGAATCCATCCTTAAGTGATGTCGACATGCTGTGTTCCTCATACTTGGCTCATAAGATACTTTTCGAATGTTAGAGTTTTGGGTTTTGGTTTTTTTTGAATTTTATTGTATTTATTTTTTTATACAGTAGGTTCTTATTAGTTACCCATTTTATACATATTAGTGTATATATGTCAATCCCAATCAGAGTTTTGGGTGCCAATAGAGCCTTTTCAAAGTGAGTGGTGGTATTTAGGAAAATTAAAAAGGCAGAGGAGAAGTACATGTTAAAAACACAGAAATACTTAGTTCTTATGCTTTTTGCTCAGTTTCAACACTGTTCTGAAACATAATCCTAGAAATTTTACTGTTCACACTACATTTTCCTTTATACTGTAAAGGCCATACTCTTGTGTGTTTCAGTAAGGAAATACATAAGTAGTACCGTATATCTTTGGTATATGCTTAATGTTGTACCCAGCTCCTCTTTATTCTTTTAGCATCTCATATCCTCTGTCACACAGTTTCCTTTTGTTTACTTTGACATGGCAGTGTATATACTTGATGAGAGCCAAAGTAAAATTTTTTTTTTTTTTTTCAAAGTAAAATTTACATGGTGATGACTATTAGTCTGTATACTTGAGAAGGCTTTAAGAACTGTCATGACTAGGTCAGCTGAGAACCAGTGTATTTATTAAAATCAATACAAACTCCTTTTTTCTTATATCCAGCTTGACTTGCTCTTATAACTGCTCGCTCTTGGTACTTGATATAAATTGATATCTCTCTTTATATCCAGGTGTATAGTATTTCTTCAGTAAGTAAATATTACATCCTTTCAATGAGAAGGAGTTAATCATATGGATCACGATTACATGAAATTAGGGGACTTGAGGGCCTCAAATTCAGACACTGTATTCCAGTAAATAGGCATCTCTCTATCCTTACAGATGCCAGTGCTTAATGACAAATGATTAACTAAAATTATGGTATTCACAGAACGAGTTGACTTTATGATTTCTTAGCAGAAGATAATCCAAAGAGTTGTGGTTGGGAGTTGTGTGTGTTCGTGTGAGAGGCTTTGAAAAATGATAATTAAGGATAGAAAATTATGTGAACTGTCAAAATTTTGTGGGAAAAAAATGCCCCTCCTGGGAGAATTAAATTAGGCATTATGTACAGAAAACCTGTGTTCCGAGGTAGCAGTATAATGAAGGGTCAATAGTTAGGTTCTTTACTTTTAAAGCAAAATGGTTGGAAAGAAAAAGGAGGGAGTTGTGGTGGTGATGGTGATGATGCTTTTGTTGTTATGGCCAATGTTTACAGAATGCAGATTATAAACAGGCCTAGCAGGTTATATGTATTGTCTTACATAATCCTTACACAACCTTATGAGGCAGGTATTATTATTTCCCCATTTTAGAGATGAGGAAACCACAGCCCAAAATGTTTTAACTTGGCTGTGGTCACACAGTTTGTCAATATCAGAGCTGGAATTTGAACTCACCAAGTGTGATTTTAGATTTCACAACAGTTTCTCTATTTGGCCTTTCCGGGAAATCTCCAGACCCTTGCAGTTTTTAGGAAAATAATATAACATGGCCTGTAATTTCTGATCTCATGCTTGCACTTGGTTCGTATATTGGAAGGACTAATGAAAGCAGGTTGCTCTTGAAGAACAAATTACGCCACGTGCATATTATTCACAGAAACGTAACAGCTCCTCTACTGAATTGTGATATCCTTGAAGACAGAGACTACTTTCTGTTGTAGTGCAATATTGTTTTTAACAGCTTTATTGATAAATATTGTACACTCCATAAAATTCAGCATTTTTATTATATTCCTAGAACTGGACAACGATTCCAGCTATCTAATTTTGGGACATTCTTTTTACCCCCAAAAGGAACCATCTACTCATTGGCAGTCACTCTTGATTATTTTGTTTGAAACTGAAGAAAGAAAGCTGCCGAAGATTAGAAGCATTTAGCATTGGGCTTACAAAATCACCTAATTTGTGGAAACTTGATATTCTTCATTAATTATAACTTTACACCAAAATAATCATTTTCTTTCACATGCTTTTGAAATTACCTGGTTGAAGTCGTTCATTCCATTATATACAAACAATTGCTGTCATTAATTCAGAGAAAGTAAAAAGTATAACCTGTCATAATAAAGTCTATCTGATCTAATCCCTTTTTATGATAGACAGTCTTTAGGACTAGACTATGGCATTACTGATTTTCAGAATTCCTTTCTGAACAAAAATGCCTCAAGATAATCCTCCAAAGTTGATTTTTGATAAGGATGTATCGAGTGTTGGAGATCTTATTCTTTATTGCCTGACTGCTGAATGTTTGCAATGACTCAGTGACAGCTTGAGAATTTTCCCTTTCCTGTTTTTAATGAATGCAGGATTTCCGCGAATATGTATGTGCCAAGGTTCCCTCCCCCGCATCAAAGAGGAAGAATGGTTAATATGCATGTTCAAGTCATTACTTGACTTTCCTGTTCCGAGGATTCTGGCCTGAATTACCTCATTATTCTGATTAAGAGGTAGTAAGAAATAGTTCCTGGGAGCTCAGGTTTTGGATTAAGGAAGTCATGGGGGGAGGGGTCAGGCATTCTCCCCCAGCCTTAACTCCATCAGCACAAACTTTCTTTGATGAGGACAGGCGATGAAGAGCTGTGAAGACTCAGCTATCCCTCTCCCCCCCGCTAGTTTGTTTCTGTACCCAATGTCTTTGTATACAGGGGGTTTGGCTGCTCTTTGGCAGTAGAATCTTGGGTTCAAATCCTGGCTCTGCCATTTACTAGCTGTGTAATTTTTGGCAAGTCACCTAATCTCTCTGTGCACTTTTTCTCATCTGTGAAGTGGGGATAATAATAACTATAGGGTTGTTTTTGTCTGTTTGGTGGATTTGAAAGGACACAAGTGGGGGACTTGTTTTCTTTTTCTAATAACCATTTTTAAAAGTTGAGGTACAGTGTAGTTGACTTACAATGTTGTGTTAGTTTCAGGTGTACAGCAAAGTGGTTCAGTATTGTATATATATTCTTTTTCATATTCTTTTGCACTATAGGTTATTACAGAATACTGAATATAGTTCCCTGTGCTATACAGTAGGTCCTTGTTTATCTGTTTTGTATACAGTAGTGTGTATATGTTAATCCCAAACTTCTAATTTATCCCCGCCCCCCACCGACTCCCCACCATCCCCATTGGTAACCATAAGTTTCTATGTCTGTGACTCTATTTCTGTTTTGAAATAAGTTCATTTGTATAATTTTTTGAGATTCCACCTGTAAGAGATATGATATTTGTCTTTCTCTTTCTGACTTACTTCACTTAATATAATCTATAGGTCTATCCATGTTGCTGCAAATGGCATTATTTCATTCTTTTTTATGGCTGAGTAGTATTTCGTGTGTATATGTACCACATCTTCTTTATCCATTCATCTGCATGTGGACTTGTTTTAAACGTAAACACTTTCTCTTAGGAGAAGAGGTCAGTTGGTCTTTTGTCCTCTGTTCTCTGGGCATACCTCGTGTTCACTGGTGGGATCAGCAGGTGATACAAAGCCTTCAGTAAAAGCGAGTGCTTTTTATTCAGGAAGATCTAATCCAATACTAAGCAGATGCTCTTCTTTGTAATTAAAAAAAAATCCTTATAATTGTGTTAAGGAGAAAGTCTCAATTTGGTGCTAATAGGTCTCTAACAACTTTCTAATGTTCGTTAATCTCCCTTTGTAATAAGAGAATGTGGGCCTTAGGCTCAGAGCCTCAGGCTCTAGGTAAGATGAAATGATTTTACTTTGGTTGTGTTTATTTTTAGTTATTGTTTATGGCAGGCTGAAACTGATTGTTCACTGGAGGTAATGTTAAATGTTTCCTTTTCTAAAGTTTTATAAGCAGTAAAATTCACTCTTTGTGGCGTACACTTCTGTAGGTTTTGAGAAATGCATCGTCCTTCACCCTCCACCACAATCAGGATACAGAAGAGTTCGGCCTCCTCAACCCCTCCCCCCTCCCCCCATTCCCTTCTACTGTCCCCTTTGTAGTCAGTCCTAACCACACACCTGGCAACAACTGGTTTATTCTCCATCCCTACTGTAGTACTGCCTTTTATAGAATATCACTGAAATGGAATTATACAGAACGTTGCCTTGTGAGTCTGGCTTTTCTTAGACTTACGCAGTCTATTTGAGATTAATCCATGTTGCTGTGTACATCTGTACTTTAGCCAAGTTCATTGTAGGGATTTACCACAGTGTATCCATTCACCAGTTGAAGGACGTTCAGGTTGTTTTTCTCTTTGGGGGTGATTATGCATAGAGCTGCTATAAACATTTGTATATAGGTTTTCATGGGAATGTAGGTTTTCATTTCTCTAGGATAAATATTTAGTAGTGTGATTTTGGGGTCATATGGTAGATTTATGTTTAACTTTTTAGCAAACTGCCAAAGTGTTTTCCCAGTAGCTGTACCATTTTGCATCCTTGGCAACAACGTTTGAGAGTTCCAGTTGCTCCATGTTTTTGCCAGCATCTGGTATCGTAAGATTTTTTTTTTAAATCCATTGTAATAGGTATGTAGCAGTTAAGCATTTCCTTTTTACATTTATATATTTAAGTTTTTTAAACAGCTTTGACTTGAAGTGAAAATACTGAGTCAGTAGTACTGCTGGTACTGAGATAGGGCAAAAATTGTGTGAGTGGTAGGTAACTGAGTGAATTTGGGGAAACAACATGTTCTTCTCTGCTTCATCTCCATCAACTAAAGAATGAATAGTATGAGGCTATCCTGGATATTTAACCAGTTTCAAGCAATGTAAATACTTGTTTTATTATAGAAAATCATGCACTTTCTTTAACATGGAAACGGTTGGGATGACTAATTTTTGGAAGTCTTATTGTTAGATTTGGTTAAGCAAGACCCAGATGAATTTAACATCAGGTGATATCCTTGAGTATTAAGTTTAATCTTAGTAGAGTAATAATCGCTGTATTAGCAACCTGGCCTTGAAGCAAGTTGGATCGGTGCTGAGTGATGCCTTGCCTAGAAACCTAATGGTATTGGGAGCACGTAGCAGTAGGAAATAGCATGTTAGTGTCTCATTTCTAGGACTTATTTGCTGCCTTAACTGGATATTTCAAGAGAATTTCTAGAATAAGAAGAGAGAGCAAATGAGCTCCGAATCTGGTTTCATTTCTGTAGCCATAGTTTGTGGCGTTTGGTGACAAGGAAGGTCGTTTTCTGATTTCCTCAGCAAGGGTCACTCATGCCAGGTACACTGAAAGTTTATGAACTGTAGAATGTGCCCAAGAAGCAAGCAGCCACTCAAGCTTTCGGGGCAAACGTTTGGGGGCATTGCTAACTCATACTGAGACAGTCAGCAGGGAATAGCTCAAATTAGCTTGTTAAGTTGTGATCTGGTGGCAGAAAAGCCTGATAGTATTCACTGCTCTGGTGCAAATCTTGTTAAATTTTAACACTTCAAAAGGACTCGGTTTAAGTGATGAACAGTTTGAGGTTTAAAAACCAAAATCAGGCAGAAAAATAGTGCCACCTTCTCAACTTTATTTGTCCTGTATTCCTATTCATAGCTAAAGGCAAGTGTTGGGAACATTGATGCTGGCTTTCTATGAGGTGGGAAACCTTGGGAAATATTGTGTGTTTGATTCACTTGGAGGCTCTATTCTTTGGCGCGTTTTTGCAAGGACTAAGCTAATATTGAAGTTGTTTGAGTAGGAAGCCCAAGGATCAGGTAAAGATTGCTTAAATAATTATTTTATTTGATTTATAAAGTGCCAAAACAACTACGTGAGCAGTGATACAATTCAGAGAGAGTTAAAGAAACAGTCTTTTTTTCTCTTCCCATTTCTGAACCCACCCTCCTGAGGTTGCCTCTGTTAAGCGTTTGTTCCCTCCGTTTAACTATTTTTTAACTCATAAAACATGCAACACCCATAGGGTTTTCTTTCCTCTTTTTCAGTAAAATGCAGTGTTTTGGGGGTTTGTTTTTTGCACTTTATATCACTCCATGTACATTGTAGATATTCTTTCTGGTAACTGCATGTACATCTAACAAGTATTCTTTATATAGCAAAAATATATATGTATATATATTTCCTAAGGATGACTCTACCATATTTCATTCAGTCATTCCCATATTCATAGGCACTCAGTTTTGTTTGTTTATTTTGGGGGACTGTATTGGTTTTGGTCTGGTTTTCGGTTTTTGTTTTGGCTATAAACGATGATGCCACAATTTATCTAAGGAGAATTTTTTTTTTCTAAGAGACCATAGCCAACAGGAACCAAACGGAATTTTTAGTACAAAACATACAGTTTGAGTAGATCATTTTTCAAAGCATATAAGAGTTTTTAAAAGGATGGGTTTCCTGTATGCGTACAAGATTCTGCAGTTTGATATGTTTCTTGTTTTTAGTTTGAGAGCTGGAAGTGCTTTGGGGGCATGCTAGTGAACATTGTACTGGAAATGCCCTCCTAGTTTAGAATTGCACTGGCCAGTCCAGTTGCCACTAGCCACATGTGGCTATTTAAATCTAAAGTAATTAAAATTAGATAAAATTTCAATTCATTTCCTCTGTCATGTTAGCCACGTATCAATAACCACATGTGTACAGATGTTGAACTATAACGTTGTACACCTGAAATGTATATAATCAAAATAGTAATAACCAGATGTGGCGAGTGGCTACCATGTTAGACTCACATCTATGGATCATTTCCATGATGGCAGCAAGTTCTGTTGGCCAACAGTGGTTTCCAATGAGGGATAGTAAAGTCACATTGCCTACTTTCAAATCATACTGCCCAGCTCACTTGTTATGTGACCTTGGGAAAGTTACTTTACTTCTCTGGGTGTCAGCTTCCTTATCAAAAAATGAGTATAACAGCAATCCTTCTGTGTTTCCTAGGAAGATTAGATACAGCAGTGTTGATTAACTGCTTCACACCTTGCCTAAGACATAAGCATCCAGTAAATGGAAGCTATTATTTTTATCCTGGTGTTTGATAATTTCTCTCTCTCTCTCTCTTTTTCTTTCTTTCTTTCTTTTTTCCCCCCCTTTTGGAAGGCGAGGAACTGGGCACTGTGTTTGTTTGTTCAAACATAAAAAGTGCAAGATATTGTTGGCCTGATTTCTAGCTAGACCGGCAAAAAGCAGTGTTGGTAGGCTATAGCAGCCTCTGTTTGTTGGCCTGGTGATTTTTTTTTTTTTTTAATATGCTGTCCCCGAAAAACATGATAGAATTTGTTTTACTTCTCTTCTGCCAGGAAGTAACCCTTCTGGCTTTGTTAGAAGCGTGGTTTGTAATCATTGTACCCACCCCAGATGGCTCCTGAAAAACCTTTGAAATGCCATCTGCCAGGCGTGTGTCCAGCAGGCAGCTTGTCATTCTGCTGGAAGAAAAGAGGGGGCGGGGTCCCCTCCCAGGCCCTTTCTCCCTAGCGTCACTGAATGGATCCTGGTCATGTGGGCCCAGACCCAGGGCAGGTTGCTCAGAGGATAACTGGGTGTAAACCTCCTCATGGCCTGCAGAGTGGAAAGGTTTCGTCTGGGTAATAAACCCTGAAGGTTTTGTGGGTGGAGATATACCTGCCCCCACTCCCTTCCCCTGCTGCTCAAAGGTCCTTCTAAGCATATTTATTTCCAGGGGAAAATGATGTCTGCTCGTTTTCAGTTTTCCTTTAAAATGTTCCATTTTTCAAGTTCTTGATTGTTTTCAATCCTTTCAGGAAATTAAGACCCAGAGGTTATTGTTGTCTTTACAGTTACACTGAGAAATTGGTTCAGAAAACGTGGGAAGAAATGACAAAGATTAAAGATGGTTATAGGAGGAAAAAAACCCCAATACTGTGTGGTGTAGAAGACTTTAAAAACCCAACAAATCTTTTGTTTGGTCTTATTTATCCTCATTTGGGGGGGGTGGATTAAGTTAATAGAATTTTGGTATGGAGGCCAAATATGAGAGTTGCCATATAAAACATATTTAGGACAGATTCTTTCACAGCAAGTTTCAAAGAGATTTTGTTCTTGCCCTGTGCTGGAATTTCCCAATATGATGTAGACTGTTTGTGTTTTCCGAGTAGCCGGCTGAACAGCTTTTGCACTTGGCTCTGAGACATCATACCCTCCTCCTCTGCTCCCGCCTTGCTGACTATTGTCTTAGTCTCCTCTGAGGATCTTCCTCTTCTTCTCAGTTTCTAAAAACTATAAGGTTTTTGTGTTTAAGTCAAACTTCTTGGCTGCTTTTTCTATACTCTCTCTCCCCCTCGATTATCTCTTTCTGTCTCTTGCCTTCAAATGCCAGTGGTTTACTGATGACTCCCAAGTTCAGGGCCCAACCACCACTCTGATCTTCAGATTTACATAGTCACCTGTTCACAGCTCTCTACATCCAGGTGTCTGATAGGCATTTCATACTTTTTACGTGTTCAGAAGTGAACTCTTAAATTTTTTCCCCTAAAAACCATTTCCCCCATCTTCTTGATCTCTGTAAATGGCAGAACCCATTTGCCCAGGTCAGAGAATAAGATGGCAGTCCTTATTCTTTTGTTTTTCTTGTACACTCCATCTACTCCATCAGCAAGTTATGTCTTTAAAATACAGACCTAGCATGGCCTGATGAGTTGATGTACTTTTAATACATCTGTCCTGCGGGCTATGTCTTATAGCTGTTTAAAATGTTTACAATTCATAATAGAAATCTCACTGCTTCTTGTCACCTTTGTCTACTGTTCTTGTCTGTGCCCTGATTTTTTTTTCTCACCTGGACACTGTAGTAACCAACTAACTTGTCTTCTTGCTTCTATTTTTGCCCGCCTCACCCTCCTACTCTGCCTGTTTCCTGCCCTTAGCTCAGTGATCTTCTAAAAATAAATCATGGTACTATCCTGCTCAAAACCCTCTAGTGGCTTCCCATCATCCTTCGAATAAAATATGAAATGTTTGCTGTGGCCTGCCTCATCTGGCCACTTGCTTTCAATTCTAACCTCTTTTCCATTGCTCTGCTACAGTTAACTCTGGACTTTTTGCCCTTCCCGCAGCATGCTAAATCTATTCCTATTTCTGAACCTTTGGCCTTTGCCCAGGCTGGGATGCTTTTCCCATCACCTTTGTGCTGCTCTCGGTTTAGATGGCACCTCCTTAGCCAGGCTTTTCCTGATTACCTGTCTAAAGTAGCTTTTCTACTCCTCACCTTGCTTCCTCCCTCTAAGAGATTTTCAAATACTTGAAATTATATGGTATATCCATATACATATTTATAATCTGTCTTTCATAATAAAATGTAAATTCCATTAGGGTAGGGGCTTTGGCTTCTTCTCCAGTGCCTAAACTGCTGCCCAGCAGGTATTGGGGCCTTAGTGAATAATTCTTGAAAAAATGAAACATGTAATAATATATGTAATGTATTAATATATATAATTATACATATATATAAAATTTGAACTCTAATAATCTACCAACTCATTTCATTCTAATAGTAACATAAAGTATATATCTGGTAGCAGTTATTGAGCTTAGCCTTCTAAAAGTCTTATCCCACTCAATACACACAACAGACCTATAGTGTAGGTAGTATTATTACCCTTATTTCACAGGTGAGGAAACTGAGAAATAGAAGAAGCTCAGGAACATGCCCAAGACCACAACCTGGTGAGCCAGACAGACTATGAGTTCATCATTCCCATTCTATATATCTGCTCTACAACAGTATATGGTACTGTTTATGCTTCTGGAATACCCACCGTGTGCTTGATACCATAGATATAAATATTGTGAAGCACTTCAATGGCCTTGTCATCATCTGTCAGGGGAGCCAGAAATGGGAACAAATTAGGATACACTACAAGAGTAGACTGCTGGACAGTATACAAGCAGGCTTCTTTACCAGAAAGTCCCAGCGTGCTGGGCATAAGCTAACGTTTGTAATATAATTGTTCTATGGACAGTTTGCAGCTGTTTATAACACTCAAATTTCAGATAATAGAAAAACGGGGCTTGTTTAAAAATGTGTTTAGCCTGAATGAAGTATGCAACAAGTGTTGAGTTTTTTGATTTGAGAGAATTCTGGATATCCACTGTAAGTGCGTGGAAATTCACATGATCAGAGACTGTGCTCTGCCATGAGCACTGGGGCTAACATACAGTTGCTTATTTCATTATTTTAGGGAGAATTAGGACTAGGGAAAAATCCCTGCTTATTATATTAAAAAAACATTGACCTGAAAGCGCCGTAGGTAATGGTGCCTCGCAAAATGAACCCATGTTGATCATATCCCCTAACTATGTAGGGGATATGTAGGAGCAGAAGTCATGAGGAGCAGAAGTCATGAGTTTTGCTGTTTTGTGGTCTCTCCTAACGTTGAACACAGGTTCCTAGTATACACTATGTAATTGCTTCTTGGTTTATTTTCTTGTTTTGTGTGTAAACCATATTCCTTCCACACTTTGGGGTGAGGTTGGGCTAAAATTGATAGGTCTCCTGCCCAGCACCTGAGCTGGGTGACTTAAATATTCTAGAGGCTCTGTGTTATTTCATAAGAAGAATCATTATGTTTATTAGTCTTTGAGAGAATGACGAGATTAATTCGGGGGGGGGGAATTTTCTAGCAAATGCAGTGTCCTTTTTCTCCCATCAGAAGTTATGGGTGGCCTCTTTTTGCCAAACATATTAATTACATGGAGAGCAGCAACATTTTAATCCCTGGGAGGTATCCAGCCACAGATCTTGGGTAATTGAATTTCTCTAGTGATGTGTTTATGCAGTGGGTGTCATTTTCTTCAAAGGGCTTATTACATTGGAAGTTGCCAGATGTGTTGAGGAACACAAGAATTTTGAGGCCCATGATAAAAATATAAACCCCTTAGGCTCTGAGCTTAAGGTGGATATCTTTTTTTTTTTTAAACGTGCTAATCTTTTTTTTTTTAAGATGTTGGGGGCAGGAATTTATTAATTTACTTATTTATTTTGGTTGTGTTGGGTCTTCATTTCTGTGCGAGGGCTTTCTCTAGTTGTGGCACGCGGGGTCCACTCTTCATCGCGGTGCGCGGGCCTCTCACTATCGCAGCCTCTCTTGTTGTGGAGCACAGGCTCCAGACGCTCAGGCTCAGTAGTTGTGGTTCACAGGCCCAGTTGCTCCGCGGCACGTGGGATCTTCCCAGACCAGGGCTCGAACCCACGTCCCCTGCATTAGCAGGCAGATTCTCAACCACTGCGCCACCAGGGAAGCCCAAGGTGGATATCTGTTTTAGAACTTACTGGATCCCTAAAAGCTGCTGATTGTGAATGTCATCTGTATAAAATCCAGTTCACCTTTTTCATTCAGTGCATGTTTCAAGTGATAAAAATCTCCCTGGGTTGCCTAGCTGTGCTTGGTTTTTCTCTTTCTTGCATTTGAGGGGCCCAGGCGTCAGAGGATGGAAGTGAGGATACTTTTCTGCTAGAAAGAAGTTGTCTTTGCCAGGTCCCTGTCTCAGTAGGCGGGTCTGTCAATTTAGATACTCCAACTTACTGAACAGGTTATTTTAATTACACCTGGATGGGGTACTTCCTGTTTCAGTGGACTGATGATTTCTCGTGCCTTTGTCTTGTCTGCTGCAGGCACAACCCGGTCTCCCAGAGAAGGAGAGGTGCCTGGCGTGGACTATAACTTTCTGACTGTGAAGGAGTTCTTGGACCTCGAGCAGAGCGGGACTCTTCTAGAAGTCGGCACCTATGAAGGTGAGCTGATCTGTATGGCAGCAGTGAGGATACCTCTCTGCTGGGTCCTCCAGAGGATCCAGGGCCATCCAGGCAAAGATTCTGTGGACTAGTGAAGTCTGAACATCTGTAGGAGGCTGCAGTTCACCTTAAGGGGAGTAATAATAATAAAATATATGGAATATGGAATAAGGCTTTGTGGAGCACCATAAAAATAATTTGGTTTTGTTTTTTTTTTCACTTGAGTTTTCTCCTTTTATTTATTGATTTAATTTTGTTTATTTATTTGTTTGTTTATTTATTTATTTTTTGCAGTACGCGGGCCTCCCACCGCTGTGGCCCATCCTGCCGCGGAGCACAGGCTCCAGACGCGCAGGCCCAGTGGCCATGGCTCATGGGCCCAGCCGCTCCACAGCATGTGGGATCCTCCCGGACCGGGGCACGAACCCATGTCCCCTGCATCGGCAGGCGGACTTTCAACCACTGCGCCACCAGGGGAGCCCCTAATTTATTGATTTAAACATGTGCGTGCGTGTGTGTGTGTGTGTGTTTAATATGGGCATGTATGGTATAAGAAAGAAGAGGAAGAAGAATCATAGTCAGTCATAAAATGTGACCTTATTGGTAGTGCTGTCTTAATCTCAAGGGACTGGAATGTCATTTTTTACCACCAGTTGCTATTTAATGTATTTTTTGAGTAGATAATACATTTACATGGGTCATAAAGCAGAATATTTCAGAAGTATTCGATAAGTAAGCTCTTTCCTAGATCTGTCTTCCCCTTGCCTCATTTCCATTTCTCCTTTCCCCAGATATTACAACCACTGTTACTCATTTCTAATTTCCCTTCTGAAACTGTTTAATGTAAATACAAACACATGTGTGAGTGTACACATACTCATGTGTGTTCCCATTTCTTCCCTGTTTTATACAGAAGGTAGTATACACTACATGCTGTTTGGCACTTAGCTCTTTTATATAACAGTATGTCTTACAGGTCTTCGCAGTTCAGTAATAGAGCACTTCTTGTTTTCTTTTTTAAGTGGCTGTGTAATCTCTTCAAATAGGTGGACCATTATTTATCGTGGTCCCTTTGGATAAACATTTTTAATATTTCAGAATATAACTGTGCTGGATAACATGGATATAAATCATTTCACACAGATGAAAATAAATCTGTGGGATGAAATCCTACAAATCAGATTGCAAGCTCAAAGCCAAATGTAGAGGGGAAATTAAACTTATATTTTCTGAAAACAATATTATAGCTTGATTGCTCTGTTGAGTGTTGTTATTTGAGACAGAAGGGCATACTATGATGCTATTAATAATAAGTAGATCAAGTTATTATATCATGTGTACTTTTTCTAAACTCAAAGTTTGGACTTACTGGACCATCCCAATGACATTTTCAAGATGAGACTTAAAAACAAAGGATGAATACGAAATAGGCTATTGTTTTTTTTTTTTTTGCGATACGTGGGCCTCTCACTGCTGTGGCCTCTCCCATTGTGGAGCACGGGCTCCGGACGCGCAGGCTCAGCGGCCATGGCTCACGGGCCCAGCCGCTGCCATGGCATGTGGGATCTTCCTGGACCGGGGCACGAACCCATGTCCCCTGCATCGGCAGGCGGACTCTCAACCACTGCGCCACCAGGGAAGCCCTAGGCTATTGTTTTATTAGGGGTGTTATAAGTTTGATATGATAATCGCCCCTGTTCCAGGCAGTGGCTAATAGTTAAATAATGATCATAAATCTTAGGGATGCTGATTCTGGTTTGATATTTTTTGCAGGGGTACAGGGAGAAGAGCGTTATCTTTGTACCTACTGTTTATTTTCAAATTGTGAATATACAGTTAACATTGGTTAGGTGTTAATCAAATTCCTATACTGTGAATTCAGGAAGATTTGCTTTGAGTATTGCTGATTATCAATTATTGTAGTTTCCTTGAAGTGTTGGGATGTGACTGGTGGTTGGTGGGCTGGGAGGGCATCTGAGAATGCCCGAGGCAAGAATGACTTGTTAAAGTCTAGGAGTGAGGGGAGGGAAGGGATGGGGGCCTGAGTGGATGTACCAAGAGCTTCTTCAGTGTGTTGTTTTGTAAATGTGAATCCAGTTAAAAATTCAAGTGGCTAAGAATAGAGCAAGTGTGGATCTTCTTTGGTTTAAGGAAGTGAATTGTCCTGTCTGAAATCAGTTATTATGCCCATCAGGGGAGCTTGTGCCCCTAATATAAAAAACATCCGTTTGCCCTTTTGGAGAGGTTAAGCACGGGAGTGGTTGTGAAAAGCCAAAGAGAAAAGTATGTGGTTAGACAACAGCTTGTTGGGACAAAAAAGAAAATCAACTCATTTTATTGAGGTGGTTATGTTACAAGTGATACATAGGTGGAGTCACTTTGTTTTCCCATTAATTTGATCACTTTGACGGAGGTAGCTATTATCCCTGACTTTTTAGATGGGGATACTGAGGCCAGGTAGCATTTAGGAACTTTCTCAAGGTTATGCAGCTGCCAGGAAACAAACAGAGTGGTTGGACTTTCAGATCCCGTGCACTTTCTTGAAAACCTCAGAAGATCCTGGATGTAACTAAAGAGTTGTAAAAATAGCTCATTAGTACTTTCACCCAACTTCCTGGTGGGTAGCAACAGGAAAAAGGTTTTCAGAAAATGTCTAATCATCCTTCCACAAAACCGTCTTTCTGTGAATGTCGCTCAGTTATTTTGGAGTTGAAATTCTCTTTTGCCACATATGAATCCACTCCATTTTTCAGCCATTTGACTGTGTTCTTCAGCCTTTTGACCTTTTAGCTGTATGATTTCCCTGTCATATGAGACAGCTCCTAATTTTTTGGAAGCAACTGGAATATATTGTGTTGACTCTCATAAGCTGAAAGCAAAATGGAATTTTTATGTAATGCTGGATGCTGTCACAAAAATAGGGCAGGATAGATCTTCTCTGTCTTTGCTTCCCCTGGACTAGCCCCTCGATGGCAGCTCTGTCTATTGGACAGTAACAAGCATGCAGGCTGAGCTGTGGCCCTGCCAGAGTTTGAGTCTCAGCCCCTCTGTTGTTGAGCTGTGTGCCCTCCAGCAAGTTGCTTAATGCTCCATGTCTTCATTTTCCCTTTGGTAAAATGAGGATAATAATAGTGCTTTCTCATAGGTAGGATTAAATGAGACAATAATTGGAAAGGGCTGAGAACAGCGTCTGACACATGTAAGCCCTCCATCAGCGTGTTAGCTCTTATATTTACACACACGACCGGTCTGAAATTGCCACCCTGGTGGATGGATTCCCTCCCCCTTCTCCTAGTCAGTAAACCAGTGGATTTACCAGTAAAATATCTTTATTTACTTCCCAGGTCCTCACTGTCTGTTTCCCCTGCTGACATTTTTTTTCCTCTTGGCCTGTCCTGGTTCCAAAGAGGAAGAGACCACAACACAAATCACTCTTCACAGCAAGACTTTTAAACAGTTTTCAGGAAAAGTCATGAATGTACATGATGGAATTCTTTCTAGAGTAAAGAACTGAAGTATATTTAAGTCTAAATTGATTCTCCTCCTCCTCATAGGAAACCGCTGTTAGAGGATCTAGTGCAGAGATTCAGAAAACTTAGACAATATACGGCATAAACATGTATACTTGTTTATTTCACTGCATTCTTGTCCATTGTACTTAACACATTTGGAGGTGTGTTAAGTACACAGTTCCACCTCATTCTTTATAAATGCTGCAGCGTATCCCATTGTATGAATATATGTAGTTTATTTAACTAGTCCCCTGCAGATGGGCATTTGGATGCCCCTCTCCCTACTTTTTTTGGTGTTTTGTAAACAGTGCTGACATGAACATCCCTGTACAAATATCTCATTATACTGTTTTGAGTAGATCTATAGAGCAGGTTCCTGACAGTGCAGTTTTAAAGCCAGCCCTTCTGTGCCCACACAGTTCGTTTCAACATTGTCCCCAGGCACAGGGTGTGATGTCTAGGGCAGAAGACCAAAGCAGCTCTGCCTTTGAAGGTGCTTATGCTCTTTAGTTATTTATTTCTGCCAGTGTTTGTCCAGTGTACGCCATGTGCTGGGTGCTTTTCAAAGCACATTATGTGCACCAACTCACTTAATTACCCAGTAATCCTATGAGCTGCGTACAGTTTATCCCCATTTTACAAAAGAAGAGTATGAGGCCCAGAAATGCCTGTTGTCTTTGCTTAGTTCATGGAGTGAGCCCGAGACAGAGCTGGGAATCAAACCCAGGCTTATGTGGCTCTAGGGTCTCTATAGACCCTCAGTCTTGGGAGACAAATTAAATTTAAACAATTTCAAGAGACGTGATGAAGGTTCTGAGAAGGAAACTACAAGGGTGCCCCAGAAGCATCCAGCAATGGTGCTACATCAAATCTCGCATCAGAGTCGGCCCCCTGGAGGAGGTGGCCTTTGACCTGAAGCTCGTCAGAGGATCTCATGAGTTCATTGTTTCAGCACCAGTCACAAAGCCTGAATTCAGAGAGAGCAAATGCAATGAACCAAGAGAAGGTCGGAACGTTGGTCCTGGAGATGGACGAGCAGGGAACCATTTCTTGATTCCTGTAGAACCAATGCCATCCAGTAGGACTTTCTTCAGTAATGGAAATGTTCAGTTTTCTGAGCTGTCCAACATGGCAGCCACTGGCCACATGTGATTTTTGTGACTGAGAAACTGGATTTTAAGTTTAATAGTGTAAACGAATTTAGCCTTTAATAGTCTTGTGTGTCTGATGGCTGCCGTATTTTCCAGGACAGTTCTTTTTTTTTTTTTTTAAACATCTTTATTGGACTATAATTGCTTTACATTTTTGTGCTGGTTGCTGCTGTATAACAAAGTGAATCAACTCTACGTATACATATATCCCCTCCCTCTTGCGGCTCCCTCCCACCCTCCCTATCCCACCCCTCTGGATGGTCACAAAGCACTGAGCTGATCTCCCTGTGCGATGAGGCTGCTTCCCACTATCTATCTGTTTTATATTTGGTAGTGTATATATGTCCATGCCACTCTCTCACTTCGTCCCAGCTTACCCTTACCCCTCCCAGTGTCCTCAAGTACATTCCCTGCATCTGCGTCTTTATTCCTGTCCTGCCCCTAGGTTCTTCAGAAACTTTTTTTTTTTTTTTTAG
>NW_020173512.1:178434-184658 GCF_003031525.2 Neophocaena asiaeorientalis asiaeorientalis | reverse complement strand
CTTTAGGATTCCTTATGTATAGTATCATGTCATCTGAAAACAGTGACAGCTTTACTTCTTCTCTTCTGGTTTGGATTCCTTTTATTTCTTTTTCTTCTCTGATTGCTGTGGCTAGGACTTCCAAAACTATGTTGAATAATAGCGGTGAGAGTGGCCAGTCTTGTCTTGTTCCTGATCTTAGTAGAAATCCTGTCGTTTTTCACCATTGAGAATGATGTTGGCTGTGGGTTTGTAATAATAATATGGCCTTTATTATGTTGAGGTAAGTTCCCTCTCTGTCCACTTTCTGAAGAGTTTTTATCATAAATGGGTGTCGAATTTTGTCGAAAGCTTTTTCTGCATCAATTTAGATGATCATATGATTTTTATCCTTCAATTTGTTAATATGGTGTATCACATTGATTGATTTGCATATATTGAAGAATGAAAGCTCCTGCAAGGACGGGTGAGGACCTACTCAGGAAGATCCTTCGCTTCTCACTCATCTGACTTCAGAGAGCTAAGCACATCTTTTAAGAGTTAAGCTCCTTTAGGAAAGTGTAATTTTGAATCCTGCCAAAGAGGATGTTACTACAGAGGAGAGGTGATCTTCTTTATGTACATTCTGTGACATATGATAGGGCAGACAAGTAGAGTCAACCAGTAAAACCTCAAGGTCTGATAACCTTGCAAATATTCTTTCAGGTCCACTATTTGTTTGGGGTTTAGAATTGCCGGATTGTAAAATTTTAAAGCTGGAAAGGCAGTAGAGCTCATCTCTTCAGAACAGAGAACTGAGATCCAGAGAGAGAATGGTCTAAGACGGGGTCCCCAACCCCCTGGCTGCCGACCGGTATGGGTCCGCGGCCTGTTAGCAGCTGGGCTGCACAGCAGGAGGTGAGTGGTGGGCGAGCAAGTGAAGTTTCATCTGCCGCTCCCCATCGCTCGCACTACCGTATGAACCATTCCCCCCACCCCCATCCATGAAAAAATTATCTTCCACGAAACCGGTCCCTGCTGCCAAAAAGGTTGGGGACCGCTGGTCTAAGACACCAAGGAGAATTGGGGACAAAACCCGGCCAAATGCCCCTCACTCAGGTCATGTCCTAGGCAGGACTGGGATCCAGTCTTTCCTGAGTCTGCTGCCTGGAAATGAATACTTTTCTTGTAGAATCTCTTACTAGTTTGTACATTCATTCATTTATTCATTAAAGATAAAATGCTGAACAAAACCAGACATGAGCATTGCCCTTATGGGTCTTACAGTCTAGTTCATGAGACACATTATTCAAACAATCTCAGAAATAAATATACATTTGTATGTATGTTACAGGTATCAGGATATTTAAAGGAGACCATATGGTGGGGAGATTTGATGTCTTTGGGGTTGGGAAATGCTTCCCATGGAGAAGCGTTATAGTATTGAGATGAGCTCTGGTGGTTGAGCTGGAGTTAGGTTGCTAGATTTAGCAAATAAAAATACAGAATACCAGTTTTGCATTTTATCTGGCAGCCCCACATGGAGTTAGCTTTAGCCTACGTTGGTAGTGGTGGTGATAAGTTGACTGAATCTTGAGATATATGTGTGATTGTGTCTGTGGGGGGGTATGCTCTTTTATTAGTATAAGTATCTTAGAAAATACTGTAATTTTTTGAGGAGTTACACATTATTTTATCAACAGTATGAGATGTTTACGTGGACTTGGGGATTGGTTATCATAAGAAGGAAGTAGAAGATTCAGGTGATGTTATTCTTCCTAGGATGACTCCTAGTTTCTGTCTTAGAAAACTGGGTAGCTGCTGGCACCGTTTGCTGAGATAAGAAGTGCTGGAAAAGGCCAGATATGGTGTGTGTGGTGGGGGGAGTGGGGTCAGGGGCTCCATGATGAAATTTTCCACCCCCATCAGCTATAATGCCTGGTATATGATGCGTACCCTCCAACAGAGTAGAGGCCCTTCCTCACTGTGTAAGGAACCTAACTATTGCCCCTCACAAGGTATAAAAGTTGTGCGTGAAGCTCATAATTGGTCTTGGCTCTGCAATTTGAACCAACTTCTCATTCTGTCGCTGGATGGAATCAACATCAAGGCAAGGCAAAGAAGACAAGACTAAATGTGTCTTTCCTCCTTGGCCCAACTTCCTAATTGTGACAATGAGCTAACGTATTTGATAAGGCTCTTGAAATAGATCAGTGGCACCATCTCCTTTTTGCCTTGCTTGCTTTTTTTTTTTTCCTATTGACGTTTGTGCTCAGTAAGACAGGTTGCTGCCTCAGCCAGCCCTTGGGGCTCCTCCGGGAGAGAGTTTACAAGGGATGAACTATTCAGTGGGGTGGTTCCAAACATGCCTGTTTTACAAATGCCTCTGTGTAGAAGAGGCTGATTATACACTTTGAGCCCTGCAAAGATTGCCCGTCAGCATGGAAGTGCGGTGCCAGTGTGACATTTCCAATTGGAGTTATGGGTTGCATATCTCTGCATGTTAATTACGAAGGGGGGGGTGTCAGCCTTCAATAATGGTACTGTTCTGCTTCCTAGAAGGTCTACAAAAATGCAGCTGCCAAGGGTCTACTTTGAGGGGACACAGAGATAAAGCAGGGGTGAAGAGAGTTCTTGTTTGTCATTGAGGAAGACGAGACCATCTGGAGTCCTGTTCTTTGGCAGGCCTCAGCAGCCGTCTGTTGGGATAAGCTCTGTTGGCAAACTCCACCATGCAGTGTTCTCTGTTGGTAACGAAAGAACCAAAGAAAATCTGTGCGACAATTGTCCGTTCCTCTGCCTGTGAAGACGAGGAGGCAGAGGCCAGGAACGTTTCACTTAATTTTCTGCTCAGAGGTCCCCAGCAATTCCTGGAGTTGAGAGCATAGATGATCGGGACAGATCCATGTTTAAATGCCAGTCATCACTTATGCATTGTGTGAATCTGTTTCTTCATCTGAAAATGGGAATATTGATGGGTTTTTGTTTTTTTCTGTAGGATTGTTAAAGATTAGAATTAGTGAATGTGTGGGAAGTGACCTGGTAGGTGCACAATAAAGGTAACTTTTTGTTAATGTTGTTCTTTATAAATTTATTTATTTATGGCTGAGTTGGCTTTTTGTTGCTGCGCACAGGCCTTCTCTAGTTGCGGCAAGTGGGGGCTACTCTTCGTTGCGGTGCGCGGGCTTCTCATTGCAGTGGCTTCTCTTGTTGCGGAGCACGGGTTCTAGGCACGCGGGATTCAGTAGTTGCGGCGTGTGGGCTCAGTAGTTGTGGCTCGCGGGCTCTAGAGCACAGGCTCAGTAGTCGTGCCGCACGGGCTTAGTTGCTCTGCAGCATGTGGGATCTTCCCGGACCAGGGCTCAAACCCGTGTCGCCTGCATTGGCAGGCGGATTCTTAACGCTGCACCACCATGCAAGCCCTAATGTTGTTCTTTAAGTACATACTTTGATAGCAATGCCATCTTTTACATAGTAGAGCTGTTATCTGCTCACAGCATCAGGCGCAGTTTGAGACGCTGGGGTTTATTACATGCTACTATTGTGCCAGTACAGTGCTGGGTGCTTTATACACATGGTCTGTTGACATCTGTCTCTGTTGGGTGGATAGTAGTCTTTATACCATGAGAACTGAGGCTGGAAAGAGAGAGGTCCTTTACCTTAGGGTGACAAAGCCATTAACTTATTTTGCCCTTTTTTGGTCTTAAATTCAAAGGTAAATGGCACTGGCAAGAACAAACCTCTAATTATAGGACACGGGCTTACTGTCCTTCTGTGCATGCACATCATAGGTTTGTCGGGTGGAGCGGGTCGGAAAAGGAAGAGTAAAGAGAAAGCGGTGGGAGCCCGGCCACCTCAGGAAGTGTGTGTTGGCTAACATGGGGACTAGCGGATGGTCAGGTTCGTGTCTCTTAGAAATGATGCAGGGAGTCTCTTGTGCATACTCTCTGTAAGGTTTGTGTTTCTCCCATGGCTAGGCTTGGTCTGATGGTGACCAGAGTGGAAATGATTGTTAAGGTGGAGAGTTTCCCTGAAGGGTGGGGTTTTGAATTTAAGTGCCTGGGCGTCCAGGTAGGTGGAGTGAGAGAGTGTATAGGGCGGATAGAGGCAGTGCTGGTTGGAACTGTGTCAAATGGGGGAGTCCATTATGTGTTGAGCAAGCAACTGGCAAAGTGAAGTGATATGGATCTGAGATCATTCAGATAGAATTGATGGACTGGAGAGAAACTGCTCTGAGTCATGCGATTAAAAACCAGTTCCACGTTATAGGTATTGAGGAGCATCCCAAGCTGGGATTTATGTGTACTGTCTCCACTTGTTTGGTTACTCATCCTGCAAAGAGTCACTGAGTGACACTGTGCGCCTGGCACCATGTTTGGTTTGGGAATGCAGCGGTGCACAAAACACATGTGGCTCCTGCCTCCATGGAGCTTACAGTCTAGACGTAAAGACAGATACTGATTCATTAAACAGTGTGACAAATTCAACAGAATTCAGAATTTCAGGCCCCACCTCGACCTGCTGAAAGAGAGTCTCCATTTAATATAACTATTATTTGCACAAAGTTTAAAAAACCGATGTGCATTTGTGAAGAGCATTTGTGAATATTATGTTTTAGTCCCATTTTCACCTTCCCAGCATAGTGGCTGGCATAACAAGAGGTTCTTGGTAAGGAAATGAATGAATGAATACTAAATTTGTACAAAGCGAGAGGCTGTATGGATTTGATTCATTCTGGCCTAAAACTCAGGGTTACGGTCCGCCTTCAATATTTTATCAAGCTCTAAAAATTGATTTGCAGTCCCCATTAATTTTTAAATGTGTGTCAGAAAATATTTTCTTTGGCTTCCTCGTGACCAAAGAGTGTGTGTGTTAATTAAGGCCAGCGATGGCTTTCTCTTGTGTCTTCCCTGCTCTCCCCTCCCTCCCCAGCCACCGTTCCTGCTGAGTTGTATTGTAGAACCAGTTCTGAAAATAGTAGCCAGGACACTCACATTGTTACTTGGGAGGGAGCCCGGCTACCTCAGATGTGTGCTGGCTAACATGGGGACTGTGAGATGGTCAGATCTCTTAGAAACGATGCAGACTGCCAAGTGATAACCCAAATTAATCTTCATTTATAATTCTTCAAATGATTTTTATTTAGTACCATTAAGTGATTCATATATTCTTCACAGGAAGTCTCCTGTGCATACTCTCTGTAAGGTTTGTGTTTCTCCCATGGTTAGGCTTGGTCTGATGGTGACCAGAGTGGACATGATTGATAAAGGTGGAGAGTTTCCCAGAAGGGTAGGTAGGGTTTTGAATTTAAGTGCCTGGGCATCCGGGTAGGTGGAGTGAGAGAGTATATAGGGCTGGTAGAGGCAATGCTGGTGGTAACTGTGGCAGATGGGGGAGTGCATGAGCCATCTTGCCCTTGGTTGCATGGAAAGACAACGTGGGATCGTGGCATGACCCCATCAGCCAGAAGTGCAGGGTCCAAAACCAGATTCACCCAAAATCAATTCACTCCAAGACCAGTCTGTGAATTGTAGAGGATTTTTGAGGTTTTCTTCTATCCCTCCGGTGTGCATGCCCCTTTATCTGCCCAGACCTTTGCATTGCAACAGCCTTAGGGCACTCTTCTAGATTGGGGCCCAGGTGTTTGTCTGGCAAGGGCTGGGCAGACCAAGGGTAGGAGCCAAAACCTTTGTGCAGAAATCCTTAATTCAGTGAGTGTGTTCCTGGTGAATTTGGTCACACACTTGTCGCCAACATTGCCTATAAAAGACAAGTCCAAAGAACCAGACCTTACAGTTTGTCAAGCAGCACCTCCCAGTATATCCAGGTTTTAATCAGAAATATTCAGTTTTTAAATGTTGGTCACTGATTCAGATGATTTTTTAAAAAATATCTGCAAAGGCAAATTGAACCCTCTGCCCTTAGGAAACCACGAGATAGAAGCTTTTCTGTAAAGGTTGTAGGCAATACGGGAAATTAGAAATACTGGAGAAGTTTGAATAATTACATGGTCTCATACTTATAATACCTTATAGTTTACAGGATACCTTCAAGAAAGTTACATCATTTGGGCTTCCCTGGTGGCGCAGTGGTTGAGGGTCCGCCTGCCGATGCAGGGGACATGGGTTTGTGCCCCGGTCTGGGAGGATCCCACATGCCTCGGAGCGGCTGGGCCTGTGAGCCATGGCCGCTGAGCCTGCGCGTCCGGAGCCTGTGCTCCGCGACAGGAGAGGCCGCAGCAGTGGGAGGCCTGCGTACCGCAAAAA
>NW_020173512.1:175120-178336 GCF_003031525.2 Neophocaena asiaeorientalis asiaeorientalis | reverse complement strand
ACCGCAAAAAAAAAAAAAAAAAAAAAAAGTTACATCATTTGATTTTCATGATAATCCTGTGATGTTGTTAAAGCTCATGCTACCATTCCCATTTCACAGAGAAAGTGAGACTGAGAGTAAATAACTTGCCCAAGGTTATTTGGTCATTGGCATTGCTTGTTCCTTTACATCAGTAAAGGAATGGTACTCAGTTACCATGTGGCAAGCACTTCAGACACATTGTCTCATTAATCCTTCCAACAAGGTGTAAGGAACCTCATTTTAAAGATTAGAAGCATACACTATTAACATTAAGTAGCATTTATCAAGCCTCCCTGTAGTGAAGCCTTCTATGTGTGCTAAAGGTATGAAATGGACTGTGTCATTGTATTCTCGTAATAGGCACTCTAGGTGTGGCCATGGCTCGCGGGCCCAGCCGCTCCGCGGCATGTGGGATCTTCCCGGACCGGGGCACGAACCCGTGTCCCCTACATCGGCAGGCGGACTCTCAACCACTGCGCCACCAGGGAAGCCCAAAACTTGGTATTCTTAACATTCCCAATTTTACAGAAGAGGATGAAGATTTTTTAAAAAAATGGTTAAGTGACTTGGCCAGGGTTATATAACCAATTAGCAGTGAAGTTGGCGTTTGAACCCCAGGCTGTCCTCTTCCAAGTTCTTTGTCACTGCCATGTGCCCAGCGCTCCCAATGCCTATACATTCGATTAACCCAAATGAAATTGCTGATACTCAACAGTTTGTCTTTTACAACAGCAATTATGTACGGTTCAACCTAATAATATGTGCTTTTATCTGTCTCCAATTGATCTTAAAACTAATTTCCAGAAAGAGGAAACAATGATGAATAAGTGGGTTTTTGGGAGGAGTTTGTAATTGCATTGAGAAATCTGCTAATCACTTATTAACTTCAGAAAGCCCTGAACTTGACAACTGAGGAAAATCCACACATATTTGGCAAATTTAACTAGAACTTTTCTTTTTCAAACATTTATTTCTGTCCTAAACTGAGGATGCCTAAGTTTTAATTGATTTTTTTTTTTTTTTTTGCGGTACACGGGTCTCTCATTGTTGTGGCCTCTCCCGTTGCGGAGCATAGGCCCCGGACGCGCAGGCTCAGCGGCCGTGGCATGTGGGATATTCCTGGACTGGGGCACGAACCCGTCTCCCCTGCATTGGCAGGCGGACTCTCAACCACTGCACCACCAGGGAAGCCCTTAATTGATTTTTAAATGATGGTAGTTTCATGAACATTGCTTTGGCTTAATGGCACTGAAAATGACTGATAATGATTGCAAAATTATAATTATAAAATCATGAATAAAGGGTCCTATCTTTTAGTCACATCTTTCAGTGTAAGATTCTTATTTGCAGACATTGGTCTTACTTTAACCTCTAAGTCAAAAACGTACATGATGTTTTTGTATAATAGTGATCATAAGGAATTAGAATTAGATTCGTTAGAGGTTTGTCTCATCTTTTGTCCACGGTGAAGATTACTGTGTAAATAGTTAGCTGTTTTACTTACCTAAACCTCACTAACAGTCTTCAGTTCATGAAAATAGTCAATGCTGCGGCTGTGTTCCAACTTCATCAAAGGCACGATTCATCCTTTGGTTGTAACCTCTTTAGAAATGCGGGTTGAGTCTTGGTTCATACATTTGTTCATTCTTCCCTATGCTTTTGTTAGTCCCTGAAAACACACATGGGTGCCTTTTCTTCAAGCTAGTTTTGTTCAATCCCTATACCTTTACGTTGGAAACCTGAAAGAAGTTTTTTGAAGAGGTTGAAATATTACTTTCTGTGAAAGAACTGTAATGATTGAATTGAATACAAGCCCCCACAATGCACTTACCACGTTTCTATTTGGTTTCCTATAAATTCAAACATGGTGCCTGGTCATCTGCCGCTCTTTTTAATTTGCATTTTCAGGGTTCCCCTGCTGAAACATGCTGTTTACACCACTCTCAAAGAAAGTGGGTGCATATACTTATAAATTTGATGATTCAAAAAATATTTTAGAGAAATAGTGTTAAGAAAGAAATTTTAATTATAAACATAAATTTAATGGATATAAATTCTTTATCACCTATGTGTCTCATGCTGAGCAACATATTACTGTCTCCTTTTCTTCTTGTGCTTGTATAATAAAATGTGTATTTTATACAATTATGTGCTGAGGTTAGACAATGCGGTAAGATTCTTGGGAAGAAACTGTGTACAGGATTTGTTATTATTTACAAATTATACCTTACTAAGCATAGAATTACAAACGTTACTTAGGCTTTTTTTTGTTTTTTGGCTGCGGTGGGTCTTTGTTGCGGCGTGTGGGCTCTTCATTGGTGGTGCACAGGCTTCTCTCTAGTTGCGGCACGCAGGCTTAGTTGCACTGAGTCATGTGGGATCTTAGTTCCCTGACCAGGGATAGAACCCACATCCTCTTCGCTCCGTGGCATGCAGGATCCTCCCGGACCGGGGCATGAACCCGTGTCCCCTGCTTCAGGGGCCACCAGAGAAGCCCCCTACTTACGATTTTTTGAAGGACTCAATATGATCTGTTTTCCTGGCCTAACTCCTTTGATGTGAGAGGGTGAATGGATCAATGGCATTCTGATGTTGATTTTTTTTTATCATGTAGTCACTGAATATTATTGATTATAAGCTGTATTTTTCAAACTTTGGCCATTCATGACTCACCTTCATGATTTTGTCTATATCTTAACATAGTATCTTGTATTTACTTCAGGTTTTCTTTAAAAGAACTCAATTTTTACCTTAGGTGTTCAAAAGGAAACTCATCGTTACCATTGCTATTATTTACTCAATTAATTTCTTATTAAATATAGCTGCTTTTTTAAACTTCAGGTTTAACTGCAAGTTTAAAAAAGTCAGTTTTATAAAGTATTGCTTTATCACTTAAGTTTTAGAAGTAAATGTTATATTTTACTACCATCACTTACTAGTTAGATTTTTCTACTACACATTAAATATATACACACATTAGGGCTTCCCTGGTGGCGCAGTGGTTGAGAGTCCGCCTGCCGATGCAGGGGACACGGGTTTGTGCCCTGGTCCGGGAGGATCCCGCGTGCCGCCGAGCGGCTGGGCCTGTGAGCCATGGCCACTGAGCCTGCGCGTCCGGAGCCTGTGCTGTGCAATGGGAGAGGCCACAACAGTGAGAGGCCCGCGTACTGCAAAAAAAAAAAAAAAAAAAAGAAG
>NW_020173512.1:151892-175052 GCF_003031525.2 Neophocaena asiaeorientalis asiaeorientalis | reverse complement strand
GAAAAAAAAAAAAAAAAAAAAAAATACACATATTAAAATAAAAATTAAAATGTAAAAACCCATCCAGGCATCACTCAAAGTCACTTAGCACACACGACAGTCAGACCTGAGGCAAACTCTGGGGGAAGTGGCTAAAAGTGAAAATGGGCACTTACTAAACGAGTGACCCATGAGGGGTGCCACTGTCGACACAAGAGTTTCCTCTTAAAACTGGGTGAGGATTTGTTCCAACCACACATGACCTTGAGAGTCAGGCCTGCCATTCAGTTAGAGAGACGCCACGTGGTGTTCACTTTACTTTTTACAAAAATATTGCCCTGGTTCCCTCTTGAGGAGTCCCCTTATTAATGGAGGGTGACCTCAACTTTGTTGGCCTGTAAGGGTGCCGGCAGTAATGAATTTGTTATTTTGTGTGCCACTCTCTCTAAATTGGATTCTGCATTATGCTGGTGCGTATATGTAAGAAGGTGACCGATTGAAATTCAAATGTAATGAGGATGAAGCTCTGCCATTCAGCACAGACGCCTTTGTTTTTAGCCCTAGTAGGTTCTTTGCCCCATCACAATGCAGCTTTCCTCCTGGCTTCCGAAATCACCATGTCTAACTGGATAGGACTGACATGTTTTCTAACCCATTCTAGAAATGAAATACAGTTTGTTCTGGTTTTCTAGTTTAAAAAAAAATTTTTTTTAATGGGCTAAGAGATTTGGATTTGCAGTCTTGAGAGAAACAAAGTATTCTTTCTGAAACATGCAAATGTGTCTCTCCATCACCTAGGAAACTATTATGGGACACCCAAACCTCCTAGCCAGCCACTCAGTGGGAAAGTGATCACGACGGATGCCTTGCAAAGCCTTCATTCTGGCTCCAAGCAGTCAACCCCAAAGCGAACCAAGTCCTACAATGATATGCAAAATGCTGGCATAGTCCTCGCGGAGAATGAGGAAGAGGATGATGTTCCTGAAATGAACAGTAGCTTTACAGGTAAAGACGTGATGATGTTCTCACTCGGTGGACTTAGGGAAGGAGGGCTGAGGGAGGCTTTTGTGAAGAGTTACAAGAAGGTTTCTATTCTTAGGAGGAATTTGGAAGGATTGCCAGAATTCAAACTCTGACCACATGGAGCTTGGGGAAGAGATGGTCTTTTCCCTGGTCTGTTTTTCATGCTTCTTGGCAGGAGTATTTTAACTTCACCCAGCTATCTTAAAGGGGCAGGAGGGCAGTCTTTGTGGAAGGAAATCAAGAATAATCAGCATCCTTTCTGTTCAAAATGATATCCATGAGAATCTCTTTTGTTCATTCATTACTTAGTCTTGACACTGCTCCATCATAATTATGTCTGATTGCTTGTAAAGACAAATAGGAGAATTTGTTTAATAGTTTAATATCACTTGATGCTGTGTGGAAGGCTAGCAGCATCCTTTTTTCTCATACCTTTGCAAGTAGAGATACAGTGGAAATAAATCATGTGTTAACTTATGCAAATTGTACTATATTCCCTAAGAGGGAAAAGATGAAAAAGTAATAAATACTATAAGATTCTATACTGCATATGTATTTTATATTATATAGCATATATTACTCATTGCATTATATTTTTATATATACATTCAGGGCTCTCTACGCCCAAGCTTAGGTAGGCTGTATTTTATGAGGGGATCTTCAAGGACAAGTCCTCTGAATAGGGATGTACAGGTTAGGAATTGCACGTTCCCTGGAGGCACCATTCACAGAGGCTGTGATATACGTTCCTCGGGTTAGTGCAGTGACCCAGAGCTGTTCAGTAATATTTTTGACTCTTTGGGGGTTTGACCTTATATAGTAACTCACAATGTCGCAGCTGAATAAGACATGAGCTACTCGTCGATAATGTTGTGACTTTGAAGACCGCTTGTTTTTTCTGTTTTTCCTATACTTATTTTCTTTGATATTTTAGAGTTACAGTTCTGTATTTTCCTCCTTGTGCTACCAAGTCTACTAGGATATTTAGAAAAAAGTTTGTGTTTGTTGAATGCTTTCTCCTGCCTGTATGGGCCTTTCTGAAGCCTAAAATTTTTCAAGGCAACAATTTGAAAAAAATTTTGATGACTTATCATCGAAACAGTAACCCACCCCTTCCATAAGAAGCACTAGGGAAAGGAAGAGTCCTGGCTTGCTGTCTTAGCTTTGTTCATGGTAGCTGTCTTATTATGAACATAGTCTCTAACTGCTCTCATCTGTAAAATGACTGGTTAGGATCAGATCACATCTAGGTTCCCCCTTCCAGCTCTAAGAATTTGAGTCCAGGAAAATTTCCATTTTCTCAATTAGAATGGATTAGGCCAGTGGCTGACCTACAGTTGCAATATCTGGAATAAATTTACCCATTGCTACATATTTGTTTATTGAAATCAGTTAATTTCATCCACTTCAAAATATTTTATCCGTTTATAGTAGTCCTCACCGAATTAAAAGCAGATTATGAAAAAAAAAGTCAATACTTCCTTGAAAAAAAAATAGCCACTATTTTAATGTCTTGATCTTCCAACAAATAAGAATAGCAAATTATGATATAACCCAAAAATGTAGATCTGGTCACAGAAATAGAAAGACCTTGGGGGTAACATGCATTGAAACAGTTCTGCCAAGCTGACTGGATGGTCCCCAAGAAGCTTGGGTGCCTTTATTTGTCCTCCATTAACTAAGTAGATTTCTCGGTACAAAGCAAGAACAGAGTAGGGATAGTTGAGTGTAGGTCTTGATGCTTTTCCAATTTCTAACCACTGTAAATCTCTGTCTCTAGAAGCCAGGCCTCAGAAAATCTGACCTCATAACATCCCTACTTGAACTCCTGGTGTCGGGGGAAAAAAAAAAAAAAACCACCTGGGCCTGGGTCATCATTGCTAAAGGCAGTCTGATCATTAGTTTCTGCACAAAAAAAGAAAGCCAAGTGGCGCCTGATGGGATGCATGGAGAGAGACTTGATTCTGAGATATACAAGTGATAGGGCATCTTCAATACGGAAGGGATATTTTGAATAAATGCCTCCTGACTTACCAAACTACAAGTATGACAGCTGACAACATGTCATACCCTGACTCATATGAATTCTTTCAAATAATTGAGACTACCCAGTCTGTGTTATGTGTATCAAGCTAGCTGTGTCAAAGCATCTTGCGCTCCGAACCTCTTTAAGTAGCAATCCACCAGCTGCTTCGAGCACAGAGTGGCAGTACCATAATGAAGTCTTGACTCCTGGTTGAGCCATTTGTGATAGAGGCATGAGTGTCAGATTCAAATGTACAAACACTATGGAGCTATTTAAAATGATATTTACCAGGATATTTTTAATAATAGGCTCTTGGTACGATCTCAGCTGACTTCTGCTTGGTTCTTTTGAAGGGGGCACAAAATGTCTAAATAACATGCCTAAATAACATTAGCACTATCTGCTGATAAAAGAGCAGGGAGTTTAAGGCCAGGAGCATCCTGGGGAGGTCGCTTCTTCCTTCCTTCCTTCCTTTCTGCAACCAAAGGTGGAGGCAGGAGCCGAGTAATGAGAAGTCATCCCAGATTCTCACCGTAGAACTTGACTATTGAACACAAGGCAGTAGGACAGTCTCCTACAAGTTATGCCCAAATTACAGACCTAAAGGAGGCCCTGGAGAGAGAACACTGTTAATTTGTGCTTCGTGAAGGTAGACTTACACTGTTCGGCAAAGCACACAGTTATTTATACAAATAAATTAAAACATTTGTGAAAGTATTTTATTCATTATAGACAACTTGAAAAATATATAACAAACCACCGCAACTAAAAAGTTGCTGATCCATCCATTAACCACCTCTAAGAGACACCCAAAATGTTATTTAATTGTGTTCCTAAGCTTGATTTCCCAACAGCCTCCCTATTGTTGAACATTAGACTGCCGATGCTTCTTTTTCATTAGCAGTTAATGGTAAGATATTGCTTTGGAATGTCAAGAGATAATGATATTACCAAAAGAGCTAATGGTTCCCCAGTGCTCTGTGGCAGGCACTTTGCTAAGCTCTCATGCATATACTAGGGAGGTCTAATTGCTTGTCCAGTGTCGCAAAGCCAGTGAGGATGAAAGCTGTCATTTCAGCCCAAAAAGTCTGACTCCAGAATCTGCGTGGCTCATCCACTGTGTCATTTGTGTTTTAAGTCAAGTTTATTAGCTCTTTGTAGCCTCAAAGGTTTTGACTGGTTATGTACACAGTGAGGGAGGCACATAAATCTGAATGCATGTGTAATTTAAAATAAGCTCCAGAATGTATATTTGACATGAGCTTATGTTGTCAGAGTCACCTTCAAATGCTCCCAAGTGTGTCAGTGTATGTAAATGCTGGGAAGCTTCTGATTTACCATGAATGAACATGTTTTACATGTTTATTTACGGTTATGAATCATTTTCACAGGTATCCTATAAACCTCCTGGAGATCTTGATAGGCAGCCTAAGTATTACCTTCCCCATTTTGCAGATGAGAACACTGAGGAATAGTGTGTGTTAAGAAGCTCACTAGACAATGCAAGAATCCAGCCTCCTGTTTGCTTACCCAGTCTGTGTTCCAGTAATTCATTCTACCTGTCCTCTTTGGATGCATTGGCAATCTTTAGTAAGAGAGTGATAGCAGTGCTCTTAAATGTTTGGTAAATTAAATGAAAGAGTTTTTGAAGTCAGAGCATATGTAAAGTCAAAGCCATGATTAGAACTATGAAATTTTGGAATCTGCCCTATGTGTGCCCCAATCTCTTATTTTTGGACTTCTGATTTTCTTTCAGAGAATGAGATTGTTTTAAGGTTCTCCCGAACTAGAAGGAAGAAACAGAAAACCAAACATATCAAGTTGTATACATTAAATATCTATCACCTTTTTTTAACAATTAACCAGATGGGAGGAATTCTTTGACAATGTACATGTGTATCAAATCATCACAACGTGAATTTTAAATATCTTACAGCTTTGTCAATTATACCTCAGTAAAGCTGAAAAATTAATATCTATAGCTTTTTGTATGTCAATCATATGTAAATAAAGCTTTTTTTTTAAGAAGACACTGAAAACATATAAAATAAAATATATTTGGATAATTTAAAATAAGGTCTAGTTGCTGGAGGGATTTCTTATTTCTCTAGTAAATTAAAATTACATATATATTTTTTCAGTGAGCTAATATTCCCTTCATGTAGTCGAGGTTTTGAAGTACCGGCAGGACTTTTTCCTCCCCCCTTCTTCCCCTCCCATTTCCATGAATCGTGTACCTTCAGGATTAAACCAAGTTGTTTCTCTTTTCATATTTAGTGGCCCACCTGTGGCCACCACTGTTTTGCTGTTACATCCAGTTTCTATTAAAATAGGTTAATTAAAATGTTTCAGTAAAATTATTGGAATGTCTACTATTGTCCCAGCACTTCTCTGACTCTTAAGTATCATATTAATAGATGATCACTGACCTCGACCCTTGGTGTTTCCAGTAGCACATCCAAGTCCTGAGCTCTGTTGAGCACTCACTGAGCTCCAGGCACTTTTGCAGGCGTTTTTCATGTAGTTCCCTTTTTGTGGTGTGTGTGTTATGCCCATTTTACAGATGAGGAAACAAATGCTCAGAAAGGTAAAGTCTCTTCTAAAGTCACACAGTTAGAAATAGGCACACTATGATTTGTTCTGTGGTTTGCTGTCAAATCCATCCTTTTTCTGCCTATTTGTAATGAATTGGCAGCCTGAGGGCCAGCTCTGACCTGCAAACAAAAATTAATAATAACAGCTTTAATGAATAAGATGATGTTTACTGTACTGAGTGCTTTACATAAACTAGTCCTCCCCACAACCTTATGAGGTAAGTACTGTTATTATCCCCACTTTACAGATAAGGAAACTAAGGCACGTAGAGGTTGAGTGTGTTTCCCAAGTTAGTCAAGAGTAAAGCCAGGATTCAAACTCAAGCATTCTGGCTTCAGAGTCAGTGCTTATAATCACTATCTTTCATTTTCTTGCTTGTGCTACACCACTTTATTTTTAAAAGGAATTAGGATTGGAAAATTAGAAGGTTTTGCATAAAAATATAGATTTCCACCTTCTCGAAAAAATCAGAAATCCGGAAACCCTGAGTACAGTTTTCCCCAGGATGCTAATTGTCTGGCGCTGAGTTCTCTGCTCCTTTCAGAAAGGATACACCCTCTCCAGTGTTCTAGACATACATCATTTGTGTCTCCGACCTGGCATCAGTGGTCATAGGAATTTGTACCCCGAGGCTGCACCGTACCCTGTCACATTGCCAGCTGAGCAAAACCCCTCCTAGAAGCTCAAGGTTCTAGTGATTTTTTGTTGTTGAGCAATTTTTGTATCTCTGTCTTCAAAGTATAATGCTTGTACTTGAATCTCCATCGCCTGGGTGCTCTCAAAATACACGTTTTTGAACCTAATTCCAAATCTGTTGTCTGAAGTAGGGAGCCATGTCTGCATTTTAGCAATCTCTGCATGGACTTCACTGGTAGCACAGTGGTTGACTCCACACGCCCAATGCAGGGGGCCTGGGTTCGTCCCTGGTCAGGGAATTAGATCCCACACGCATGCTGCAACTAGGAGTTCACATGCCACAACTAAGGAGCCCACATGCTGCAGCTAAGGAGCCGGCGAGCAGCAACTAAGGAGCCCCCATGCCACATCTAAGACCTGGTGCAACCAAATAAATAAATAAATATTAAACAAAACAAAACAAACAAAAATCTCTCCAGGTGATTCTTACATACACTTAAGCTTAAGAAGGGTACCTTCCAATGATGTACCAGAAATGAATACATTTTGGCTCCTAGAGAATTAAGGGTGAATCTCAATTCTTGCCATGTTTTGAATTTTTGCTACTGATCAGTAATTTCAAAATTTTTCTTCCATAGTGGCCTAATTTCCTCTTTTTCCTTCAAACTTATAGTTGTTGTATTAACCTGCACTCATTGGTGCAAATTGCAAAATCAACTCAGATCGGTTTCAGCAGGAAAGGGAATTTAGGAGATCAAGCAATTGAAGAGGCCAGGAGTACATGAAATCAGAGAGGCTTCATCAGGGGTATTAGGTGACTTTCTCTGTATTTCATCTCTGCTTTCCTCTACATGAGTTGAATTTTCAGACAAGTCTTGCCAAGCTTTACAACATGGGAATCTATCAGCTTAATAACTTCAGCATCAAGAGGCTACCTCTTGCTTGATAGTTCCAGCAAGCACTTCCATGCCTACATTAGTTTGCCTTGGACCATGTGCTTGATCCAGTCATAAAGGCAAGAGTGATATGGGTGTGACTTGGGCCCACTGCATGAACTTGGAGTGGGTATAAGTCAGTCCCCACCTGGACCACATGGACCTTGAATGGAGGAGATGATTTCCAAATGGAGATCTGAGCGGTTGTACCAGAAGACGAGGGGGTAGATGCAAGGCAGGGAAAAGCCACTTGGCCTCATCAACGGCGGTGGATTTTTGGTGGAGGTGGTTATTTAATAGGCTTGACATGTCCTCCATCCAACTTTTGGATTACCTTTATTCTCATGTGTGTTGTTGGGAGCTATTGATCGGGGGAAGATTTGAAAACAGCCTTTTATTATTCCTCAGTCTGCTTTGAGTAAATCAGAAATGTCTGCAGGAGAATTACTGTGGGAGATAGAAAATGACTACATCCCCAGATTAATATGTTTTAAAGCCCCATGGAGATTGAGAATGTCAACAATGCCGTTTGTGGAGACTTCGATGACATCACCTCTTGATGTTTCTAGTTAATAAGAAGGCAAGGAGACTCAGGTACTTAGAGCCGTCAGGACTCAAGTCAAAGCAGTCCACCAACACAATACTGTTCTGGAGGTCACTGTCCTGGTTTTCACAGTAACATTCTCCTCACTTTTCCCAAGGAGGCTAGAATCTGACTGAGTAGTAGAGCTGTCTTTATATTCTAAACTTTTTGGAATTGATTTTTTTCTTGCCTCCAAAAGTCCTCTTCAGTCATGAAACCAAATGATACCTACGGGATGAGAGTGCAGCTCAGTCTGTGACCTGATGGCCTTCTTAGTTTAAGGCACTTAAGGGTTTGAGTCATGAATGTGTTTCTTCTTTGATATTTCCAAGATTGTGAGCAATTCATTATTTGAGCATGTTTTCCCCTTCTTTCTTTTTCAGTAAAATAAAGTTGATTCATCATTTTGATGGTTTCAATTAAAAGAACTTTCATCTAAATAAAACAGTATGGTCGATGTCCAGCAATTAGGAGAGGATGAAGGCTTTTAAGAATATAGATGCCCACAGTAGTGAGCACCTCAGTTTGGGGTATGATTTTTTTTTTTTTTGGGGGGGTATGATTGACGATGTTTTTTTTTTCTCTCCCCATGATTAAACAGCCGATTCTGGTGACCAAGAAGAGCACAGTCTTCAAGAAGCAACGCTCCCGCCTGTCAATAGTAGCATCATCGCCGCTCCCATCACGGACCCTTCTCAGAAGTTCCCTCAATACCTACCTCTTTCTGCAGAGGATAATTTAGGTCCTCTACCTGAAAACTGGGAGATGGCCTATACCGAAAACGGAGAAGTCTATTTTATAGAGTAAAGTACCATTATTTCTACCTGAATCTCTCTCTCTCTCCATTTCCCTTCTTTCTCTTTTTCTAGCAGCTACTGATGTAAATTTATTGTAAAAGGACTGATCGTGTGCTGATGGTCTTCTCTCCTACGATTTAACAAGCCTTGTACAAAAAAGCAATTAGCATAACATCCTAATCATTGAAACTGAAGAGCTGGAGGAAGCATAAGATTAATAATTTCCCTAAAGAGTTAGACAACTAAACTGTGGTGTATATATAAATTATGGTATTATATATGAAGAATATATCTAGCTGCTTAGAATATATAAATCCTTTGCTTATTTTTTCTTAATTGGGTTGTAGTTTCCTTTTTTTTTTTTTTGAGTTCTTCATATATTCTGGATACAATTCCTTTTTTTTTTGCGGTACGCGGGCCTCCCGCTGTTGTGGCCTCTCCCGTTGCGGAGCAACAGGCTCCGGACGCGCAGGCTCAGCGGCCATGGCTCACGGGCCCAGCCGCTCCGCGGCATGTGGGATCTTCCCGGACCGGGTCACGAACCCGTGTCCCCTGCATCGGCAGGCGGACTCCCAACCACTGCGCCACCAGGGAAGCCCCAATTCCTTTATTATATGCGTGATTTGCAAACATTTTGTCCAAGTCTGGCTTTTCTTTCCATTGTCTTAACTGTGTCTTTTGAAGAGCCAGAAGTTCTTAATTTTTATGAAGTCTAGTTTATCCCTTTTTTTTTTCCCCTTGTGGATTGTGTTTTTAGTGTAGAAGCTAAGAAATCTTGGCCTAACTCAAAGTCAAAATGCAGTCTTTTTCTGCTATATTTCTTTTAGAAGTTGTATAGTTTACATTTAGGTCTGTGATCCATTTTAAGTTAATTTTTTTGCATGGTGCAAGGTATAAGGATTGAAGTTTGAGAATATAGAGATGTGAAAAGTCTTTCAAAATTAAAAACTTAATATTATATAGTTAAATATTGAACAAATAGCCTGTACTGGAAAGGAAAAAATTACATAAAACTGAAACCATTCTAGAAAATCTAAGATAATGTAATTTCTTAACCAACACTCAATTTCTTAAATGTTGTACTTTGGCTCTATTGTTGAGATTCCCTATTAATATTCACCATAGTTTTATGTACCATAAAAAAGAAAAACAAAATGATCAATTAATGTATAAAATAATTAAAAACATAGGTAAGTCTGTTCTTCTCAAATACTGCGTGTTGACCAAAAAGTTCATTTGGGTTTTTCCATAAGATGTTATAGAAAAACCCGAAAGAACTTTTTTGGCCAACCCAATAGATTAGTGTTGAAGATCTGCTGTTCAGGGAACAATAACAAAGGACATTTTTGAATAACATATGAAGTGTCTCACCTTTGTAAAATATATGGGCATATACACATATCTGCTGTGTTATTATATGTGTATATTTGTTTTCCGTGAATATGTAGATAGAGTTCTATGTCTAGAAAAATTCTGGAAGTATCTATTAACACTTGAGTTTGAGTTAAGTAAGGAATTTAAAGAATTTATTTTCTTAACTACATTATACATGTCTGTGGGGTTTGAATATATATTTCCACTCAAATAATATTCTAGCATATATTTTGTAATTAGAAAAATCAGCAAGGGTAAGAAAGTATAATTTTCCTAAGGACATGGGAGTGAGGGAAAAGGCTTAGGTCTCGTAACACCCTCTTTCAGAACTAACCTAGGAAATCGGAGATGAGTGAACTATACCTCCTGGGTTATTTTCCAACCAGAAGGAGGGGACAGTCCATATTTCTGTCTTCATGTTCATGACGAATGCTTATTGCAGACAGGGGTGGATGATGAAGTCTTTTCCTGGGAGTTAGGGAAATACAGTGGTTAAGAGCTCCCCTAAAAAACTCATGTTGTTTCTACCCCTTACTATTTGTATGATCTTGGGAACTTGAGTTTGCCTCTCTGCATCTCAGTTTTCCCTGTGTGTAGAAGGACATGAATGTTGTGGATCATGCCTACCCTGTCAGATTTTCGTGAGAGTTAGATGAGGTAATGGATGTAAAGCGTGGGCTAGTATTAATTACTGAGCATTATTGTTATTGTTACCATTTTTATCATCATTTGGTTACCACAGAGGAGTTTAAATGTTATAAAAATGGATGTTACCTATAAGCTTAGAATTTTGTACTTAGCTTTTGCAATAAATTGCCTTTAAAGTTATGTCCATTAGTAAGGAAAAATTATGTTGAGCAAAGGGAAATATAACAGAGGAATTCCTAATACAGAGTAATATGTGAAACTCAAATTTTTAGAAAAGAATGTATCAATAGGGTCTTCCCTGGTGGCCCAGTGGTTAAGAATCTGCTTGCCAATGCAGGGGACACAGGTTCGGGCCCTGGTCCGGGAAGATC
Organism: Neophocaena asiaeorientalis asiaeorientalis; assembly: GCF_003031525.2. Taxonomy (NCBI): domain Eukaryota; kingdom Metazoa; phylum Chordata; class Mammalia; order Artiodactyla; family Phocoenidae; genus Neophocaena; species Neophocaena asiaeorientalis. The sequence goes on along the minus strand of NW_020173512.1, from coordinate 164,085 downwards.
CCACATGCTGCGGAGCAGCTAAGCCCGTGTGCCACGACTACTGAGCCTGCGCTCTAGAGCGTATGAGCCACAATTACCGAGCCCTCATGCCACAACTACTGAAGCCCACACACTGCAACTACTGAAGCCTGTGCACATAGAGCCCATGCTCTGCAACAGGAGAAGCCACCGCAGTGAGAAGCCCACGCACCGCACACTGCAACGAAGGGTAGCCCCTGCTCACCACAACTAGAGAAAGCCTGCGCGCAGCAACGAAGATCCAACGCAGCCAAAAATTAAAAATAAATAAAATAAACTTATAAAAAAAAGAATGTATCGATAATTTTGCTCAAGACTGACTTGATGAATTTGAAAAAAGAAAGTTGGTTATTTTGATGGTTAGTGAGGACTGTGCTTAGTAAAAATGGTTAGTAAAGACCTAAGACTGGCTGATTTATAGGAGAGTACAGTGATTTGCTCACTTTTCATAACCTAATTTAGCTTTTAACCAATGCCAGGCCAATCTTCATTGGTCTAATGTTTAATAGAAAATTTATGCAAAAGTATGGCTTATTATGACAACTCTGTGATTTGGTCTGCAGCTATCAAATTCTGTAGGTATTAAATTATTAGATAATACCATTTTTATTTTAGCCTAATTATATATCCTGGTTAATGGGTTTTCGAGTGTCCTTCATTCTGAAGAACTTCATCTTAGAGTATCTTACATTGAATAGCAAGTTAAATTTCTATAGAATCAGACCTACCTTGTTTTACATATATGTGTCTATGTTAGCTTTACAGTTTATGGGAAATCTAAGAAATACCGGAATTTAAGAACATTAAAAAAGTAAGCATGGACTTACAAACTCTGGATATTATAAAGAAAACGGACATAAGAAGACTTCGAAAGGAGATAAAAATAAGGCAGACTGGCTGGGGAACTTGGGATCACAGAAATGACAGGTGGTGAGTTCCCTGAGTTTTCATTTTACCTCATATAACCCAGACTTGGAGCTGAAGAAGCTAGTAATTCAGAAGCACCAACAAGTGGAGACCAAAAAGCAAAGCCCTCATAAAAGCCTACTCTCTCTAGCCAGAGGACCAGGAAGGGTATCCTGCAAGGCAGGAAGCTTTTATTGAATAACTGCTGGGCTTCAGCCAACAAGACACAAAAGCCTGTGCTCCCACCTCTACCAGCAAAGATCAGTGAGAAGCCTAGTCCTCTACCCTTCACAGGATGTAACTAGGATCTCAAACCTCCCTGCAAGTGTGGTGTCCAAAAAGGCTCAGAAGATAACTGGGACTTTGTAGCCCGGCAGTAATGAGCACTCCCCCTTTCTTCATCTAAGTTTAATGGAGACCACGTTGGGGGAGCCTGGATGCCCATCCTGACATGGCAGTAACAAGGCAGCCTCTCTCCCCACTGGGGTAGTGGCAGAGGAGGTTTGGTGAAGAGTCAGCATTTTTACCACCAGTGGTATAGTGGCCCCCAGCCTCCTCAGAGAGTTAGTGGGAACAGGAATAAGGCACTCCTACCCCTCCCAGCCAAGCTGGTGTCAGAAGAGCCCTAGTGTGGAGCTGGAACTCCCATCTGTACCCAGTAGTAACAAGGAACTCCTCACCCTCTTGGGTGGGATACAGCCAAAGGAGTGATGAGAGGTAAATTTATAGCACTACACATATATATTAGAAAAGAGGAGAAGTCTCTAATCAATAATCTGAGCCCCCAATTTAAGAGCTTAGAAAAGAAAAGCAAATTAAATGTGAAATAAGTGGAAGGAAACAATAAAGGGCAGAAATTAATGAAATCAAAAACAGCAGAGATAATCAATGAAACAACCAGCTGATTCTTCAAAAAGATTAATAAAATTGAAGAACCTCTAGCAAGATTGACAAAGAAAAAATTAGAGAAGGTGTGAATTACCAATATTAAAATTTAAACAAAGAATTACTGCAGACCCTGAAGACATCAGAAAGATGCGAAAATGCTGTCAGAAAGTTTTGACATATAAACTTGACAACTTAGATGAAATAGACCAAATTCTTTGAGAAGCATGATCTATCACAACTCATCCAATATGGAATAGGTAATTTAAATAGCCCTAATGAATTTATAATTTAAAAACTCTTGAAAAAGAAAATTCTAGAAACCAGATGATTTCACTGGAGAACCATTCAAAGAAGAATTAAATTTCTACACAATTTCTTCCTGAAAATAGAAGAGGAGGAGCACTTCCCAATTATGTTTAAGAAGCTAGTATTACGTTGTTACCAAAATCAAACAAGGATAGTCCACGAAAAAAAGAAAAGAAAACTGCAGAGCAAGATCCTCTTGGATATAGATGCAAAAACCTATAACAAAATATTAGCAAACAGTAATCAATAATACAGAAAAAAAATTATACACCATGCCCAAGTGGGAATTATTCCAGGGATACAAGACTGGTTCAGTATTTGAAAAATTAATCAATGTAATCCACCATATTAAGACCCAAGTAAAGGGAAAAAAAAAAATCACATGATCTTTATCATTGACGCAAAGTATTTGACAGAACTCACTCATTCATGATGAAAATTTCTCAGGAAAATAAGAACATAGGGGAATTTCTTGACTTCATAAAGAACATCTATAAAAAACCTACAGCTAACATTATACTTACTGGTGAAATACAAAAAACTTTCCCTGCAAGATGGTGAATAAGCTGAGGATATTATCTCTTACCACTCTTATTCAACATTTTACTGTAATTCTAGCCCTAAATAAAAGGAAAGAAAAGACACACAGATTGATTATCTATCTAGAAAATCACCAGAAATGTACAAGACAGTTCTAGAATTAATGAGTTCAGCAAGATAAAAGATAAGCATACAAGCATCAGTTGTATATCTATATACTAACCATGAACAAGCAGACAACACAATTCAAAAGAAAATGTAATTCACATTTACTTTAAAAAAATGCCACTTAGGTATAAATCTAATGAAACATGTATAGGATTTTGTATGCCGTAAACTACAAGATACTGATGAAAGAAATCAAAGAAAGTCTAAATAAATGGAGAGACCTACTCTATTCATGGATTGAAAGGCTCAGAATTGGTATAGTGAAGATGTCAGTTCTCCCCAAATATGTGTACAGGTTTAATATAAATCCTGTGGAAATCTCAGTGAGGCTTTTTGTTAGTATAGACAAGTTTATTCTAAAATTTATATAGAAAGGCAAAGGAACTAGAATAGGTTAAACAGTTTTGGAAAAGAAGAATGAAGTCACAGTAATCAGTCTGGCCTATATCAAGGCTTATTAACTAGCCACAGTAATAAAGGCTGTGTGGTATTGATGAAGAAATAGACACATAGATCAATGGAACCCAGAAACAGGCCCAGAAATGTGTCCAACCGATTTTCAACAAAGAATGCAAAAGCAATTCAATGTAAGGAACATCGCCTTTTCAATAAAATGGTGCTGGAGCAAGTGTATAGCCAGAAGCAAATAAATTAACCTCAACCTAAACCTCATGCCTTAGAAAAAAATTAACTCAGAATAGATCATCATACAGTACAAAATGTAAAGTAATAGAACTTTTAGGGGGGAAATAAAACATAGAAAATCTTTGAGACCTAGTAATAGGCAAGGGGTTCTTTGACTTGACATCAAAAACATGATCCTAAAAGGAATAATTGATCAATTCAGCTTCATAAAAATGAAAACTTTTTTTTTTTTTTTTTTTTTTTTGCTGTACGCGGGCCTCTCACTGCTGTGGCCTCTCCCATTGCGGGGCACAGGCTCCAGATGCGAAGGCTCAGCGGCCATGGCTCACGGGCCAGCCGCTCTGCGGCATGTGGGACCCTCCCAGACCGGGGCACGAACCCGTGCCCCCTGCATCGGCCGGCGGACTCTCAACCACTGTGCCACCAAGGAAGCCCCCAAAATGAAAACTTTTGCTTTGCAGAAGACTGTTAAGAAAATGAAACGACAAACTACAGACAGGGAGAAAATATTTATAAACCCCACATCTCAAAATGGACTGGTATCTAGAATATATAAAGAACTCTCAAAACTCAACAGTTAAAAAAAAAAAATCCAGTTAGGAAATGAACTAAAGACATGAACAGACATTTTACTGAAGAAGATATATGGGTGGCAAATAAGCACATGAAAAGATGTTCAACATCATTAGCCATTAGAGAAATGCAAATTAAAACCACAAAGATATTATAGGTATATATATAGCTATTAGGATGGCTAAAATAAAAAATAGTAACAACACTAAATGATGGTGAAGCTTCAGAGAAACTATCACTCACACATTGCTGGTGTGTATGTAAAATTGTGTGGTATTCCAGAAAACAGTTTGGCAGTGTGTTAAACTAAACATTGCAATTACCATACGGCCCAGCCATTGCACATTTGTCCAGAAGAGTGAACATTTATATTCACACAAAAGCTTGTGCATAAATGTTTGTAGTAGATTTATTCCAAATAGCCAAAAACTGGAAGCCACCCAGATGTCCTTCAGTGGTTAAAGTGTAGTACATTCATGCCATGGAATACTACTCAGCCGTAAAAAGAATTAATTATTGATGTATGCAACAATCTCGAGGAGAATTATGCTGAATGAAAAATGCAAGTCCCAAAAGCTTACATACTGTATGATTTCATTTATATAACATTTTTGATATGACAGAAGTATGGACATGGAGAAGAGATTAGTGGTTGCCAGGGATTAAAAATGGATTTCAAAGGGAGGGGTTGTAAGGCAACCGGGTGTGGCTATCAAAGGGCAACATGAGAGATCCTGTGATGATGGAAATGTTCCATATGTTGACTGGCTGTCAGTATCCTGGTTGTGACTTTGTACTATAGTTTTGCAAGATGTTACCCTTGGTGGCATCTGGGTAAGGGGGGGATGTGGAATCTCTGTTTGTTTGTTCTTATAACTGCATGTGAATCTACAATTATCTTGAGATTAAAAAGTGTTTTTTAAAATATCACACATAATCTTCCCTCCTCTCAGTGACCAGTTTTGCACTCCTACTATGTAGGAATAGTGCAGACCATGGGTTCTAGTCCGGGACTCCCTGGGTTTGATTCCATGCATCAACAGGGTGTTCTTGGGCAGGTTTCTTCACATCTTTGTCCTCAGTTTTCCCATGTGGAGAATGCGGAGTAATCACTTTAATACTAACAATGCTCCTCTCATAGAGTTCTTGTAAGGATTAAGTAAATTGTAATTTATATGTAAATGACATAACAGATTATGATAGTTCTAAGAGGACAAATAAGTGCTGTTGGTGATCCTAGTTGTAACTGTATTAACTTTCATTTGTTTTTTCTTTTTTCTTTTTTTTTTTTTTTTGCGGTACACGGGCCTCTCACTGTTGCAGCCTCTGCCGTTGCGGAGCACAGGCTCCGGACGTGCAGGCCCAGCAGCCATGGCTCTCAGGCCCAGCCGCTCCGCGACACGTGGGATCCTCCTGGACCGGGGCATGAACCCGCGTCCCCTGCGTCAGCAGGCGGGCTCCCAACCACTGCGCCACCAGGGAAGCCCTGTTTTTTTCTTCTAACGCAGTTGAGATAATGTCTGTACACAATTGCACATTCTGTTTTTCACTTAAGCCTCAATTTTTTCCCAACAATTAATAAGATTTGAATCTAAAATTAAAAACTGTGATAATTTTTTCAATGTATTTACAACCAAAACTTCAGATTTTAGTTTACTACCTAAACTTCGGAAAAAAAATTTTTTTTTTTTAAATTTTCTATGTTTTGTTTCTGGTTTGCAGCTTGAACTACTGGACTTGTAGTTCTTTGCTCCTCTTACTTAGTTTGCATAGAGTGGACTGGTTGCTCAAGCAGAATTTTGTCCCAGATATGCTTCTGGTCAATTCTCCCAGTCATTCTCCTGGTATTTCTAACATGACTGAAGGGCAACAGTGTCTATTGAAACACTTCCTCTCTGGTTGGGCTAGACCCTCCAGAAGGAAGTGGGGTGACATGTGCAGCTTTTCCAAGCTTTTCCTTGGTCTCGGTTCGATTTGTGATAGGTAATTTGGGGTTGCCTTCACTATGTCTGAAGCATAATTTAAGATACTGTGATGAATGATATGTCTTAGCAGCTTCAAGCCACTTGCATGAATTGAAGTAGTTTCACACAGTCATGGGAATTCTTATGTAATATAACGAGTGAAATAGCAGCCTTCTTTGTGAATTCCAGCATCCAACGTTGAAGTCATAGACAAATTGAAAATAAATTGGAATGCGCTCTTTGACAAATGTGAAGACTAAAATAAGCCTAGACAAGAGTAGGCTGTATAGACAAGGGGTATGATTTGGAGCTCAGTTTTCAAAAATAAAGCTGGTATTACGTTTTAAGCTTTCCATGATGGAATGGTGATGTCTTAGAGTAAGGAAGCAGCCTCCCTAAGACCCTCTTCAAGCCATTTCATAATTCCAAACCGGGGCTCTCTCCTGGCCTCGGTTTGCTGTTAGACAGTATCTTTTCTTTGGTAGAAGAGAGTAAATGTTCAAGACTGTTTAAATCTTCTGTCATTGAGCTTTTTCCTTTTTTTTTTTTTCTTTTCAAACATATTTCTTGTTTTTGTTTCTGGATTTCAGCCATAACACAAAAACAACATCTTGGTTAGACCCTCGGTGCCTGAACAAGCAGCAGAAGCCTCTGGAAGAGTGTGAAGATGATGGTAAGGAGCTAGGAAGGTCTGGGTTTAAGGGGCTTGTTCACACATGCAAATTTTAAAGCGTTGTAGCAAGGTCAACCGGGTTTCTAACAATGGGTTTTTGAAAGGTAATCCAGTTTCTAGTAAGTGCACTATGGTTTCCAAAAGCAGGAGAGAAATCAGCAAAATTGCTTTCAAAGAATGATTTGTTTAAACTTAAAGGCATCCTCAGTTCTCTGTTAGAAACAGAACTTCAGCACAGTCAGAAAGTATTCAAATGTAGATGCAACCTGTGCCTTCAGGAACTTGGAGGAAATTCTAGAAAGTCTCTAGGAATTTAGAAACCAAAGATGCTCTGATCACTTACTTATTGGACGCTAATCATATATTGTGACAGTCTTAGAGAAAAAAAAAATCAGGAACTTTTCTTGAACTCTTCATACTTCATAATTTGATTATTTCTCCAGGTTCAGCATAAAGAAAGCAGATTTTGTTGTGATTGGGAGTCTGTGTGTGACTTAGAGTATATCCTAAATATGAGAAAGTCTATTCTTCCACAAAAGAGACTGAGCCCCACTCTCCCTGTTAATTAAAAGAAAAAAGAATCAATTGTCTATAAGAGTTACTATCATAAAAAAGAAAAGTTTATTTCAAGGCTTTGGAATTTCTAATTACTTTTGCAAAAGGAAAAGAAAATTAAGATGGAACAAATGTGCTCCCTTTCAGTCTATCCTAAGTTGTACCAAAATTGCTTTTTGACATGGACAAATTAAAAGGGAAATGGCTTGCTTTGCTACTCATTATTGATTTCTGGCATTTGAATTAGTAGTATAATTTTGAATACACATTTTACTGTAAGATAGTGAAACTTTATTAATTTATCCTATGGAGCAGAATTGATGTCCGTATAAATGTGAGGTTTGTTTGAAAATGTAAGCCCGTAAAATATGATCCTGTCAAAACCTTACACTCCAGACTATATGTGGATCGCAGATTACATGAAATGAACATAGAATTGCGTGTTCATGTTTAGCTGGGTGACTTCAACTGGAAATACAAATCCTTCTGACTGAGGAGGCATAGCTGAGAGGCTTGTTTTATTTCGGTTGCTGAGTCCTGAAGAAGAAACGGAACAGGTGTGGGAGCTGCATTATTTTGCATGCTTAAGGATAATGGACTGTCCTGATTATTCACATATTCTATTTAATATATAATACAGAGGTGACCAGTTTTCAAAGTTCAGAACATAAAATACTTCCAACCATAAAACTTCTCAGAACAAAATTTAATCTTTATTTGATGCCTGATGATTTTGAAGCCATTTTAGGCCCTCTTATTACCAACAGATCTTCAATGTCAGTATCCATTATAATTATACTGGGAATGTATGAAAATGCCTGTTAATATAATTTTATAGATAATAGAAGGCTCCAGTAGCTTTTACTGAGAAAAATGGAGTAAAAGTATTGAGTAGAATTACTGAATGTTTTTCTTAACAATGCTGGTTATTTTTAGTTCTTAGAATTCATGTCATTGGTGTTAATGTTATTCCCTTTGGAACAAGTATGTATTCATACCAAATGCTTAGTAATTGTCCATTCACCATTAGAATTCATGGATTCTTTATCTGCTAGAAACTATATGTATGTCTGTGTGCCTTTATACACAAATGTTATAAGTATATAACCAGATTATACCGCAGTGGCAAGTATCAGTTCTCATACTTGCCTTTTCTCTTGCCATTTACCACAAAGCTGCCTTGTATTGTTTTTTATTATCATGACATAAAGAAGAATCACCTTGTTGGTCACCATATTGTTCCTGTGTTTCCTTCTATTCTCTGTAGGTCACATGCATATCAAATGTAACAGTATGGCATCACACTTATTGTAAAAATGTTCTATTTTCTTTTACCTATCTCGATAAAGTCAGAAACTAGTTTGGATTTTGATCTTCAGTATATAAGTCCTGCTGTTATTTCTGTTTTTAGTAATTTACTTAGAGGCCTTCTACCTTGCCTTTGAGCTCCAGGCCAGTATTTTAATCTTTAATAACACTGTTTGTCTCAAAGAGACTTTAAACTCATTCTCATTAAAACCCAACTAATGATTCCACCTCCACCCCAAATCTGGTCTTCTGTAAGTATTCCCCATCTCAGTGGAGGGTAAATTCATACATACATAAGAGTCCCTCATGCCGTTTTAGTTTTCTTAACACCCGCTTCTAACCCATGTACTACCAGTTGAGTTCACCTTGCCTCCCAAATGTCTCTGGAATCCATTCTCCATTTTCCTCACTATCTCTGCCCTGCTGGTCAAGGTCATGCTCATCTTCCACCCAGACTCTTGCCCGCTCTCCTTCTTGCACCGAACTCAGAGCAGTTTTTTAAAATGTCTTTGTGTCATCACCACCACCTCAAGCCCTGTTTAATGGCTGTGGTCTGTTCAGTAGATGCCAAGTCCATAGCTTGTGTCTCCAAGCTCTCTGTGGTTCAGTCTCTAAGCTTGTCTGACTCTCGTTCCAACCTGTACTCTATCCTTCATCCCCACGAGTCCTCATCGAGCTGCTGCTCCGTGATCGTTAGATGTGCAGTTCTCCCATCTTAGAATCCTCTTACATCCCACAAGTAATTATTGAATGCCTTCTCTATGTCCAGTGCATTCTGGGAATTTCAGATGTATCACTGAACACAATAAACAAGAAGCCCTGCTCTTGCAGAGCTTAAATTCTAGTCATTTTTCACTCTAAGTCTTTTCATTAAATTTTGCATAACCTTCAGATTACAGCTCAGGGACTCTGCCCCTGACTTTGCCCCCTGATATGATTAGGTCAGTCTATTATGTATCTTAACTTCAGAGAACTTACCGCAGTTTTAATTTAATTTTTATCTATGTGAGCTTTGGCCATGTTTCCTTTCCCGGAAGGATAGAGATGTGCCTGTTGGTGCTCATTTCGATGTCGCTGTCACCTGGCATAGTGACTGGCACGTAGTAGTTCTCATTAAAGAAGTTTTGAGGAAATGAATGAGTGCCCCCAAAGATATTTTAAATAGTATCCAAAAGGCCATTTTCGTGAACGATTTTATGTAAATAAGATTCCCTTCTTAGGAAACAATACCAGTGTCAACCTTATTGTTGGCAGTTGGAGAGTTTTTAAATCAAGAGTTTACAAGGTGTGTAGGGCCGCATTGGTGACTAAAGTCCATAATCGATTCATTTGTTCATACATTCATTCATCCATCTGAGAAATATTTGGTACCTATTATGTATCAAAAATTTCAGTGGCCACTGAACATATTGCAGTAGTGAAAACAGGCTTGATCCCTGTGTTTGTGGAGCTTAGAGTGGAGGGGATAGCCACCCGCTGTGTAGCTGGAGTGACTGTCTATGACATGATGTGTTGTGTGCTGTCCTGTGTTCTCTTCACAGTCAACATAAAATGCTTTACTGACAGCCAGAGACCATCAAGAATGGAGAGGATCTTTTGTTTTGCTCACTGAAATTGCAGAGAACATTTTCATTCTATTATTTCTGAGCTGTTTGACTTAGAAGTCTTATACAAAGTAAGCTCCGTCTCCCACTGCTCCTTTTGAGGCAGCCATCAAGCTTCACTTCCCCCATGTATATCATCCTGACATAGTTCATTTTTCTAACTCCTTTTGAAAGACGATGAAGTGTAGCTCACCTTAGAACGTGTATTCTCAATTTGACCTCGCCTTCCGTTTTTCAGGCAGCGGTATTACTTATAAGTTAAGTAATTTTGCCTCGCTGATTAGAAGATTATTGAAGGATTAAAAGGACTAATACTGAAAGGTCTAACAGCTTTGTTTGCTTGAAATAAGACCTGTAATAAGTGACTTGCCACGTAAGGACGTTGAAACCGCAAAGGTGTTTGTCATCTTTTACAACCGATCAAACCCTATTTTGCCATACAAGGAAATGAGCCATATAATTATGTTGCCAATATCAGCTCTTCCCGTTTTGTGATTTACACTGAGGTCTCGAGTTGAGTAGTCAAGCCAATGAAATAAGCCACAATGCAGGTAAGGACAAAACAAAGTGATGTGTTTGCTGCTGTTTTTCTTGAGGGGAGTTTCTTTTCTTGGTGCTGGTGTCTGAATTTTTCTTTCTCTCTTTTCTGTCTCATTCCTGCTATTCCTTTGGAGAAGAAGGGATCCATACGGAGGAGCTGGACAGTGAACTAGGTAAACCCTCCCAGCCTGCATAACTTGCCCTGGTTGCCTTGGTCCCCAGTGACTTGCTTAATCCCTCTGTTTCTTTAGTTTGCACTTCTCCAATTATGATTTTCATTCCGGCTTAGCCACGAAAGGTCAATCGTATACAACCCATGTGTCTGACTGCAGACATCACACAGAGTTGTAATAAGTTGTGTCTACAAAGAAGAATTCTGAGGGAATTGCGACTAGAATGAGAGTTAGCAGATCAGTGCCAGATACTCTCGTAAATTCAGGAGTAAGGAAAAACAGGGATAGATGCTTGCCATGTCCTTTGAACTCTCCTATAATCTATCTCAGGCTCATTTCTTTATTTATTTGGTGTGGGTGGCTTTCTCCATGGGGAATACAGAAAAGCAAAACAAAAATCTTCCAGACTAGCTGAAAGATCTTAGAGTAACAGCAGTACAACAATTCCACTGATTAGCTGAATGGGTACTAAGTCCTAGTATTATGTTGTTACTCAGTCACAGGCTACATGTTGACTTTGTAACCATAGTGAATGGCTTGAAAACCGGATCCTGGGTTTATATGTGTCATTTTCCTCAGAGTGTGTATGTCAATGGAAATCAAGTCTTGATTCGTCCAGGCTCTTGCAGTTCAGAAATAATTTACATTAGCAGATAATTCCAAACTCTTTTATCTTTCCTCTTGGAATATATTGAATTATATTCCCTGCTAAGTTAAATGTTTTATGTTCAGCTTTTTTAAAAAATAAATTTAATTATTTATTTATTTTTGTCTGTGTTGGGTCTTTGTTGCTGAGCACGGGCTTTCTCTAGTTGCAGCAAGCGGGGGTTACTCTTCGTTGCGATGCGTGGGCTTCTCATTGCAGTGGCTTCTCTTGTTGTGGAGCGCGGGCTCTAGGCAAGCGGGCTTCAGTAGTTGTGGAACGCGGGCTCAGTAGCTGTGGTTCACGGGCTCTAGAGTGCAGACTCAGTAGTTGTGATGCACGGGCTTAGTTGCTCCACAGCGTGTGGGATCTTCCCAGGCCAGGGCTCAAACCTGTGTCCCATGCATTGGCAGGCGGATGCTTAACCACTGTGCCACCAGGGAAGTCCCGAAAGATCTGTTTTTAAAGACGTACAATAAATTGTCCTTGTGGTCATTGTGGTAGGAATGACTTGAGATTCAACCTGTGTAACAGAACAATTTGAAGCTCATTTTATAAATTAAAAAAAAAAGTATCAATCCAGTGATATTAGATAAAATCATTGAAAAAGACAGAACTAGCTTTTCCAGATGAAAAATGAGTGCCTCGATCCTTTGCGGAACCAATTTATTTTTTTTTTTTTTTTTTTT